>NC_081799.1:13019478-13373228 GCF_963082965.1 Carassius carassius
CTCAAAGTACTTTTTTGCTGAATATGCTGAGGTATGTAAAAATGAGTGCAGATGAAAAGAGGGGCCTCACAAGGTGGAAGCAGCCCTTTAATTTGCATAATCCGGCCCAGATAAGGGTTTGCCCCCAGGGCAGATCCCACATGCTCATGTCGGTCCAAAGTTACTAGGAAATTACTAGGATATGATTTATATAGACATGAGAAGCTGGAGTCAGGTAGTCTAAAGGCAGCTGAGGTGATTATGTGATCAGATATTTAATTATGTGAGTAGATCTTAAAAGGAATAGTTTATTAATAGCTGTAATAGCTGAAATTTGCTGAAAATTCACCCACAGGCCATCACTTGCTCACCAGTGGATGGTGAATGGGTGCCAACAGAGCTGATGAAAACGTCACAATATTACAAAAAGTAATAAAGTAATATTCCAAAAGTAATCCACATGACTCAAGTCCAGCATTAATGTCTTGTGAAGTAAAAAGCTGGAAGTTTGTAAGAAACAAATCCATCAAAGCATTTTAACTTTAAACTAATGCTTCTGTCCATAATTCATAGTAATGTTTCCTCCAGTGAAAAAAAGTCTGTCTCTTATCCTCTTACATCAATATTCACAGACATATTTGTTTAAAACTGTTTTGTACTGCTTTCACTAATAACAGTGCTTGATCTTTGCATATTTCTCACCTGATTAAGATTAATTACTCTTCTCATGATGATCATATCCAATAGCTTACATTAAGACACCATCCATTACAGTTGTGTAGTATTTTGAGTAGTATTTTGAATTTAATCCAAGGATAACAAATTTTGCCAGAGTGAGATGAACTGCTTGTCTGCCATGTTGAAATTTGTCATAAATTGCAATATCTTTTGAACAATTTTACATTTCGGCATAAAAATTGGTAGGGATCATCGATATCATGTACTGAAGGTATCTGAGATGTTTGAAATCAGCGCCACCTAGTGTTCCAAAGATATAAGGATTTTTGCAACAACAACAAAAAACATTTATAACTTTTAAAAAGCATTACCCTGTGTGGCGAGTGGGGCGGGGCCGAGGGACGGGGAACAAGGAGTGAGGCCGGCAATGATTGGGCAAATCAGTGACACCTGCGACCCACCGCCGGTCTCGAGTCCCACGTAGGAGATGGAAGGATATAAAACTGGAGCGACGACAGTGAAGGACGAGAGAGGACCAGGCCTGGGCTTTTAGTTGTGTTTTGGTTTTTATTGAGGGGCTGGTGCGCTGTTTTGTGTTTATTTTGTGATTATTAAAGTTTCAGTTGATTGTCCGCCGGTTCCCGCCTCCTTCTTCCGGATGAATACAAAGGTTTTTATCATTACACCCTGTTATTTTTTTCTCTGTGTTAATACATTCCTTGGCTTATGCCGATGTCTGATGATATCTCAGTTTTCAACATTTTGTTTGTCTGCCATTTTTGAAGTAAATGAAAACAGTTTTTTTCACTACCCCTCCTACAAACAATTCTGTTCAAATCTGATGAGATAATATTTGGACCGTTCCTGAGAAATACCTCTCCAAGGTGGACTGTGCCTATATTATTTAGTTAGCTCGGAGTGGTAATTTGTTAAAGTTCTAATCAGTTACCATTCTATATAATGTGACTCTTCAGCTATCAGATTAACCGAAAATCTGTTAGTATAATAACGTATTTTAGCATGCTAATCTGGTCAACATGCTAAGTATTGCTTTTATGTGATCATTCTCACACTGAAAGCTCTCCTAAGCAGCCTGATGATTGTGCACTGGGTGACACACTCTGCCGAGCCACAGGCCCCCAAACCTTCCAGGTTGTGGGTTCGAATCCTTCTCATGGATTTAAGAATGGATTTGAAAATCTTAAGAGTGTTTTGTGCTTTTGAGATACATATATTGGAGCCATTGACTGTTCGATGTGATGTGTTTTGATGAGTTTGCTGTGATTTATTATTCTGGCAGTATGTGCTGTGCTTGCTGCACCTTTGGTTCATGAATTTGTTTCTTACAAACACGCAGCTTTTCACTTCAGAGGATGATATTTGGTTCACTGGAGTGGTGTGGATTATTGTGATGTTTGAACTCTCATTCTGGCAGCACTCATTCATTGCAGAGGATCCATTAGTGAGCAAATAGTGCTAAATTTCTCCAAATCTGTGTAATTTGGGGGTGATCTATTTATTTAAAGTTGCAGTAAGTAATATTTGCAAAACTTGACAAAACAGCAAATTCCAGCCGTCCGTCATCGTTCAGGCAAAAAGCACACTTGGCGAATAAAGCATATTCTGATTCTGATTTGTGGTTAGAAAATGTGGTTATTTCTCAAAATGAACTGATAATCATAGCAGTCACTTCCCCATTTTGCCACCTCAGAAGCATAAATGTGAAAGTCTAAATTTTGTTTCTTTACAGATCACAAAAGTGCTTGAGCCTAGACGATGAGAAAAGCTGAGAGAAAGAGAAGCAGAAGGAGGTGGTATCAGGTAACTCGTTAGATATTCACGACCAGCTCACTGAATAGAATGACACGCTAGAGGATCATGGGAATGAGGAGACTGGGAGATACAGGGAATGCTCAGTCTGAATGGGGCCAGAGGAAAGAAAGAGAGAGAGAGAAAGCAAAGATGTGAGAACTGCTGACAAGGCCAAAAGCACAGCTATTAATATTGGCACATACTGAAAGAAATGATGCATTAGTGTTTCAGCACGGGCTGTATGGGATCAAACAGCATGAGAGGAGAAAGATTCATCCTCTTGCTGAGATAACTGAGTCATAAGAGACTAAATGACAGAGTGGTGTGCAGATCTGTGGCTTAGTGCACATGGAAAGCATCACGAAAATACATTGTGCCTTCTCTGCTGTCAAAAGCAGCTAAGACTGAGTCATTTGAAGTCAACACATGCAAATCAGCGATTAACACCGCACACACACACATACCAAAACAATGTTTGGGTTCAGTGTCATTACAAGCGTTCACTGTGTGCGGTACACAAGCCCACACACACACACATACACACTCAATTTACACTTACCTCCTCCACAGAAATCGGTAGGATCACTCGACTGCAAGAGAAAAAGAAAAACTAATTATTTCAAATCTACCAATAATAAGCATGTTTGCTATATTTTTATAGCTATTACCATCATGTTTCTAAAACTCCACAAATGAATAGGATTTCTATTCAGCCACTATTTTGACATCATAAAATATAACCACAAAATACAACTGCCAGGGAATATATATATATATAATTATTGCTGCTGTTTTTTTTTTATAAGATGCAGTAAAAAAAAAAAATTATATTTGATTTCTTTACTATATTTTAAATTGTAATATATTATTATTTATTACTGTTAATTCATTATTAATTTAATATTTTTGTGAAAACCACATTTTTTTTCAAAGGATTCTTAGATGAATAGAAAAATTAAAAGACCAGCATTTATTTGAAATAGAAATTTTGTAACATATTTATTTACGGTTACGCTTAACGTGCCCTTGCAAAACCCTAAACTTTTGAACAGTATACATATATTTTAATATAAAATATGTACTATATATAAAATAAATATAGATCATCAAGACCTGCTTGGCTTTGTCTCTTCAACACGTTATATTTAGTGGCTTAAAGTATCAGAATACAATCTGAATCTATTCATATTAAAAAACCTATACAAGCTATTCCTTGTCAAGCACATCTCTGATATCTGTGTACTGTTTCTAGATGGAAGTTGGCAGTGTACTAAACTCTGTGCAGCTCGCATATATAATCAATACTTCTCAGGGGTAAGACAACACTACTACTTGCGCTCCATTCCAGCACAGCTCTCTCATTATCTGCCTTATGACATGAACACACACACACACCTCAGTATTGTCTACATCTGACTTATGATGGCTTCTCTGACATGAAGCATGAGCTTGTCAGGAAGTGAAGGACCAGGGTTCACCTTTAATGTCTGACAAGATCGTTGACAAAGAAGTCAATGCTTTAATGAGACTTTCTGATATTTTTACTAGTAAACAAGTCAAGAATACTGATTATTAACAAGATTTTGCAGTATATAGTCCTTTTGCACTTGAGGGAAATTCTGTCGTCACCATATATCAGATGCTTCATAAACTCGAAGTTTCACCTTTTATCAAACGGCATGGTCACACAGGTGTGTTTTACTGTTTGCTGTTAGCATCTGCTAATAGCAGGAGTCACCTTGCCCTCCTCAGTGCTGTCTGTGTCCTGAACAGGGACTATCGGTCACCGTGCTGGATTTGGTGTCTCATGTGCTCTGCCTCCATGGCACCCAGGCTACTTTCTGCATTATAAATGCCTTTGCCCGCATGGCTGCATTTTGATGTATAGGAAAGGATTTACTTATTGTTTCGGTAACGAGACAATCAAGTTTACAAATAGATTGTGAAATTCAATATTCAGCTGTAGGTCAGCATTGCTATTTGACTAAATATGTGGGGGAAAAAAACCTGCATCCGCCTAGAGATTAAGACATCATAATGTGAAAGTCTACATATGATTTTTAATGTTTTTGTTATTTATTTTTTATATGAAAGTTTAATATATATATATATATATATATATATATATATATTTCTACTGTTTTATTTATAGATTTTATGTTGGCCTTGTCTTAACGCCAGACTTTTAATTCTGAAATTAAATAATCATAAACCATTTAAATATTTATTCTGTGAAAAATATTTGTACACAAATTAACATTTTCCCAGTTATGTCAGAATTTGTAACACAGCCAAAAAAAAATCTAAAAAAAGTGTATTGTTTACCAATGCGACAACAGTGTCATAAAAATGTTAATTTAATGATGTGTGAAGAAAACTAAGAAAATTTCAGGTAAATATAAAGATAATTTTATAAATGGAATGTACAATCACACTATAATTTTGTTGAATAGCAACAAAAGAGTAAAGATATTATTTAATTGTCTGTATTTAGGGTTTATAAAATATAGCTATCAAATTAGTTGGCCATTTTGTTCTGTTTCATTTTAAGGAAAAAAAGACAAAATGACATAATTGTTATTGTAAGTGAGACAAATGAAATAAACTAGCAAGAGATTTTTTTTTTTTTATTCCACAGGCCAGAAGTGCGTTTAAGAAACACCCATATATATTGTAAAATTAAAATGACAATGGGCCAAGTTAGACTAAAATGGTCTTATGGCAATTAAGATATCCAAGAGACCCATCAGACGTCGTGTCTGGATCCTGGATGTAAACTAGATCACAGGGAAGTGTCCCCAGAGCAGTGAAAAAGAGACACCCAGAACACGAGGTCACTGCTTAAGCTCACAAAAAAGTAGACCACTGGTATCTAATAAAAGCACAAAAATGTAGACAGTTTAATGCATAATATCCATGGATATTTTTATTACAAATATCAAGATTTAAGTTTGTATATAAATCTAATATCACTACCATTTTTAAACACCCTTTTACCTTCACACAATTAAATAACATGTGATAATTACATAAACATGACACCTGGAGTTTAATCGTGCATTGGTGAAAGCACAAAGTACCATGGACAGCAAACTCTGAGGGACCTGAGGTGTACAAGTATTCACTTTAGAGCCAAGACAACCTGATCCTCTTTAAATCGTGCCATTAATTTATTGCAGCAGGCTAGTTTACAAATATGAAGATAATATGATTTTATTTAAAGTCATAAACTACATATGCTGCATAACGGACACCTCGTTCTCTGCGGAACCCCCTCTCCGTTCCTTAAAATCTTCTTGACCTGGCTGAAAGTGGCGTCAGAGAAATACGTATGACACGAAAGCGGCGCTTTGAAGAGATTCAGCTCGTGGCTGAGTCATTCAGAATACGTGCGCGCGCATTCCTGCACGAAAGAACACCTCGACAGCGGGAGAAAGAGGTATTCTGAAGCACACATGTAGGCTTTGAGGAAAACATGATGGTGTCCCAGACTAAACAGATAAGAAGTGCTATAAGTTTACACAGTAACCAAAGTAGTTAAACGTTACTCAGAGAGCGCGAACAGAAATCGACATTAGCTGTCTTTATCATGTGCTAAATCAACAAAACAACTGTCACAAAGGCTACTGTGATATGTTTTACTTTATAAGAGTGCTTCTACACCTTACCGCTAGTGTTTGTTGAAACCGTGTTTGCCATAGTTTGACGACAGGGGGCGCCAAAAGACGATTTGTGTTGCTAGATCAGGCTCCATGTAAAGTACTATTAGAATTTTTTTTAAAGTAATTAAAAAATGTGTACACTACCAAAAAAACATCTAAATCCAACAAACATATCAGGCTTGTATTTTTTTTTTCAATAAGGACGTCAGAAAAGATTCTGAATTAGGCTGTATCTATATCAGCACTGTTTGGAGGTGAATAGAAAGCTTCATATGGTTTCAGTGACCTTTCTAACAGTGCCTTGTGTGTTTGTGGGCAAAGAAAGGTTATTAATATTTCAAAGGTGACTGGCGGCGGAGGTTTGGAGTATATTATCAAGTTAGTTAGTCGCGTGGTTCAATGAAACGTGCGCAAGGTGAACGGATCCAGTCGTTCTGAAAAGCGCCGACGGTTTTAACGAAAATGTGTAGGCCTATAGCAATCTCGTGGCCACTTGGTGATGAATGAACGGGATGTTTCTGAAAGTATTAGTATAAATACACAGGCGCCATTTAATATCGGAACGCGGTGTGCTCAGTTCGGTCCGTTTCACCTTCACGAGCGTATCAATAACACAATGTAGAGACAATTAAACTCGGTGAATGAGATATCTGTGCCAAAACATCCACCCAAAAGCGTTTAACCTAATGAAAAATATGAATATTCAGATGTAACGTTGTAATTGCACCCCAGGCACGTTTTTAAACACACACGAAGTGTAAAACTGCATTGGCCAAGGTAAATTGATTAATATGCACCAAAGCCGTTCGTATATTAAATACCTGAAAAATATTTACGATCAAGTGCTCTAAATGTGAACTGTCAGAAAGTCAAGTTTACAATGTCCCCATGGCCTCTGGTACCTGAGCTGCATAGACAGACATAGGATGCTCCCGTCACAATTAGATCTAAAAAAAATAAATAAAAAATAACGCTGCACTTACAATTCTTTAATCAGCATTTTCTCCGGTGCTTTTATGCCTTCCAAAGATAACGTGCTTTTGCACCTGGGTGAAGCCAAATAGGTGTCGAGTCCTGCGTTAGTCCCGGTGTCTCGGTCAACCCCACCTCATCCGCTTCTATGTCATTCTAGGGACCGTTTTTCTATTTCCCACAGATTCACTTCCTGATCAGGGCCGAGGGGGGCGTTAACGACAAGCCCTGATGCTGTGACATAGTACTGGTGACGTCATGGATGATGTTGATCGTGGTCAGATTTAATGCTTTTTTTTAAAAATACCCAGGGACGACCGTCGCTGGTTGGTCTGAGGTGGTCGCTGGTGTGATGTGGTCGCGTAGCTCTCTGTATCATAGCTCACGTAATCTGTCACAAATTATGTAACGATAAACTGGTCCAGTCTATTTATAGCACATCTGGAGACAGATCCCAGCATCCGATTATTTTCCGGTAGTTACAGTATGATCTGCCCTCCATCAAAGCGTTTCTCAAAGCACAATAGGCCTAACTGTTTATTTAAATATTTTAAAACCAGATGTATTTGTGCAGAAGACGAAATCTGATTATGTATAGAGGATTTTTCATATGATTTCTAACTAATAATTAAGAGTCCGCTTACATCGAAAATATTCACATATAAATATATAAATATAAATTAAATAATTAATTTGTTATTTCTTGTACTAAACCAAAAATAAAATATTATCAATTTTTCCCCAAAATTATGCTGATGTGTTTACTGTTAGGTCTATCAATTACAATTATTGATTCCTGTTATTAGAAAGCAGATCAAAACTGTTGATAGGTTGGTTTTTATAAGATGTTAGATTAATAGTGTGATATTACAAAATAAGTATTCAGATTAAATAATATTCCTTGTTACAGTAACTAGCCTAAATAATTTTCACGTAATTGCTCATTGTAGCAAAGTGAAAATAAAATATTTTTCCCCCACACAACACAATGCAGATATGTTTTCATTTGTTACTGTTAAAAACTAGGCCTGTCTATGAAATATTCACAGTTTCCATTATTAGAAAACAATTAAAAATTAAAACATTTGTTATGGTTTTGTTTTGTTTTGCATTTTTCTGGTGATATCAGATGAGTTAGAATTTCATCAGAAAACACAACTGAATGTTTTTCTTAATTGATTATGCTTTTAATTAAAAAAAACTATTATAGAACTGTTATAGAAACGATTATAATGCTTTCACAGTAAAATAATACATGACAGAAATGAGCAATAATTAAATTTTTTATTGAATATATATATAGTCCTCAACAGTAATGCCATATAGAACAATACATAAAGGTTTCTGAAAAAATAAACAAACAAACAGCCACTGGAACACTGAGATGTAAGTTAATATAAAAACCTTTGCAAATAAGGCTGCATTGTCCATATGGTCCATTAGATTTTATTGAAATAAATACATTACACACAACACCAAAATATTTCCACAGTATCCGTGGCTCCAGTCCTCCCATCAGCTATAATCAGCATCGCTAATTTTACTGTAAACCGCACAAAAGGCACATTTGTGAGTTAAGTTGTGCTTTCTCTATATTTTACTTCAGAAGTCCATTATAACTTGATCTTATGATCACTGACACAAATGACTCTTAACACACTCTGAAATGTCACAGAATGTTATTGAAAGAAAGACAGAAAAAGGGAATTATGGGTCATGAGCGGGGGTTATGGGACATGTTAAAAGTGCTGTTGTTACCCCCGACATTTGCGCCTCCGCTTTCAGCCATCACCTCGCAGATCATAAGCATTTCAGCCTCTTTTATGTATGCATCTCATGCGCATACAATGTAAAAACATATATACAAACTAAAATGCACAAATTGTGGCTTTCATAAAGGACCTATGATCAAAGGAGATCACAGATGATCTTTTTCCTAAATACAACATTATTTCATAGAAAAATGTAAAAAGCCCTTTGTGGATCATTATAAACGAAAAAGGTGGTCTTTAGTAAATACCACTGCATTGCACCACAACTATTACAGTGAAAACTGGGGCTATAATGGTTTATCCCTTGTGAAGTTTAGTTGATTGAATAGGGGTGTTTTGGGTGTTCTTGGGCTAGACTGCCAACTGGCATCATTACACCGTCTGTGCAGGCCAGGCTGGCTCAAAAACGTCCAGTTGGCATAAATGGTGTATATAAAAGAGTCATGCTGTATACTGAAATGCCCCTGGTTTTATGGTGAAACTATATCACATGTGCAAATGCATAATATAAGATATCTGTGTAAATGAAAATAAAATGGTGAAGTAGAGGGTTGCTTTCTGTCTCTCTCTCATTTTTCTTTCCGTCCATTGAGTTACTCACTAAACGTCTAAGAAAGAGTCACAATAGTATTTAATCGTCTCTGTTTTTGTGTAGCTGTGATTATTCTCTCATGCCTTTGTTTTTCCCTTTATCTGCTTTCTTTATACAAATGCCTCTGGTACGTCAGTGCCATTGATTTTGAGATAGATTTTAGCATCGTTTTCTTTCTCCTTCCTCTTTTTGTGCAGGGTTTTCCTGAAGTACAGCAGATAGAGTGGTAATAGGAAGCCAAGCATGCTGACAACCAGCAGACCAACATTCACCTACACCAAAAAAATAAAAATAAAGAACATAAATAGGAGGTCAAAACATGCCTGATGGACATTTAATCCATTTGGTATTACTTAATCTCTCTGTTGTGTGTGTGTCATACCCAGAGTGGGTCTCCCTTCAGTGGTCCCATCATGGCCATGAACAAAGGCTGCTGCAGCAGAGCGAACACAGCGCTAACCAATGACTGCATTCCTGTCAGACTGCCGAACTGAGATGATGGGTAACTGCAGATGCACAAACAGATTATCTGTTATCATATTATATGATTTAAATGCAGCTATTACTGAAAAAAGTGATGATCACAAGCGGAATTTAATCTTGTTTTACAGATAATATTGATAAACTCACACAGCGGCGTAAAGTCCACCGATGGCAGAGTGGATGAAGCCTCTGACGATAGTGTGAAGGACAAACGAGAGCATCTGGAGAGGGATGACAAAATCATACATTATAAACTTGTTTCTTATGGTAAAATTAGCAGGTGACATGCTTGTTTCATAATTAGGCCACTAGGGGGAGCTACTGTACAACTAAGCAGATACTCAAGGCACCAATAGCAAGTGATTGTTGCTTCTTTTTTCTGTGTACATACTTGTCTTATGATTTCTGCTATATAGGATACTTGCAGGAATAAATATTTAGAGTAGTATGCTATTCCAAATTTAGCAATAGCCTTCTTCTGCACATATACAAAATAGCATGTTAACACTACTCTTAATATTGCTGCAATATGTACTATGAATACTGTGTACATTATGCAAATACATGCACAGAATATCTGTGAATATTACATTTGCTATACATTTTTCCATAAGTAACACACACCTGAAGAGGGAGGTTGGGAATTAGGCAGGTGATGCCAAAGCAGACAAGGAGGATGTTGGTGAAGATGAAGGCCCGTGTGGCATTGGTGACTTTCTGAATTTGTCTGTCTCTGCGTTTGGGCTGGGGCTCGTCCCTGGAGACAAAGAGCAGATACAAACACATTTAAAACAGCTGATTTTTTTAATATTTTGAGCTTCAAAAATGATTATTTAGGTCACGTTCGCACACCCATAGATCACCTAAAAATGTTTTATAACCTACTTGTTGGGCTGTTTTTCATCATTTTCTCCATCATCGCATTCTTTTAGCTTCCAGTCCATAATCTGACCAATGACCGGCGTTGTCATCAAGCACAAGAGTTGCATCACACCAAAAATAGAGGTGTAGAGGCTCACTGAGAGAGAGAGCAAGAGAGAGAGATTAGAGCAGTCTAACAGAGAACGTCTGAGGTTAGTTAATAACTACTCTGGTTAATGGTTGAGTTTATGGCACTCTACAGACTTGTGTATGCGTTACGGCCCAGAGACCAGGTGGACAGGGAATGGGTTACGCTTGACGTGAATACAGGAGAAGGTTAAATGCTAGAATAACAAGCTTTAGGAAAGACACGCTCTGCTGGTTTCTACTGTGCTTCTGAGATTCTTACCCAATTCCATTCTCTCAACTGCAAAAATTGTAAAAAATAAATAAATAAACACAAACGTAATTATAATGTCAATCTGACCTTTTTCTTTTCTTTTTGCTGTATTTACATGAATGAATTATAATTCAAATGTTTTTTTTGTTTTTTGTTTTTTGCTCTGAAAATATACTTTGATGCATAATTGCTGTTTTTTTTTCTGATATACATACATACACACTTTTTTTTCCAGACATATTTAAACATGCTTATTCACCAGTGTTGAGATCTCCTCCACTTAGGGACTCCAAGATGTTGTTCATGGCTCCCATGTAGAAGATGAGACGCAGTTGAGTTACACACATGGTCACCAGACTCAACATAAAGAGAGGGCTTAAAATGCTCTTCATGAATGACTGAGCTGCAAGGAAGTAAAGGAAAACAAAGTTAGTCTAAATTAGTTATTGACCTTTCATATTAACATATATTTGACATTTTCCTTTGTCAGACGATCACTTACTTTCTTCCTTGGCCTCACACTGCAGTTCCAGGTCCATGGTGGACAGGCACAGTTTTTGGCCCTCTTTGGCAAGCTCTTTCTGTTTCTGATTGTTATCCACACTAAGACGCTTGCCTACCGTCGTCACCTGCCTATAAAACTGCTTTCCTGTAATCTTATGGTCAAATCCCAGCCAACTGAACTTGATCTTGACACTGGATAGACAGAGAGACAAAACACAGAATGAGTTTCAGATATTTGATGATAGATGTTTGATGCGTATGAGTTTTGTGTATGTGTGTTTCTTACGTGTAGTCCATGTCCTCGGGTCCAGGGAAAGGCTCCAAGGGCCAGTTGAAGAAGCAGTTGATGAAGACGAGGCCTGCACAGCCTGCCCAGACCACCAGAATCGTGATGAAGGTCACACCAAGGTCATAAATCACCTGGAAAGATAAACAGTTATCTAAGAACATAATGTGGCATTATAATCTTTTTTTTTTTTCACCAAAATAATCTAACAAACCTTGACCCCAGGAAAGGTGACAGCCGAGGAAGCGTACGAGCCAATCATGAGCGCGATGAAGGTGGCACGCAGGTCGCCAAACATGTTGGGAAGCTGGAAGGAAACACAGGAACAGATTAATTACTCATTTGGTTAAATTAATTGTTAATTAATGAATCTCATTTGTTTATTCATTTAAAATGTATACATTTAGTGAGTTATTTTAATTCTTAATAGTGTATTTTATTTTAATATTTAAATAATCCATATCAATCCTGGCAATTGTTTAAATGTTTTTTTTTTTAATAAACAAATAAAATAATTTTATTTATGTATAATTATATCATTATATATTAGCATACCTATTTTTTATTTTATTTTATTTTAATTCAATGACATTTATTTTTAAGTTCTTTTAAAATTAAATTTTAAATGTAATATTCTTATTGTATTCTTATTCATACTATGGCTATTCAGAGGATTGATGAGAAGACAATGATCCACCGACTTTCTCTATAAATGGCAACAGGCAAGGAGAGATGGCCAGCAATTATGGGCTGACAAAAGCCCAGCAAATCAACAGTGAAAGCAGTTTGAGTTCAGAGGTTCTGACTAGAGCCAGAGAATGAGGTTGGGAGATTTGAAAGAAAGAACAATTGACAGATGATTAGAAAATTACAACACTACCACTTAATCCACACTTCCTTCTTACTTCACTTTCTGTTCCTCATTGTCAATAGAACAGGAATAACTGGGGCAGTATGAACTGAGGAATGATCCTTCCAGTCTGAACCGGCTGAAACCGAGTCTCTTTTATGACTCTAATTGGAGCACAGGCTGGGGCAGGCTGCTAACAGTTATGCCTTGTTACTGTGACAACAAATAGATGAGCAACAGCGAGTGGCCTGTTATGTAAGAATGCATCTGAAAGTGTGTGATCAGCGGGTTCGTAATGGAAGAGTTGTGTTTTGTGAGAATTCCTGTTAGAACTGGTTTGAAGGTATTCTCCAAATCAATTGTAAAGCGACTTTGCCAGCCCATATGCACTTCAGGGGGAGGAATGCAACATGGCGAATGAGAACGAAGCTCTTCGTTAAGCCATAAATGCAGTCTTCACATTTTTAGGCAGGTGTTGTTTTTAATTTTCTCAGTTCATGGCCATTAACTTGAACATAAAGTTCATTTTGGAGTCTGGGTGTGAGGGTTCTTTTGAGTTCATGGTCAAATAGTTCCTGAGATCATGCTGAGTGCATGATAACCGCAGGCTATTCTTACAGGGTCAGCACACTGGATAGTACATCATCAGGAGTTAATGCATGGTGCCAGTGCAGCAACAAGAGCGAGTCAGCGGGAAAAAAACATTGAAGTGACTCACAGATGGGTCTAATGATTAATCAACTGCACCAAGGAAAAAGAAACACAGAGAAGTCTAACTAGCTGGGATGTAGCAGGATCAAGGGCACCAAATGTAACAATGCAACCACTGAAAATCCTTTATTGGCTACTCTGAATATCATATGGGACATATCACCTACAATTTTTATGCTAATTATTAGCAATGTAAATATTACATGCAACTCGGAGTAGTTGCATGTAAGTTCAAACACATCAAGAGCGCTGAACAACAAAAAGAAGTGTACTTTCATAAATAAGTTAACACACACTTACCGTAAGTGAAGTGAAGGTCATACACATTCCTCCAAAGCCATTAAAGGTCAAAGCGATGAAAATCAAAACAGACAGATCTAGACAAACAAGCACATGTTAAATGATGGAATATTATTGGTATCTGTTACAACTTTGGTATCTGTTTCACTGAATTTGAACTTTTACCATTTGGGTTGCTGGCTCCATAAGCAATCATAAGGCACGAGAGAGCAAAGCAGGCACTGGAAAAGAAAAGGTCAGTTATTAATGGAAAAATTCAACACTTTTCTGGTCATTAGTTTTTATTGTGATCAGACCTTACCACACTTAATAATTTAGTATATTTGGTATAGTAATGACATTGAAAAATTAAGCACTTTATCTACCTTCCAAGCAGGCGGAGTTTGCGTGGGCCGTATTTGTCCATGACGATTCCAAGAGGGAGTGTGATGGCACTGAGGAGGAAGGAGCCCACGGTGAAGGCCAGATTCAGCATCTCATCCTGTTCTTTACAGATGAGCCAGCCGTTCATCCTCAGATAGTCCTCCGGATGGTTAAGAGGGACCACATCCACACCGCCATCACGCTGGGCAGGCTGAAACTCATCATATTCATAATCTGCATCATTCGACCGTGATGAAGGCACAGCAGGTAAGGAGAAGTTTGCCGTCGAGCTGTTTCCTTTTGGAAAGAAGGAGAAAAGGAGAGATGTAAGAGGCTATAAGCTGATGGGACCCATGTTAAACATTACCAGCAGCAGCATGTTCCAAAAATCAGCACTCATGTGACCTGATATCCAATCCATTTGATTTGCAGTACTCAACGGTTTACCATTTCTGCTGAATCATGTTGATAAAGAGTGAGAGTGAGAAAATTCAGATGTTGATGTAAAAACCTGTCACATGTGTCCCTACTGTGAGTTCTATTCTGTTACGTAAGCATCAGTTACTTGTAATTCTGGTTGCTATCTAACACGTGTGGACTCCAACACCTCATGATAGTTCTTTGAAGTTTCTGACTGTGGTTTCTCAAAACATGCACTCTACGGCCTTGTCAACACATCATGGGTGGAACGGTCAGTGGATTAAGGTAAGGACATTCTAACATTTTTAAAGAGTGAAGGTCATCACTTACTCACCTTCATGTTGTTCCAAACCTCTATGATTTTATTGTTTTCTTATGTGGAACATTAAAGAAGATATTTGCAGAACTTTGGGGTCCAAGCAACATTGACTTTAGTGTATGGAAACTGAGACATTCTTCAAAATATCTTCTTTGTCTTCCACAGAAGAAAGTAAGTCGTGAGCTATACCTTGTAGCTATGGTGTCCATATAGTGAAATTGCAAAATAACCTCCAAATGACTAAAAAGTTTCACCATTAAACAGCATGGCTAGACCTGTATAAACCAGCCTGGAATGAATTCTGGTTTAAGCTGGTCTTCTCAGCTGTCCTCAAAGTGTCTGAGATCAACCTTCACCCAGCAGTAAAATGCTTGGAATGAAGAATCACCATTATGTGGTCTCAATAAAACCTGAGATAAGGGCTGGGAATGATAGAAAGAAGAAAGCTGAACATTTGCTCTTCCTTTATCTTGTTCTGCTGCAGGAACAATGTTTATAATCGTCCTTTTGGACTATTGTACAATCCCGTTCCACATTATCTCACCACGCACATACATATAAACTTATGATACTGAACTAGATGAGACTCCATTAATAGCAGCTGTCTCACTGGACTGGAGACATATAAACTAGATAACTAGACCTGACCTTATGCTAATCTGGAAACGGTGACTTTGCTGTGCCAGTGTCATCCTGATGGTATATGTGTCTTCCTTCTAGAACAATGAGAAGGTTTCCAACTCCAAACATGGTTTAGAACGGAGTGCAGAATGTTCTGACGCCACACATGAAGGGTTGGGTTTTACTTCGACTGCCAGGAAACTAGCAGGGCTTGCTCTGGCTTCTTTCCTAAACCGTGCTGATGTGTGAATGGTGTTCCTGCTATAAACCCTACTAAAGATGCACCAGAGCGGGGGTACGTAGGCCACACTGATGTGCAAATGTGCAAGACACACCTGGAGAGATAGCAGTCATCTGGTCTCAGCAAAAAAATATTGTGTGCATTCGATAGAGGGCTTGATAGAGGAGCATAAATGAACCTATTGAACCTCATTTAAGGGGTTTATTACTTAACCTCACTGTAATAAACTGTCTTCACTATAACAATTAAGTAATTAATATTGCCATGTGCCGTGTGATGCCTTTCTAAGTACGAATGTCACATGGAAATCAAAAATCTTAAAAGGATTTCAAACTTTTGAAATGGTGAAGAGCTAACAATAAATTCACATTCCTAAAGGAAACTGTAAATATACAGTACAGACCAAAAGTTTGGACACACCTTCTCATTCAAAGAGTTTTCTTTATTTTCATGACTATGAAAATTGTAGAGTCACACTGAAGGCATCAAGGGCTATTTGACCAAGAAGGAGAGTGATGGGGTGCTGCGCCAGATGACCTGGCCTCCACAGTCACCGGACCTGAACCCAATCGAGATGGTTTAGAGGTGAGCTGGACCGCAGACAGAAGGCAAAAGGGCCAACAAGTGCTAAGCATCTCTCGGGGAACTCCTTCAAGACTGTTGGAAGACCATTTCAGGTGACTACCTCTTGAAGCTCATCAAGAGAATGCCAAGAGTGTGCAAAGCAGTAATCAAAGCAAAAGGTGGCTACTTTGAAGAACCTAGAATATGACATATTTTCAGTTGTTTCACACTTTTTTGTTATGTATATAATTCCATATATAATTCCACATGTGTTAATTCATAGTTTTGATGCCTTCAGTGTGACTCTACAATTTTCATAGTCATGAAAATAAAGAAAACTCTATAAAGTTTAGTATAAAGAATTATTTTCTATAAAGAAAATAAACCAAACTTTTGGTCTGTACTGTATTAACATATTAATATGAAGATTTGGGAACAGATTAGGGCAAAAGTGGGAGCGAAAACAAGGAGGAGGAGTTCTTTTCATTCACAGCCATTAGTTTGGTGGCCAGATCTGATAAAATGTAAAGAACAGATAGTGAATGGGACACACACTCACATACACACAATACAAAGTGTCCCTAACCTCATTTCTGAGAAAGCTTGGATGTGAAACTCTTATCATGTTGACTTCAGTGATTGCATGATGGGAAATCTCAGTGTACTAAACCACAAGAGTCCTCACATGCTTCGCATCATTTAAAATGGTCAACGACTAAGAATTTGAATGCTGACTAATGTCTCATGACCTTGTCCTTTGAGACTTATCTGTGGACTTTAAGCCTGCTGAATACGCTTGAACACTGATGATTTTTGCTGAGACAGTCTTATTACGTCACAATAATGTGACTGACCGAAAGTACAGTCAAATCAGCTGAGTTATGTCAAAAAAGAAACGATAAGCACTTTCCAATGCAAAAATGCCATGCCAAGCAGACAGACAGAAAGACATATAAGATGCCCACCACTCCACCCAGAAGAGCTGGTATTCCTAGATCTACCCAAACGATAAGCCTCCTACAGTTTCCTTCACAAACAACTCTTTTTCTCGTATTCTGCCCCTCCTCTACCCCCTTTTTCTTGTCTGCTTGGGAATTTCAAACCAGCTTTTGTGGTTAAATAGGTCTCAATGTCCTCACCTTTTATTAAATCAAGTCCAAAGTGCCCGAAAGAGAACAGGACAGTGATAAAAGTGCATCGCCATCCACAATAAGACCAAAACATGTTCTTATGTGATGCTTATCAAAACCAAAGACTGTTCAATCTAATAAATATGACATAATCAGCGGGTCTGAGGTTCTAACTGAGATGATAAACATCTTAATTTACATCTGACAGGCTGTAAGCTTCTCAATTTAAAGATGCACATGATTAGGTCAGGATCCCTGTGGAAAGCCCTTTAACATTCTTGTGTTTTACTGTGACTACCAGCTGAATTAATGGAAGTCTGTGGTAGTGTATGGTTGTGAGGCTCCTGAGGGAAGACATCATTCCTCCTCTTTAGAGAAGGTAAGCACAAAAGTGTTTTGCTGTGGAGCGCAATCAGTTACACACATAAAGCACTACTGTCAGTGATGCATTACTGTACAATACACAAGTGACTTTAAAAGTAGGATCTTTCAAGTACTATCAGATGCAGTCTTTGTTTCAAGATCAGACTGGCACGAAGGAATGGAAGGAATTTGCCAATATCCGTAGTGACAAATAAAACACAATCATGTGTTAAATTAAATTTTTTTCAAAGGTAAGATCTCAAGCTTTACTTGCACACCATGTAACCTAGATGTTCCCCAATGGCTCTTTTAATTTGGTCGTTTTTTTTTTTTTAGTTCTTGGTGTTGCATTACATACATATGTATATATTTCAGAAGGATTCATACCTGGATCTGTGCAGAGATATGAATAGAAACCCTCAGACTTCAGCATGATGAGTAAGGAGCCCCAACCCAGCAGAACAGCAGAGAAGAACAGATTTTCAATAATGGCTGTTATTGCCATCCACCAGCGGCGGGCAAATGCGGTGGCTAGAGTGGGTGCCATGGCTGCACGGAGAAGAGTAGCAGACAGACAAGGGGAAAAAAGTGGTCGACTGTCTGGTGGAATGAGACCTCACAATCTGTAGATAAAGAAGAGAGAGGTGTGCTGAAGTCATTTGTGTGTAATGACCAAGTTAAACATTTCTGCACGTGATGATATAGAAACCTACTGTAGATAGAACTAAAATAAAGACAGTCCTAAAATGGCTGAGCATGCACTCTCTGTGTCCATGTTTTTTTTTTTTTTTTTTTTTTTGAGTTCTTGACCTCTTAATTATTAAGATGTGTGAATGAGCCACTAAAGCCACTTCAAAGTCCCACACCTTCTTTGTTATGCATATCACTTTCAGAGTCGGTTCTGTCAAAGTCTTTCAGGCTGTTTTGCAATATAGTGTAAAAATAGTGACAGGGAGGGGTTCTCATTCACATTACAACAGACCTCATACATTGTTTTAGATGCAAAATATCATAAAGAGAGCTTTTTAAACTATATAACAAGAAAGTCGAATTATGACATTCTTCGGCTTATTTTAGTGTGACTTGTATATCAAACACACATGCCTTATTATTATTAAGTTCAGCACTTTTTGTAATGTAACTTTAATGTAAAAACTGTTAGTGGGTAAAATTATAAGTGTGTTTTGTGTTGATTGTTTGTTTTTGTTTTTGTTTTTTTAACAAACTAACTGGCCATATAATGCATAAGCATTTGATTTAAAAAATATTTAAGTATAAGAAATTTAAAAGACATACCTTTGAGAGGCAGGCAAGCAAGTTCTGTAAGCTGTTAGTGCAGAGTGGTCTTCCCCCTGTTGCCTTTGCTCTCCTTCTCCTTTTTGTGCCTGCTGCAGTTACTGGCACTTACTGAGAATTTGTTTCAGGGCAGCTGATGAATTTATAGCGGTTTCATGTGGGAAACCATCGAAACGATTCTATTGGCTGCATCGGGAGGCTGAATTACACCTGCCAGCCAATCAGCTGCGCGTCTGCCGCTGCACTGAAAAATCACGGGCCGTCAACAGGTGAGCTTGATATTTATCTGCATTTGAAGAAGCGGCTCGGTTCTGTACAGGAAATTATATTTAGACTTGTTGTCTTACAGAAGGTCCTTTAATCATTAACGCTGAAATCAATATTTTCGACCTAGATAATTGATTATAGAATTAATTCCTAAACTGCAGATTAGAACTTGAATTATGAAGGTGGATGAAATCAATATCTAAGACGTTAGAAGGTTATTCAAATAATAAGTTGAAAAAATCATGGTTTTATGTCACTGTTTCATGAACTTGTTTTTCTGTGAGGAGTCACGGACGAGAGGTGATATGCAAGAATTGCAAAATGCAAATAACAAACTAGCATACTGTCATCGACAGAAATCAACAAAACAGCTCGAAGTGTCTGAAATAGTGACGTTAAAGGATGTGTTACTTAACACACGATACTGTTTCACTCTCAAACCACATAGACTACTGAAAAATTATTTCCTGACAGACCAGAAACAAGCTATCCTTGCTGATAAACCAGGTTAAACTGGTCTTCTAGACTTCTTGGCCGAAATTATGATTATCGTGATGATTTTTGTCACATAGAGATAAAAGGGGAGATGTGTTCTATTGTTTTGTTCGTGTCATAAACTGCCCAGTTTTCAACAGTATAGGCTACACACCCGTTTACCCGGGCTACAGAAGATAGTTAAGCCTACCGGGTGTAAATCAGTTTGTTACATTGAAACACATCGCCCTCGTGTTATTTACCAGAACAGAGTCTTTGCGGGCGCTTGGAAACCGTCTCTGAATGGCGCAAAGCTACTGGGTATTACTGTCAATCTACTTATAAATCTTGATGCAAACATTAAACGTCACATTTTTCACAAAGGACATCTCAAGACAGCTGCACGAACAGTAGTCTGGTGTTTTCGATTAAATCATTGTCGTATTGATCAACCTAATCAGAAAGAACTGTATTATGTATTTGCCTATTACTCTCTTATCAATATGACTGCTGACACAGACACACACACACGTTTATCATGTTAAATATACCACCTCTAAACTGTTTACAGCTGGATATGTTATTTTTTTTAAAAAGTTTTAAAAATTAATAAATCTATTTTCCTAAATATTGGTACATTATACACTGAAAACAACCCATGATTGATGGGAGGGATACAATGCGTGCCAGTTAACTTGTTTTTTTTTTATTGAGTTTTGCATTCTTTCCTATAGTGAGCTGATATGCCTGTTTTAATTATGTGATCATTACTTTATCACTGTGAAGAGTAAACACTTGATCGGGGGTTCAGACTTATTATCTTTGCAAAACAAAAGCAGAGGTTTGATAAGAAACTAGGTGGTTACTAGTATTCTAAGAAGTCTCTTGAGGACTTTAAATTCAAATGTTTACAGGCAAGGTTCACTTCTTTACATCATAATCCTCAACTGGGCATTGGTTACTTAAAGCCTACGTGATGAACTACATTCATGAGAACTCAAAGCTCTGAGCTCAAAACGAGCACATCAAACGAACCAAGAGGAACAAAAACAACTGCTCACACAGTTACATAAGCTCCAATCAGCTCACACTTGTTTTTCACTTAACACCGTGCTCTGTGATTTTAGTTCCTTCTCACGTTGGTCTAAAGGAGCCTTGTGAAATTCATGATTTCACCCTTTAACGTCAGTAAGAATAAGGCACTGTAGATCTTTATTCCAAGAACTTCAAACAAAATTGAAAGCAAATGCTTATTAACATATCGTAATGCAGGTGTAACAAAAAGGTACTGACCTCTCACTAGGTGGTCTTGAAATAAGTTTCACATTTTAATTTTTTAGTTGTTTCATTTCGATACATAAAAACTTGACCATTAGCTATCTATCATTTAAAGGTTTTTTAAACAACATTAATTTCTATATTTCCTAAATTGTAGAATGTTTAAATTACTCAATTACACAAAATCCAAACATTTACCGTTTATTTATTATCATAAGGTTTGTAAGCTAACAGAAATGGATGAAATACCTAGATTTGAACTCAGTTTCTTTATCATGATGATGAAAATTGTGCCTTTGTTGTAACTTCAGAATTACAAATAATCAGCTTTTTTCTTTAAAAATCCACTGTCATTCAAAAGTTTGGGGTTAATATTTTTTTATTCATGGATAAATGAATGCAGCAAAGGTGCATTGAATTTAAGTACACTGTTACAGAAATGTTCTATTCTAAATAAATGCTGTTCTGTTGAACTTTCTATTCATCATCAAATAATCCTGAAAAGAAATAATAATAATTCAGCATTGAAAATAATAAGAAATGTTTCAGCAAATGATTTGTGAAGCATTACACTGATTTAATGACTGCTGAAAATGAAGCTTTACCATCAGAAGAATAAATGACATTTAAAAAAAAATATTCAAATAGAAAATTATTGTTGTAAGCTGGAATCATATTTCACAATACTGTTTTACTGTATTTTGATCAAATAAATGCAGCCTTGGTGAGCATTACAGACTTCTTTCAAAAACATTTAATAGTACTACCCACCCTAAACTTTTGAACGTTATACAGTGTTCTAAATAAATCTGTTGAGATTGTGGTCAAGTAGGATATGTCCACAGAAAGATCAGCCTGATATCAGTCTGAGCATTAATGGTGTGAGCAGAAAGCAAAGAATGCTTAAATCTGTCCTCACTCTGCTACCACCTGTAGAAGAAAAGTTCACGGACATTATATCTCCAAACCGTGAGTTCACATTTGTGAAATAATGCCATTAGAGACAAAGCCAATAAAAATGTAACTCACCTGATCTGGGTTTGACAATAAACATTGTCTCCATTCCAGCACGGATGTGGTTAGCAACATGACAGTGCAGAAGCCACGTTCCATTGACCTCTGCCACCATCTCCAATGTCTGAAACGATCCTGGGATCAGGTCATACACATCAGTACGGTGAGCCTCATCTGTCTGAGAAAAAGTCATAATAATGTTTGCATTTAGTGTTTGAAAACTGCTTGCAGAAAACACTAAAAAATCCCTTCATTCTATTGAATCTGATTGTGTATTGTGCACCTTGTAGGTGAAGGTCTCAGCATGAAAATGGACGGTGTGAATATCTGCTTCATTGCCCATCCCGAACAGGTACCAAACCACCCTTTCTCCCTCCACCATTTCTAGACCATGAAGGTTTGCATAGAGCTTCCCGTTGATCCCTGTCAATAGTGACAGAAAACAAATTACATTAATGTAGTTTCTACAGTTGTCCTTTTTACATCTAAACTGTGATGTATAACACAATTAGTGAATCCCATTCAGTCCATCATATATCAAATAATGCCTCCTAGTGGTCATAATTTGACTTTCCTTGAGCATATCACAGCAAAATACTTAACTAGGGTTGGGTTGCATTTACTTGTGAGCTCTCACCATACATCTTGTTGCTTTTCTGAAACTCAGCATCTCTCAGAAGAGGTTCTGAGCTGTTGTAGTAGAACTGAATGTTTTCCTCCAGGTACCAGGATTTATTCTCATCAAACACCATGAAGAGGAGAGCAAATTCTCGATCCACATCCGTTCTCTGTCTGTCCTGGTCCAGTACACCCTTCCTGCAGATTATTAATGGCCCAATGAGACCACTGGCTGTGTCCTAAAAAAAAAAAAAAAAAAAAAATTATATATATATATATATATATATATATATATATATATATATATATATATATATATATATATATATAAATGCATAAACAAATATTATTTATGATTTTATCATTACTGACACAATCTAAAAAGGCAAAGTAAATAAACAAATGACAATAACGTTGTTATGCAGTATAAGAATAAGAACTATTATTTTCATATTAGAACTGTTATTATAATGTGACATTCAGTAAGGAATTAAAACTCTATTATTACTCTGTTATTAAGAGCTTTACCTTAACAAAGTCCACTGCTGAGCGGTAAGCAAATGCAATGCAGTTTGGGTCAGACACTCCTGGGCCAGATTTAACTGGAATGATCCACCGGTACTGAGTCATATTTCCTGCAGTAAAGAGTTTAATTTGCATTCACAACAAGAAGACTGTCATCTGTGTAATGGGTAAACATAGCAGAAGTCGGGTAATGCTCAAAACACACAGCTCTATGAATCCTTGAAGGTGTCTTTGTATACATTTCACAGGTGAGATAAGGAGGCAAAAAAGGGTGGTGGTTTCAGCTCCTTTACCTGGCATGACGGCCTCTGGTTTAGAAAGGGTCCTGACTCCATGCGCCTGTATTGAGTAAGGATGGCTGGCTTTGTTCATGAATGTGATCAGCAAAACCTGACCTACTTCAGCTTGGATTATAGGTCCTATAAAGATTATCACACAGATCATCATTCATTTATTCAAATGAGGAACACCTGATACATTAGGCAAAACAAACATTTGAATAGTTATTAAGTCACCTAAAATCTCCAAGTGTTCCTCTTGAGGCTGTCTCAGTTTCCTTGTCCTGAAGGTGGCATCAGTGTATTCTCGATAAACTGCTTTCTTATATCTGGAGCCGAGTCTGTTCTTTCCCGTTCCCACAAATAGACTGCCAGGACTGAGACAAGTATCTGGTTATAAATCCCATTTAAATACCACGACTCCAGCAAAAGATGTTGCCTGTTAACTGACCTCTTGTCCTCAGTCGTGTTGAAGTTCTGCAGCTCCCAGGTGCGATCGGGTGAGTAGTCCCACTCTACCTCTTCGGCACAGATGAAATACTCTATTATTTGAGACTCTGACACTGAGATGTCCTCATCCTTTGAGCCCATCACTCTGTACAGCTGTCTCATCCCACCGACATAGTGATCAGAGACTAGACAGCTCACCTCAAATACACCTACAAACAAAGGAAATATGTAGAAGGTGCCAAGCAGACTTGTATTGCTTATGTGTGTTTGTGTGTGTATAGATAGATATACTGACCACTGACATCCGGTTGCATGGACACTGTGACTGTAGTGTGTGGGAACAGGCCCAGCGTGTCATGAGTTGTTCCCTGTCTCTGGAAAGTGTTGCCTTGGAAGTAAATACCATGTATGTCCATCTCTGTGCCAAGTCCCATCAGATGCCATCTGACCTTTGACCCTTTAATCATCTCAAGGCCAGGCAGGTTCCCATACATAAAGCCGTTCACAGCTACATTACAGAAAAGCAGGAAAGATATTGAGTGGATTTGAAACTTTCAGCTGATATTTGACCATTACTCGGGGTTGTCAAATTTCTTAAATTGGGGTTCGGATTTTTAAGCCAAAAATATACTTCATTTTTCTCTTTACTGCTATTCTTAAATTTGTAATCTGTCTGTGTGAGAAAGAAGTTATTTGCACATATGCCAAAATATAATGCAGTTGGTAGTTGATTTCCAAGGGCATTTTTAATGAGTGAAAATGAGTGAGTCATTGATCGATTGATTGATTGATTCATTCATTCAATTGATTCATTCCAAACAGCTGATTAATTCTTCAGGAATTGTTTATTGAATCATTGACTCACCTAAATCATTCAAAAACGCTGAATCATTCAGAAATGAAACACACTATGTTGATCGGAGATCTGTTCAGCTGTGACTCTGTTACTATTTTTGTAACCAAAATCAAGCAAAAACTGTCTATATATACAGTATTGACTTTACCGACATTTTAAGGCTTTTATTCATTTGATATCATTGGATAAAGTATTAAAAAGTTATGATCTTAAAAGGAGGATGAGTGTCCGGCTCAACACTATGGTAGTAGGTGGATATGTTATTTCAGAACTGTACTGTCTGACCAAAAACCAGACAGATTGCCACCTTACTAGTTGGGTCTTTGATTTTAAGAACTACTTACAGAAGATGGAAAATACTAATTAAAACTACAGAAGATGAAAGTAGAAAGTATCACAAATAAGTCACTGCACGCATGTGTCAAGTTCGTTATCAGAGGTGTATACTAGAGATGGGACTTTGATTATGTTTAGAAATGCAGACAGAAAATGAAGCATATCCCGGGCAGACAGGACTAAGGTGTGTGTGTGTGTGTGTGTGTGTGTGTGTGTGTGTGTGTGTGTGTGTGTAAATACCATGCATTTTATTGCTCTCCCAAAACTCCATATTCTCTAATTCTGATTCATTGGTGTCATATATTTCAATGTTCTGATTCAAGTACCAGCTGAGATTTTCGTCAAACACAGTAAACAGCAGAAAAAACTCCAGACTGATGTCTTTCTGTAATAAAAATCACATCATACATGTGTATCTATATATAAAAAGTAATTATTTTAAAATCATGGGCCAATCCAGCACCTAATCTTATTTTACCTGAAATCCATTGGAATCCAGTGCATCTTTCTTACAAACCAGCAGTGGACCTATGAGACCAGAGTTGGTGTCTCTGACTGGATCGCTGGAGGAGAAGTACAGGTAGGAAATACATGGAGGGTCACTTTCAGACGGTCCCTCCCTCAACTGCCAACTGTAGGTGAACCTTTCACCTGGCTGAACTTGATATCCTTTCCTCTTTATACCTACAGTACATTCAAAGACATTTATCTCTCTAGGACCGAACAAACCTTTTGATTGGCAAGTTATTCAGATGGTGGAAAACAAATTCTCACCATCTTGATAAAAGACACCCTCAAAGGGTTTGTTGTAGTGGAGTCCGTGAGGCTGGATACTGTAGATTCTGTCAGCCTTGTTCATAAACATCACCCGAAGGGTGTCTCCAACTTCAGCCCTCAGTACCGGACCTACAGGCACCATGATAACTAAATGTGACTGTAAGGTTTGAATTAAACTCATAAAACACTTTTTAAATAACAGAAGTTAAAAACAGTATTGGCATTATAATGATATAGATCCTACCCAAAATGCCTAGATGAGCCTCAACACTGGTTCGTTCTGTCTTTAAGGTGAAACTCTTATCTGTATATTCTCTGTAAACCACTTTCCAATACTTTCCACCAAGTCGGCCACCACTCATCCCGAAGAACATCTCTGAAACGCTAAGGACAACCAAGAATTATTAACTTTATATTCACTTTTGTAATGGTTTGACATGTATGTACTGTAAAATGTGTGATTGTGAATTATAATCAGGTGTTAGACCTCCCAGGTTTGGTCAGCGACTCGTTGGTCAGTTTGTCCATCCCTGATGGTGCGTAGTCCCACCGAATCTTCTCAGCAGCAATGAAATACTTCCTAATCTTCCCACTGAGATGAACTGTGGCGTTCATCTCATCCTTGCAGGATGAAACTTTGAACAAGGCCTGCATACCAGCTGCGGAAGACAACAAGGAAGAGCATAACTATGTTCCATGTAGGCATAGGTGTGGTGTGATCTATAATATTGTTACATTGCCTGGACTCCAGGGGGCGGTAGAGGGGTCACAATGTTGTTATGGGGGGGAGAGTTCATGGGTGAATAAACGAGAAGCCATGTGAAAGATATTCGGCTCTGTCTTGATTCGAGGCAAAAGAACCCAACGCGACATGGTGTCAGAAGTGGTGCTACACTGAGAGAAAGGATAGTGGGTATTATATGAGAAGAGGGAGAAAGGAAATAACTTAAGTGGAGAAGCTTAAGCAAACTTTGCAAGCATGTCACTCTCGCAACGAGGACAGCACGCTGAACAGAACGACCCTCCGCAGCTTCCTGCTAAAGCATCTGCGACGTTCTCAATAAACCCGCCGGAATCCTTCGACTTTTCGAAGCCACAAGATTGGGAAAAGTGGATAAGACGGTTCGAGCGCTTCAGAGTGGCTAGCGACCTGGATAAGTCATCAGACGCTAATCAGGTGAATACGCTGATATATTGCATGGGGGACGAGGCAGATGACGTGCTAAAAGGGCTAACATTAACCGCTGAACAGAAACTGATATACAGCTCCGTCAAAGACGGCTTCACAAACTTTTTCGTGCCGAAGAAAAATGTGATTTACCAACGAGCTAAATTTAACCAGCGAGCTCAGGGGCCGTCTGAATCTGCAGACTTGTTTATAACTGCTTTATATGCACTGGCTGAAGATTGCGAGTATGGGACACTGCGCGATGAACTGTTGAGAGACAGGATCGTAGTAGGCATTAGAGATGGTGTGCTTTCGCAGAAAATGCAGATGGAGAGCAGGCTGGATCTGGCAAAAGCCATTAACATGGTCAGACAAGCAGAGGATATGAAACGGCAACAAACAGATCTGAGAGGTGATGCTTCACATGCTACAAAAACAACAGTGGATGCTCTACACACTAAGAAAGCAAAACAGCAGGCATGGAAAAATAAAAGACTGCCATTTAAACAGCATAAAGACAAATACGAAGCACAATCAGGAGCAGAGCATAGGTCATGCCCTAAATGTGGTAAGCTGCACGCTAAATTCCAGTGCCCTGCAAAGAATGCAGACTGAAGAGAGGGCATTATGGCAAAGTGTGCAAGTCTGCTAAAAGCGTGAGTGCTGTCAGGGAAGATGATGACATATTCCTGGGAACCATTGATGCAGGAGAACATGCATGGACAGTAGACTTACAAGTTAGACATACTAATGTGAGGTTCAAGATTGATACAGGGGCAGACGTTACTGTCATACCAGAGCAGGTGTACAGACAGATATGAAGAGGCACCGCATACAACCTTACCCCAGGTAATAAAACACTGTTCGGGCCAGGGCATGTACCTCTCTCAGTAGTCGGTGTAGCCAGAGAAATACTGAAATGTGGTGACAAATGCACCACAGAGGACATTTATGTAGTGAAGCACCTGAACACAGCTCTGCTGAGTCGACCCGCCTCAGTTAGCCTCAGACTGGTAGCCAGAGTAGATAGCATCGACCTGGAGTCCGTAAAACAGCAATACCCAAAGCTGTGCGGGGGGCTAGGTCTAGTACAGCAGCAGTACACAATTAAGCTCAGACCAGATGCCAGGCCCGTGTCTTTGAAAGTACCTCGCCGTGCCCCACTGCCCTTGATGGGAAAAGTAAAGCAGGAACTACAGCGCATGGAGCAGCTAGGAGTCATCAGCCGGATTGAACAGCCGACAGAGTGGTGCTCTGGCATGGTGGTCGCACCAAAGAAATCTAAGGATGAAATCCGTGTTTGTGTAGACCTCTCTCCCCTCAACAAAGCGGTGTGCAGGGAAATGTTTATCCTCCCGTCTGTGGACCAGACACTAGGCATGTTGTCTGGTGCAAAAATATTCACAAAACTGGACACCAATATGGGGTTTTGGCAGATCCCATTATCAAGAGACTGTGCCCATTACACCACTTTTATCACCCCATTCGGGTGTTATTTCTTTAACCGCTTACCTTTTGGTATTGCCTCAGCTCCAGAACATTTTCAGAACCGGATGGTGACGGAAGTGACAGGAGGCTTAGAAGGAGTCGTCTGCCACATGGACGACGTCCTTATATGGGGTTCCACACAGGCAGAGCACGACACACGGTTGCATGCGGTTCTGCAGAGGGCACAGGCAGCTGGCATCACATTGAATTTAGCCAAGTGCGAGTTCAGCAAAACCCAGGTGAAATTTCTCGGGTACATCATTGCGGCAGAGGGGATAAGCCCAGATCCAGAAAAGACACGTGCTGTATGTGAGATGGATCCGCCACACAACATCAGTGAGCTCAGGAGCTTTCTGGGCATGGTAAATCAACTAGGCAAGTTTGTGCCCAACCTAGCTGAAAAAGATAAAGCTCTCAGAGACCTGCTTTCAAAAAAGAACCTGTGGTATTGGGGGCCTGATCAGCAGAGGGCGTTCACCAGCCTCAAACAAGATTTAGCGTCCACTCCAGTCCTGCAGTTTTATGACCCAAACAAAGAGCTTAAAATATCAGCCGATGCCTCGTCATATGGGCTAGGCAGCGTACTTCTGCAGAAATGCCAGGAAACCTGGGCGCCGGTGGCATATGCGTCCAGGGCACTCACAAGCACGGAGCAGCGCTATGCTCAAGTGGAGAAAGAAGCACTGGCCCTCACTTGGGCATGCAAAAGATTCAGTGACTTCATTACTGGTCTCCATTTTGAGCTGGAGACAGACCACAAACCCCTCGTGAGCCTGCTGGGTGGACAAGCGCTGGACTCCCTCCCACCTAGAATACAGCAATTTAGAATGAGACTCATGAGGTACAGATACACAATCATGCACGTCCCAGGGAAAAGCCTCACCACAGCAGACACACTGTCACGGGCGCCGCTGAAGAATGGCGTGACCGATGGAGACGGTTTGATGGAGGAAACTAACATATATGTTGACTCTATAATCTCAAATTTACCAGTAAGTGAGACTTACCTGTCCGAGCTGCGAAAACAGCTGAGTGCAGACAGCGTGTGCGCGGAAGTGATGAAGTACTGCATCGAGGGCTGGCCAGATCGCGGCAGACTGGATGTGCTGGTAAGACCCTACTGGACTGAAAAAGCTGTTCTCAGCACTCACAATGGACTGTTATTGCGGGGTACTAGGCTAGTTATCCCTTCAGTAATGAGGAATAGAGTGCTATAGAAAATTCATGAAGGGCACCAGGGAATTGTCAAATGCCGTGAAAGAGCCAAACAGTCAGTGTGGTAGCCTGGATTAAGTAGCCAAATTGGAGAGCTGGTGTTGAAATGCACGGCGTGCGTTAAAGAACGTGCCAATGTGACTGAGCCTCTTATGCCTTCCAAGCTACCTGAGAGGCCATGGCAGAAGCTAGGGGCTGATTTGTTTACTTTGAAAAACAAAGACTACTTGCTTGTTGTAGACTATTTTTCCAGGTATGTGGAGGTGGCCCAGCTGAGCCCGACAAGAAGTGTGGATGTGATAAAGCACCTCAAGTCAATTTTTGCCAGGCACGGCATACCGGAGATTCTAGTCACAGACAACGGGCCCCAGTTCGCAGGGGCTCACATGACAGCTTTCGCCACTGAGTATGAATTCGAGCATGTAACGAGCAGCCCGAGATACCCTCAAAGCAACGGCGAGGCCGAGCGTGCCGTCCAAACCATCAAAAATATGCTAAAGAAAGCAACAGACCCCTACCGTGCGCTGCTGGCTTACAGAACCACTCCTTTGAGCAATGGCTTCAGTCCGGCCCAGCTGCTCATGGGTCGCCGCTTGCGCACAACTGTGCCATCTTTCCCAGCGGTGTTGAAGCCAGCCATCCCAGACCTTCGGTCGGTGCAGTGCAAAGAAAGGGAGAGGAGATGGATGGACGCATGCAATTATGACCGCAGACACAGAGTGAGAAATCTCTCTGACCTGTCACCAGGAGATCAAGTGTGGATCACAGATACAAGGTCTACAGGTACTGTGTCATCTGCACATGAAACACCTAGATCTTACTTGGTCAGTGGATCACAGGGTACCGTAAGGAGGAATCGCCGCCACCTTGTGCCCATGTCAGCAGACAACAGCAGTAAAACATTAGAGCATGCTGCAGGGGTTGACCTGCAGGATACTTCGACAGACTCTGGTCAGGTGTCTCCGGAGGGGCTTTAGGGCACTCCCCAAACTGTGAGAACCAGGTCTGGCAGGTCTATCAAAAAGCCGGATCGACTGGACCTGTGAGAACTCAAATGCAAAAAAAAAAAAATGAATGAAAGAAATGCAAATGTGAAAAGGAAAAAAAAGAAAGAAATGGAAATGTGAAAAAAAAAGAAATACAAAATGTATTGGGGGCAAGGCAGGGTGGTTTGTTAATGTGGTCTTATAAGGGTTTAATAGGGGTTGAATCCTGTTGTGGGTTAACTGTTTATTGTGGCTACGGTGTGTTCATTTGTAGCTTAAAGAAGCCTCTATGAGTTCATATTCTTTTGTGTAAGCCGGTTTAAATAAGAGTCCTCCGGAAGGAACAGGTTAAATAAGCACTGTTAAGGGAAGTGTTATAGTAGACCAAATGTTTCACAGTATACAAAAGTGAGATTTAGAGTTTGATGCAACTAGGTGATAAATAATGTAGGTCACAGTCTATTGCTTTTCAGAAAGGGAGATGTGGTGTGATCTATAATATTGTTACATTGCCTGGACTCCAGGGGGCGGTAGAGGGGTCACAATGTTGTTATGGGGGGGAGAGTTCATGGGTGAATAAACGAGAAGCCATGTGAAAGATATTCGGCTCTGTCTTGATTCGAGGCAAAAGAACCCAACGCGACAATAGGTACAGTAAGTACAGCTCCTTTAAGAAACTGAACCTATATATATATGTCACGAGCCGGGCTAGAACTCGGGTTTCTGGTGTGGTGGTTGAGAGATCTGCCACTAGGCCACAGAGGCTGAGGTATTGGACCCAATTGAAATACTCAAGGCAGTACTCCAAGCAATATTGGTTTATTAGAAAAAAAAGGACTTCGCAAGCCAAAAAAATCCAACAAAAGTTCTTCTCAGACAGAGGAATTAATAACAAGAGAGATAATGGGAAAACAAAAACCACAAGGGAAAATAAAAACTCCATGAGGGGAGAAAACAAAACTAGAGCATGTGAACAATCAAATAACTAGGAACACCTTACTGTAGGAAGCTTGGAAGGACTTGTACATACAGAGCTGGTAGCACGCAGCCTGGACTCAAAAACCAAGTGTCAAACAAAGGGAAAGACTAAAATACTCTAAGAGAAACAAGGCACAGGTGACCTGGATAACGCTAACAAGAGTAGACAAAGAAGAACTAAGACAGAAGGGAACACAGGGGACCTCTAGAGGCACGGAGACAAACTACAGGAGGTCAAATGCTGACAGGACCCCCTCCTCTAGGAACGGCTCCTGACGTTCCTTCCAGAACACCCCGGCCTCCGGGTGTGAAACTCCCGGATCAAACTTGGGTCAAGGATGTCTTTGGCTGGAACCCAGGAGCGCTCCTCTGGCCCGTAGCCCTCCCAGTCCACCAGATACTGTAGTGAGTTCTGGACCCTCCGGGAGTCCAGTATCCGGCGCACTGTGTAGGCTGGCTGGCCGTTGATGATCCTGGGAGGTGGAGGGGGCCTGTGCGGGGGAGCAAACGGAGAAGACAAGATAGGTTTTAGTAATGAGACATGAAATGTGGGGTTAATTCTAAGGGAATGAGGGAGAAACAAACGATAAGAAACAGGGTTAACTTTCCTTGCTATGCGAAACGGGCCGATGTATTTCTGGGAGAGTTTCTTGGATTCGACCCGGAGGGGAAGGTGCTTTGTAGATAGCCAAACTCTTTGACCAGCTCGAAAGTTGGGGGCTGTCCGACGGCGACGATTAGCCTGAACTTGGTATCTCTGGGAAGTCCGAAGGAGGGTACGTCTGGCCTTCCTCCACGTAAGCCGACAGCGTTGGACAAAGCGTTGGGCCGAGGGAACAACAACTTGCACCTCTTCCTCTGGGAATAATGGAGGGGTATATCCAAACTGGCATTCAAAGGGGGATAATCCAGTGGCCGAGGACTGGAGGGTGTTGTGGGCGTATTCAGCCCAAATAATATAGTTGGCCCAAGACGTGGGATTGTTAGCCGCCATACACCGTAGGGTGGTCTCCAGGTCCTGATTAATACGTTCGGTCTGGCCATTAGACTCCAGATGGAACACAGACGATAGGCTAGCCGTTGCCCCAATAAGCCTGCAAAAGGCTCTCCAGAACCGGGACGCTTTGGAGAACCGGTCTACAACCACCAGGATGACTGTATTGCCCTTGGATGGTGGAAGCCCGGTAATAGGTAATAGGTAAGGGACGGAGCAGTCCCTGAGGTCGCTGATGTGCAGACTTTCCTTGGTTGCATACAGAGCAAGCCTCCACATAAACTTTAACATCCTTCTTGATGGATGGCCACCAAAACCGCCGCTGGAGAAAGTCAAGGGTGCGGGCACTTCCTGGATGGCAAGTCAAGGGAGACTCATGAGCCCACTCCAAGACCCGGGATCGGGCAGCTTGAGGAACGAACAGGCGTCCAGGGGGACCACCACCTGGATCAGGCTCATGGGCAAGGGCCTCTCGCACCACTCTTTCCAGTTCCCACTGAAGGGGCGCGACGATACTAGACCTCGGAATTATTGGGGTCAAAGGCTTCTCTTGTGTCTCAGGAGAGTAGGCTCGAGACAGGGCATCTGGCTTGACGTTCTTGGTGCCAGGTCTGTAAGATAGGAGAAACTGGAATCGATTAAAAAACAGTGACCATCTAGCTTGCCGAGGATTCAATCGCTTAGCCTGCTGGAGATACTCCAGGTTCTTGTGGTCTGTGGGAACCTGGAAAGGGTGCTGGGCCCCCTCGAGCCAGTGGCGCCACTCCTCCAAGGCCAGTTTTACTGCGAGCAACTCACGATCCCCCACGTGGTAGTTGCGCTCGGCATCCGACAGGCGACGAGACATGAAGGCGCAAGGGTGTAATTTTCCATTGTCACCTCTCTGCGACAGGATGGCCCCAACCCCCACCTCTGAGGCATCCACCTCCACCACAAAAGGTCTGTCTGGGTCAGGGATCAGAAGAATAGGAGCGGAAGTGAAGCGGCGCTTGAGATCTTTGAAGGCCCCCGCTGCCTCCGGACCCCACTGAACCTTGGTTCCTCCTCCCTTAGTAAGTGCTGTCAAGGGAGCCACAACAGAACTGAAATTCTTAATGAACTTTCTATAAAAGTTTAAGAAGCCAATGAAACGTTGTACCTCCTTGACATTCGTAGGTATGGGCCAGTTGTGGATCGCCTCTACCTTCTTAGGGTCCATTTCCAGGTGGCCAGGAGTGACAATGAATCCGAGAAACTGAGCCTGGGTTACATGAAATTCACACTTCTCTGGCTTTACGTAGAGGTGATTGTCAAGGAGTCTCTGGAGAACCCTGCTAACATGCCCCTCATGCTCCTCCAGTGACTTTGAGAAAATGAGGATATCGTCAAGGTATACAAAGACGAATTGATTAAGAAGGTCCCGGAGGACATCATTAATTAGTGCTTGGAATACTGCGGGGGCATTGGTGAGTCCGAACGGCATTACGAGATACTCATAGGGGCCTGTGGGGGTGTTGAAGGCAGTCTTCCATTCGTCTCCCTGCCGGATCCGCACAAGATGGTAAGCATTGCGGAGATCCAGTTTAGTGAAAACAGAGGCTCCTTGAAGCAGTTCAAAGGCTGTGGCCATGAGAGGTAGGGGGTATCGATTACGAACTGTGATCTTGTTGAGGCCCCGGTAATCAATACAAGGCCTAAGACCCCCGTCTTTCTTCTGAACAAAGAAGAAACCTGCCCCAGCTGGGGAGGTTGAGGCACGGATGATACCGGCTGCCAAGGACTCCTTAATGTAGAGATCCATAGCTGAGCGCTCTGGGGGAGACAAGGAGAAAATCCGACCCCTGGAAGGGCAAGAGCCAGGGAGTAATTCAATAGCACAGTCGTAAGCGCGGTGAGGTGGTAAGGAGGTGGCCCGGGACTTGCTGAACACTGCCTTAAACTTATGATAAACTCTGGGGACTCGAGACAGGTCGATAGACTCTTGAAACTCAGGACAAGGGGCTGGGGAACTCTGAAGTTGGCAGGAGAGTTGGCAAGTAGGACCCCAGCTTAGGATAGTGCCAGTGGGCCAGTCGATATGGGGATTATGTCTGCACAGCCAAGGGTGACCCAGGATAACAGGGTACTCAGGGGAGTCAATAAGATAGAGGGTCTCCTCCTGCTGGTGTTGAAAGATGGTAAGTCACAGGGATTGGGTGGCCTCTGTTACTTTGCCCGGTTCCAGAGGTCTGCCATCCAAAGCAGTAACTGCCTGGGGGTGAGGAAGAAGTTGGGTAGGTATATTAAGTTTCTTCGCCAAGGTTAGGTCTAGAAAGTCGCCTGCGGCCCCAGAATCAATCATAGCCTGGACCTGATGCTGGTGGCCCTCCCAGGACAACGTAACTGGAACTGCTAGGACGGCATTAGCAGGAGGAGCTCTAATTTTCCCCATCACAGCCCTCCTGTTGCTGTATGGGGACAGGCGTTTCCCAAGAGCTCGGGGCAAGAGGAACGGAAGTGGCCGGAAGCACCACAGTAGAGGCAACGACGCTCCCTCATGCGACGTTCCCTCTCGTTTGGAGAAAGCCTGGAACGGCCCAATTACATTTCCTCTGGGAAATCATGGAGCGGTTCAAGAACTGGGGAATTTCTGGAGGAAGGAGCACAAACTGGAGAACCGAACCTCCTCAGAGGAACTTGGGGCTGAGACTCCTTGCGACGGGCAGCCCTACGCTCTCTCAGGCGATTGTCTAGGCGGATGGCCATTGCTATGAGGGACTCAAGATCTTCAGGCATTTCTCGAGTGGCTAACTCATCTTGAAGGGGCTCAGACAACCCTCCCTGAAAGCAGACCCTCAGTGCCTCATCGTTCCATCCACTTTTTGCAGCTATGGTCCGAAACTCAATGGCAAAATCTGCAGTGCTTCGGGGACCCTGACGGAGAGTGAGTAGGTGCTTAGAAGCCTCCCGCCCACTGACAGGATGTTCAAACACTTGCTTGAACTCTTGAAGAGAAGGGTGTTAATGTAAGCAATCTTAGAGAGATCAGTGGGGAAGCTTGATGGTTGGAGCTCGAAAGTGAGAGAGCACTGGGTGAGGAAACCCTGGCAGGAACTGGAATCTCCAGCAAAGGGCTTAGGAGGCGGTAGTCGGGGTTCTGCCACAGGAGAAAGCCTGACGCTACTCTGAGGTGATGCAGCGGGAGGTGAAGAACCCGGGAGGCGTTCAAATAGCTGGCAGATGGAGCTCATCACATCGGCCAGGAGTTAAGAATGTTGAGAATGTTTGGTCATTAGCTCTTCCTGTCGGCTGAGAACAGCTTCGTGGCGCTGAAAGGATGCCTCATGTTGAGCAATTACTGCCAATAGGTCCTTGGAACTGAGTGTTTCTGGGTCCATGAGTGACTTGGTTTTTCTGTCACGGGCCGGGCTAGAACTCGGGTTTCTGGTGTGGTGGTTGAGAGATCTGCCACTAGGCCACAGAGGCTGAGGTATTGGACCCAATTGAAATACTCAAGGCAGTACTCCAAGCAATATTGGTTTATTAGAAAAAAAAGGACTTCGCAAGCCAAAAAAATCCAACAAAAGTTCTTCTCAGACAGAGGAATTAATAACAAGAGAGATAATGGGAAAACAAAAACCACAAGGAAAAATAAAAACTCCACGAGGGGAGAAAACAAAACTAGAGCATGTGAACAATCAAATAACTAGGAACACCTTACTTGAGGAAGCTTGGAAGGACTTGTACATACAGAGCTGGTAGCACGCAGCCTGGACTCAAAAACCAAGTGTCAAACAAAGGGAAAGACTCAGCTAAAATACTCTAAGAGAAACAAGGCACAGGTGACCTGGATAACGCTAACAAGAGTAGACAAAGAAGAACTAAGACAGAAGGGAACACAGGGGACCTCTAGAGGCACGGAGACAAACTACAGGAGGTCAAATGCTGACAATATATATATATATATATATATATATATATATATATATATATATATATATATATATATACCAATGTACAGTAATATTACTTTTTAATTTAGTTTCCATTATGTCTTTTTTTTCTACTCAGTATAGTACTTATTTATTTGTCATTATGCTGTCATGTTATTAACATGTTGGTCTAAAATTACCTTTCAGATGATCATTGACTTGGCAGTTCAAGAGCCACGTCCCTATTGTTGCAGGGACCATCTCTGCAGTGGCAAAGGTGGCAGAAAACAGACTCAGGACATCCACACGGTGCCCGCGGTCCAGGAGTGTGTGTCCGTGGAAATAAACAGAGTGAATGTCGATCTCGTTTCCCATGCCAAAGAGATGCAAAGCAACCATGTGGTTTTGGCAAAACTCAATGCCCGGCAAGTTGCCGTACATGTACCCATTAATGGCTAAAAATGGGTGAAAAATTACATAATGACTCAAACTGTGTAACTTGTGTTTCCATTGCAAAAAACTCACAACACCATTTTCCTTTTGTCTTTTATGTCTGAATAGCGACAATTGTACTTAATAGTAAATAAATCAGATGTGTACCATGCATCATGTTGGATTCTTGGAAATCTTCTCTGGCAGGGTCCACACCATAGGGATCAGAGCAGAAGGTCTGGATGTTCTCTTTCAGGTACCAGCTGATGTTCTCATCCACCACACTAAACAGGAGGATAAGTTCCTGGTCCACATCAGCACGTTGATTCTGCTGGTGATCTGAAGTACGCAAGGTTCCTGAGAGCAACATTTTGATTTGATATGCAATTCAGTATGTATTCAGTCTGATTTTATAAAGCTACGAGAATACATTTTTTATTAAACAATTTCTTCTCTTCTATGTCAGTCTCCGTCGCACATTTAAGAGAACACCACAATGCATATGTGCGCATTTCTCTGATTAAAAACAAGGAGCAGCACATCTCCGTTGAATGTCCAAACTGCGTTGTATGTTAGCTGCATTGGTGTCTATGCAGGGCCAGAAAGCTCTTGGATTTCATCAAAAATATCCAGAAAATAAACGAAGGTCTTACAGTTTTGGAACAACATGAGGGTGATTAATAATGACAGAACTGTCATTTTTGGGGGAACTAATCATTTGAAGCAACTCTAGTTGACCTTTATCTAAAATGTTTTTGTTTTTTCTGACAATGAGAATGACTGTTGAAGCTTTACCTTTCTTACAGGTGAGAAGGGCTCCAATAAGCCCAGAGGAAATGTCTTGTGAAGCACTGACGTGGGAGTGGTAGGCCCATGTCAGGCAGTTGGCATCACCCGTTTGAGGTGCGTAATCTGGCTTCACAGTCCAGATGTAGGTGTAATTTCCACCCGGTGGAACCCCGTCATCCTTCTTCAGAGTGTCTGAGGTTCCGTCTGGATACAGCGCACCTAGTGGAGACAGGAGGAAGTCAACAAAAGCAAAAGTGGAATTTGTGAAATATATAAGAAGTGAATGCCAGAGAAATAGGTTTTACCTTCTGAGTCCTTCGTATAGGAGACACCGTGAGGATGCATGGAGTAACGTCTGGAGGCGAAGTTCTTCAGGTGCACGATGATGACATCATGGACCTCTGCCCTCAGTGTGGGGCCCAAATAGCCCAGCCAGGTGGGTTTGGGGATCTCTTGAGAATAAGAAGCATCCGTGTACTGCTTGTATATCGCCTTTTTGTACACACTGCCAATACGCTGAGGCTCACGGTGCAGGAATACTGATGCATACCTGAGACATGAGAAAGATAAGATAAACATTACAAATCCATCACTGAATGTGTTAAATAAATAACTTAGTTATATTGTGTTGTGAGCAATGTATATCTAATTACTAAAACTCAAAAAAATCAGGGAAGTGTTTTTTAAAAATTTTATATGTCTTTATCTTCAATAAGCCTCTATTTATGAATGAGTGACAAAGTTTTATTTAGAGTGTTAATTCAAGGATAGTAGTCGAAATTTCCTAGTGGGCACTGGTACAGGAAAACTATATCAAATGTATTCCCCAAATGAATACAGTTACAGTATATCAAACTACCAGATATTGTCTAGAAAAGGTCAGTCCTCAAAACTGTCTGGGTAAACAAGAAAGATAGAACAGCTACAGTGTTTAGACGAGTGCAGAGAAAAGGTGCAGGTGGGAGGATGGCAAATCTAAACAAAACAAACAAAAAAAGAATCATGTGACGGCATGTCTGGAGTTTCCAAAAAAAAAAGGAATAATAGCATCCCTGATTTTGCGGTCTGATAGTAGATTTTTTTTTCAGTTGATGCTACAAGTATGTGTGGTGCAAATTTCAACTAACAAAACAATAATAAAAAAAATATATAGAGATAACTATACAAAGTAAAATGAATGCAAAAACAAAAATATTTTATTACAATAAAATTAACGATGGCTGAATTTCATTGTAAGAACTTGAAAAGAGTGAATATAGAATATAGAGAGACTTATGTCACTTATACTCAGTATATATACACTATACATTTTATGGACAATTTTAAAGAAAAGCATAAAAATATAAACATTTACTATTTTGTCCTGTTTCAATCAGATGAATTGTAATTAATAAAGAAGATTATAGAATGTGTGTGTGTGTGTGTGTGTGTGTGTGAAATGTAAATGTATCCTATATTAATATATAGTAATAATAATAATAATAATATACATAAATAGTAATCTCACTCATCCACTGCAATAGGTTTCCCAGTTATCAGATTATAGCCACTCGGTGCGTAATTCCAGTTTTCCTCTTGAATTCCAATGTAGAAGGTTCTGCTGATTCCAGACACTTGTACTATCATAGCACAAAAGATGATCAAATTTCCCAGACAGGTCCAGAAAGTAACCATAGTCTCAGAAAAATGTGACTGTCCTTGCTAAAATCCTCAAATACTTCTCAACAGGAACGTTCTGTGTGGCTCTGCGTTATTATGTGACAGCAAAGACATTAAGATGAGCAGTCATGAGCCATGATGACAGCCTTCTGGGATTCACACACCCATGAAATTCATGGGAAGCCCTTCCCTGCCGGAAGAATCAATCTAGATGGCTTGCTGTAATATAGCTGGTTTGTAGTTGGTTATTAGCTGATTCAAGCTGGCCGTTAACTGGTGCAAACTGGTAAATCATCTTGGAATAGCAATCAACAAACCATTGTCACAATAGTTTAAAGTGGCCAAGATGATTTTGAACATGGACAACCAATTAACAACCAGCTTGCACCAGCTAATGACCACTTAGGAACCAGCTATCATGTTCCAAAACACAGCTACTGGATTTAAACATAAGTTTTAATAGAAGTTTTAATATAAAATGGTATGGCTTGAATATCTGTAATTGCATTTCAGTTGTATATATCAGAGTCTATATAAGAACTGTATTCTATCTGAATGATAAACTGAGATGTCTAATGCTATTCAGCCTACTAATTGTGGAATTGAGATTTGTGATACTATAAAAATTACTGAGGGAAAAGTTCCCATAAAATGTTTTATCCCTGTTAACTTTAGCAATGATCCTACTGTCTCCAATATTACAAATATTAATATAAGTCATTAAATATTGTCTACAACACAAAAATATCCATTATTTTGTCTTTTTTTTTTTTCCTTTTTTTTCTTTTTTTAACAACTTTTTAAGAACATTTCCGAAAATAAAATCATGCTTTGGTCAATCATAATTATGAAAGAAAAATCACAGGTCACAAGTCATAATTATGATATTTAAAAATTCACAATTATGACATTAAAAGTCAATTATGGCATTAAAGTCACAAAGTCATTATGTCTTTTTGTCTTCTAATTTAAACATTTTGTCATATTTTGACTTTTTATGTCATAATTAAGATTTAGCAAGTCATAATTGAATTTTTTTCATTATGACTTGTATGCAGGTTTATATATATATATATATAAATATATATATATATATATATATATATATATATATACACATATAGTAGGTGGACAACCAAAATGCCTACCCTCCGCAGGGGAGCAGTGTTAATGGCAAGTCAGTCAAAGTCGTGTTAAAGTTATCCACAAAACTACCGCCAGGTGGCGAAGAGGGGGGTTGCAAACTGACTGTAATTGAAAGATTTTGGTGGAGATGAAACGACGAAGTAAAACAACAATATCATTATAATATAACATTGTTACATACTTAAAAACCATTAGTAAATTTTCAGTGAGTTAATTTCAAAACGCGGGATAGTCTTAGGCTACAGTCTACATATCAAAAATTAAAAGACTGCAACTTACTGCATGCTATTGTTATTAAATAGTCATTACATACACACACACACACACACACACACACATTCGGCGTGAGCAGGCCGTGCTCCTTATGATTTTTTTCCATCGATACTGAAACGCGCTGTCATGATCCTGGTATTCTTCTCTTACTCTCTTCCTCCCTCTTCTGGTCACACTCATTATTACTTCCTTCCATGCACACACATCCTCATTCATTATCCCATTCATCCTCAGCTGTTTCTCATCATCTCATCTCTACACTCTCTCTAAACCTGTTTCCCACCTTCTCTGATTAGACTCTCTATTTAGGCTTTCCTTTCCTTTGTTCTTTGTCAGATTATTGCCAGATGTTACGTACCTGTTGCCAGCTTTTCTAGCCCCTGTCTTGTTGTGTTGTGTCCTGTCTGGTGCGTGTACCTGACTAACTGCATTGTTACCTCGCCTCTGCTCTGTCCATCTTCCAGCTACGTGAGTGGTCCATGGTTTGGCGTTCCCGTGCTCTCAACGAACCCAGCCTCTCTCTCTCTACCTCCGGGGGGTTTTCCCTTTGCCAGTCCAGACCGTGTATTTCTGTTGCATTACTGCTGAGAGACTTTCTGTTCCCTTTGGCTGAGATTATCTTCTGTTGGATTTAATACTGAGAGACTTTCTGTTGGATTATCACGCTTTACGGCCACCTGTGTTCTTTTCCTGAACTGTGTCTCAACCATTAAACATTGCCTTCTGCTTTTGGGTCCTCTCTCCTTATCTGTGACAGAATAATCTGACCATAAATGGACCTAGCAAAGGAGAGTCCTCTTCAATCCGCGCTCGAACTCCAGGGAGCTATGCTGGGCCGTCATGAGGAGGAGCTGGCCGCCGCTCACAATGCCATGGATTCCCTTGCTGCTCGCATGACTGAGATTTCGCAACAGCTTCATCACCTTCGTCTTGAGTCTTCCTCTTCTAGAGGTCAGGATGTTCCAGAGCCTAGAGTCAACAACCCGCTGTGTTATTCCGGTGAGCCCAAGGAGTGTCGATCATTTTTGACCCAGTGCGAGGTTGTCTTTTCATTACAGTCTTCCACGTATGCCAGTGACCGCTCCCGCATCGCCTTCATCATCTCCCTGCTGTCTGGCTGTGCGCGAAAGTGGGGAACAGCTGTATGGAATTCAGAGGCCGACTGTCTCACTCATTATACCTTCTTCAAAGAGGAGATGCTGCGGGTCTTTGATCGTTCTGCGTTCGGAGCGGAGGCTTCCCGGCTTCTGTCTACGCTTCGCCAAGGGAGGAGGTCAGCAGCAGATTTTTTCGTTGAATTTCGTACTTTATCTGCTTCCTGTGATTGGAACGAGTCAGCTCTGGTAGCTCGTTTTCTCGAAGGGCTTAGTGCCGATGTTAAGGATGAGATCCTTGCCCGCGAGGTTCCCACTCATCTGGATCGCTGGAGACGCTTTGAAGTTCGCTGCCGCAGCCGCAACATTGAAGGATCTCTTTTCTCCACTCCTGCACTCTCTTCTACGCCGTCTCCCATCGCAGAATCCGAGCCCATGCAGCTGGGAGGACTACGAATCTCCGCAGCCGAGCGTCAACGCCGCATCATGGCTCGCCTCTGCATGTACTGCGGGTCTGCATCTCATCAAGTCTCCACCTGCCATGTTAAAGCCAAAGCTCCCCAGTAGAGAGAGGGTTACTAGTGAGCGCTTCAACCCTAGACCCTCCGCCACGGGCACGCACTACTTTCTCCGCCCTCCTCTGCTGGCCGGGTATTTCCATCTCTTGCACGGTTTTGATTGGTTCAGGAGCCGAGGGAAACTTTGTGGATGAGACCTGGGCTCGTGAACAGGGGATTCCCCTCATTGAAAGCAACGACTCCACCCCTGTCCACGTCCTCGACGGTAGTATCCTCTCTAGAGTGCGCTTTGCCACAGCTCCGGTGAGTCTCACCATCTCTGGCAATCATCAAGAGACAATTTATTTTCTTGTTTTTCATTCTCCATATAGCCCTGTGGTTTTAGGACATCCCTGGTTAGTTGAACATAACCCACAGATTAACTGGTCTAGAGGCTCCATCCTTTCATGGAGTTTGTCGTGTCATGCTAAGTGTTTAATGTCTGCTGTCCCCCCTGTCTCTTCTGTCTCTGTTTTTCAGGAGGAGCCAGGTGATTTGTCTGGGGTCCCGGAGGAGTACCATGATCTTCGAGCGGTCTTTAGTCGTTCCAGGGCCACTTCTCTTCCTCCCCATCGACCTTATGACTGTAGTATCGACCTTCTCCCGGGTACCACTCCCCCCCGTGGGAGACTTTACTCTCTCTCTGCCCCCGACGCGAAGCTCTAGAGAAATATCTATCTGATTCACTCAACGCAGGTACCATCGTTTCTTCCTCCTCCCCTGCCGGTGCAGGTTTTTTTTTTTGTTAAGAAGAAAGATGGTTTAATACGCCCATGTATAGATTATCGAGGGTTGAATGACATCACGGTCAAGAACCGTTATCCCTTGCCGCTCATGTCATCCGCCTTCGAGATCCTGCGGGGGGCCAAGATCTTTTCGAAACTAGATCTTTGTAATGCTTACCATCTTGTCCGCATAAAGGAGGGGGACGAGTGGAAGACGGCATTTAACACACCCTTGGGGCACTTCGAATATCGCGTTCTTCCTTTCGGTTTGGTCAACGCTCCTGCCATGTTCCAGGCGTTAATTAACAATGTTCTCAGAGACATGTTGAACATTTTCGTTTTTGTCTATCTTGACGATATTTTAATTTTCTCCCCCTCTCTCCAAGTACATACTCAGCACGTTCGTCAGGTTCTCCAACGTCTTCTCGAAAATCGACTGTTTGTCAAAGCCGAAAAATGTATTTTCCACGCTCAATCCATCTCCTTTCTTGGGTCTGTAATTTCCGCGGAGGGTATTAGCATGGATCTCTCCAAGGTTCGTGCGGTCACCAAATGGCCAGTTCCTGATTCGCGCGTCGCGCTTCAACGTTTTTTGGGCTTTGCGAATTTTTACCGTCGGTTTATCCGTAACTTTAGCCTGATTGCCGCTCCTCTTTCAGCTCTTACAAGGTCCGTTTTTTTTTTGGACTAGGGAGGCCCAAGCAGCTTTCGATCGTCTCAAATCTCTTTTTACTTCCGCGCCTATCTTAAGAACTCCTGACGTTTCCAGACAATTCATTGTGGAGGTAGATGCATCGGAGGTGGGCGTGGGAGTTGTCCTCTCCCAACGTTCATCTTCTGATGAGAAGGTTCCCCCCTGCGCTTATTTTTCACATCGCCTTACTCCCGCCGAACGCAATTATGATGTCGGTAATTGCGAATTATTGGCGATCCATCTAGCCCTCGGAGAGTGGCATCACTGGCTTGAGGCCATCCCTGTTCCGTTCATTGTCTGGACTGATCATAGAAATTTAGAATACACATTTGTTCCGCTATGTTCGTCCTCGGGGTCGTGGTCATCAGTTCCAGGTCGCCTGGGAGGGATACGGTCCTGAGGAGAGAAGTTGGATTCCATCCCGGGACATCCTGGACCGCTCGCTGATTGATGACTTCTACCGCTCCCGTCAGTTTTCCTCCATTGCGCCAGGAGGCGTTCCTTGAGGGGAGGGTACTGTCATGATCCTGGTATTCTTCTCTTACTCTCTTCCTCCCTCTTCTGGTCACACTCATTATTACTTCCTTCCACGCACACAGATTCTCATTCATTATCCCATTCATTCTCAGCTGTTTCTCATCATCTCATCTCTACACTGTCTCTACACCTGTTTCCCACCTTCTCTGATTAGACTCTCTATTTCTAGGCTTTCCTTTCCTTTGTTCTTTGTCAGATTATTGCCGGATGTTACGTACCTGTTGCCAGCTTTTCTAGCCCCTGTCTTGTCGTGTCGTATCCTGTCTGGTGCGTGTACCTGACTAACTGCATTGTTACCTCGCCTCTGCTCTGTCCATCCTCCAGCTACGTGAGTGGTCCACGGTTTGGCGTTCCCGTGCTCTCAACGAACCCAGCCTCTCTCTCTCTACCTCCGGGGGTTTTCCCGTTGCCGGTCCAGACCGTGTATTTCTGTTGCATTACTGCTGAGAGACTTTCTGTTCCCTTTGGCTGAGATTATCTTCTGTTGGATTTAATACTGAGAGACTTTCTGTTGGATTATCACGCCTTACGGCCACCTGTGTTCTTTTCCTGAACTGTGTCTCAACCATTAAACATTGTCAAATTGCCTTCTGCTTTTGGGTCCTCTCTCCTTATCTGTGACACACGCGTGAACAACAAAGCCTGTTTTACCTAAAAGTTTAGCTTCAAAATGGGCAACATCACGAAACGATTTGTCCCGAATGAGAGAGGTGAACCCAACCTTACCTTATGTTTCACTTTAAATTATTATTATTATTTGTTTTTTGTTCATAGATAAGCCTATATTATTATATACTATAATTATGTTTATCCAGTAGAATTATATATTTTAAATTCTTGTTCTGTTCTGATAGTTAAATGTAAAGGATTTGTTTTAAAGTGAGGGGAAATAAAAATATCCTATTTGGTACATTATAACATTATCAGGCCTGCCGTTATTATTTCTAATTGTAATAAAAGTGTGACTTATACATGACTTATATTTTTTTTCTCTCAAAAACGTAATTTATTTTTGCTGTGTTTTTAAAAAAACGGCGAAACGATTAATCTGTAATTTGTTTTGTTTTACTTTGGGTTAATCTAGGCTGTGCTGTTAACTATTAACAAGTTTAGTGTTTGTGTTTCTCCATTTTATATATATAATCATTGCATCTGAAAATTAGCCTACTATAAAAAACAAAAAAGCCTCCTCCCCATAAAAATTGTGCATGCCAATTTACTTTGTGCGCTCTTGCACAGAACCTGCCTCCCAGGAATTGTTCATTTTAAAAACAATCAAATGATATTGTTTAATTATTGAAGTGTATTTCTAATCTGTGTATTTCTTTATAATATATATGTATTTTGTAAAAAATGTTACATTTTTTAATGTTTTTTTTTCAGCTTCCTGTCAACTCAGTCTGGATCCAAACACAGCAAATCCCCACCTCCATCTGTCTCAGAGGGACACTGTAGTTACTTATACTGACAAAGTCTAGCTGTGTATTGCACATCCAGACAGATTTAAAGTCAGCCCTCAAGTGTTGTGTAGAGAGAGTGTGAGTGGATGTGTGTACTGGGAGGTTGAGTGGAGCGGGAATCGTTGTGTGGGAATATCAGTGTTTTTTATAAGAGCATCAACAGGAATGGTGTTGAGTGTGAGTTTGAATGTAATGTTCAATCCTGGACATTGTGAAACAATAACTTAGATCTGATGTTCACACATAATTCTGCACACAGTAAAATCATGGCACCCTTACAGTCCTCTAGAATAGGAGTGTATGTGGATCACAGCGCAGGGACTCTGTCCTTTTACAGCGTCTCTGACAAAATGACCTTTCTCAAAAGAGTCAAAACCACATTTACTCAGCCTCTCTATCCTGGCTTTACGCTTTAAAGAGTATCAAGTGTGAAACTATATGATCTAAATACATAGATGAGACAGTGTGATTCAGAAATAGTATTATAATATCAGTATTGTATTATCAGTGTTGTTATTGCTAACTAAAACTGTTAAAACTATTTTATTCATTATCTGACTGAAATACAGTACAAACATGTTAGAAATTTTGTCTGAAATAAAGTTTAGTAAACATACATTAAACGTAACTAACCTTAAAACAAAAAAAAGTACAAAATTATATTAAAACAAAGTAAATTAAACATAAAAACAAAAGCTAATTCAAATGTTAATAAATTAAATTTAGGCATTTAGCAGACACTTTTATCCAAAGTGACTTACAGTCCATTCAGGCTAACATTTTTTACCTAACATGTGTTCCCTGGGAATCGAATCCACAACCTTGCACTACTAGGCAATATTGAGCCACTTGAGCCACAGGAACACTTAATAAATACTAAATAATACTAAACAAACAATAGTATATGAGTAAAAGCCGTCACTGCGGTCCTTCATCATGTGTGTTTTAATATGTGTAACTCTGGAGATATTCTGGATATTTACTCTTCATACTTCTCCTATGGGTATAAATGATGAACCACTGTTCAGTGTGATGCTATAGAGTGACATTATTCATGTATTGTATTTCAGTCTATTGCAATATGACATGACTAAACATTTTTTCAGATAACCTTTCTACAAGATGCTTCTAATATGACGTGTTACAACATTTTGTGATTGGTAATCATGTATCACTGCAGTGATTGATATTATGTTGTTTTAAATGAGGTTGTGCCTGAATGTTTTTGTGTACCTGAAGAAGGTCATGGGATCGAAACATTGTTAATGAAGTATATAAGTGCAATTGATAAAGTGCAGAATTTTTTAGGTGTTTTGTATTTGGTTTTCCTACGCGCATATCAATTACCCACAGGTGTGTGAGGTTAATTGTTAATTAATTGTTTGCCTAATAACAATAATTACTTTTTTTTTTTTTTACTTTTACTTAACTATTTGTTTTTTCCTTAAGGAACTTGTTAAAATGATTGATTTCCAATTATCATAATAAATAATACATACATTATATATATAAACAGTTGTGTTCTTTCAGTATATTTATTTTCATTTCCTCACAGATGTTTTATGCACTATTTGGGTTTATGTGTATGCACCTCTCCTCTAGATGGCAGCAGCGAGGTCCCGATGCCGCTCAGCATCTAAACATCCACAGAGGTACATCAACGTTTCCGTCAGAGGCAAAATGGTGGGCTTGTTATCATCATTAGCGTCCTGCAAAAATAAAAAAATCAGTCTGTACATATTCTCCTAGAGGGGTTGCACTCTACATCACCATGTTTAAGAAAGCCAAGAGGTGCAATTTCAGACGAAGGAATGACTCTGAAGATGAGGAGAAAGAAGAGGGCCAGCAGTGCGGCGGGCCCGGGGCTGAAGACTCGGCGAACCCGAGCGAGTCTACCAGCAGCACCGGCCCCGCTCCTGCGGCAAACACGCTGAACAATCACTGTGCTCTCAGCTTCAACAAAGAGAAGAAGAGAAAGAATGAGAACCGAGAAGAACCAAAAGCGAGTCTGCTGAGCTTCCGCGATGATGAAGGTGCGTATTAACTGCCATGGTAGAAACATGAAAACTTAACGTTTCACAGATTATCTGTGTTCGAGTTTTGCAGTGTAGTTAACTGTCTAATTGCAGTCTATTAAAATTCAATAACAGTTCGTCTCATTAAAGTGATAGCCACTAACCGAAAAAAAAACACGAGCTATTTAATGTTAGCATATATTAGCTAGTATATTAGGATCCTCTATATATGTGAATATAACAAATGATTGGTTAAAGACCAATATGGTAATGTTAATGATTAAGTAAGAATCGGGATTTCAATGTTACGGAAATATGAAATAATACGGTCATAATAGGTAATAAAAAGGTCATGTTATTTAAGTGATCAAAATTTGTGAGGACCCTGAAAAAATAATTGCAATGCAATGTAACTCCCAGTGAATAGCGCTAATAATTTCATGCATTTCACTTTATATCTGTCACTGTTAGACGAGACTGAAATGTTCCGTGTGAAGAAACCCAACCACAGCAAGAAGATTGTCAAGCAGCTGAAGAAAGAGTACAAGGAGGATTTGGAAAAGACCAGCACTTCCGTACAGGATCAAACCGCACGCATTGGTACAAGACTTTTTTTTTTTAACATGATATTGGTCATGCATGTTTATAGATAAGTCAGGGGACTGCTTTTTTTATTTTGAAGATAACATCAAATGAAATATATTTTTATAAAAACAAAAATGCATATATGCACCCTCATCCGAAAGAAGCATTAATTATTTTTTTTTTAGAGAATTGCTTTATAGTTTAAAAAAAAGTTGTTACAAACTTTGTAAATAAAATCATTATTGAGATTATTACAAAAGATTAAATTTTACAAGAAAATGCTATTTTGGTTTTTCTACTTAAAGGGACAGTTCACCCAAAAATTTAAATTGTCATCATTTACTCACCCTCATGTCGTTCCAAACCTGTATGAGTTGCTTTCATATGTTGAACATAAAAAATATATTTTTAAGATTGCTGGTAATCAAACCGTTGGTGGTTGCCATTGACTTCCGTAGTATTTTTTTTCCTACTATGGAAGTCAGTGGCAACCAGTAACTTCTTTTGGTTAAAAAAGTAATCCGAAATCAGTTTTTGAGCAAGTACATAACCAGGCAATGTTCAAAACTATCGCCTTGCTTAAGCCCGATTCACAACGGTAAGTTTTTAGTAATGTTTTCTAATTTGAGTGATGCTGGCAGGCATTAACTGGAAATTCAATTATGCCACCACATCATTACGTCACATCTGTAAACAAAGAAGTTGTACTTAATAGTTCAAATGACAATATCTGGTAAAAATTCATATTTGGTTCAAACTTCCAAGAAGTAGAATCTGTTATTCCAGTATCTAAAGTACAGTATCCACACCTGTGTGGTCGCTGACAGACACGCATCAAAACATTAGATTCATATGTGCTGGAGTCATGCCGATGCACAACCCACAAAAGGAAGATCATTTTGCAAATAACTGCAGTTGCAGGTTTCAAACAGAGATGGCGACAAAGAGGACTACAGCCTTAAAGCAACACTGTAGTTTTCCGTGAATGAGTGCGACCTGCTTTACAGCATATTTTAGTCATAGCCTGGGTGGAATTAGCCAACAGTTAATACAGCGTGGAAGCTTTTACAGCGACAGTATTTACAACACTGGTAACACACAATTATGCTTATCAACCACATGGGGGGAACCATGAGGAAACGTTACATAGAGTTGCTTTAAAACTTTTGTTCAATTCAATGCGCTACTCGCTGTTTCTTTGTATGTGTTTGCGCAACAAATTTTTCTTTCTACACCAACTTTTTACAGTGTGTGACTCCATTTGTTCTAGGGTTATTTTTCTTCCATTGTAGTTAAACGCACAAAGTATTTCAAACCCTCAGAAATCTTTACCACGTCACCATCTAGCTAGTTCAAGATTACAAAGCAAGTTTGTATTATCACTCACCAGTCTGTTTGTCCCAGGAGGACCTGCTCAGAATCTGTCAATTAAAGAGGAGCCCTTGGAGGGCAGCAGAGCCAGCAGTGAACAGGGAGAAGAAGAAATGGAGGTGGACAGCACTGAGGAACAGGAGGGGGATGGCGAGCAAAGGCCTGCGGGTGGAGCGTTTAGCCAAACTCTGTCGGCTCTCAGCTCGCTCAGACCAGGTGAGAGCTCCCATCAATCTAGACACAGGACCAGCGTCAGCATGATTAGGCTGTTTTAACTCTGTGAGAACAGTCATACAGGGCTGGAACCCACTTATGGTTATTGTGATTAAATATTGAATGTTGTTAAACACTGCACTGTTGTTAAAATCCCCAAATGGCAAATGCTTTTAGTCCATTTAGGCTCTTTCCGGTTGAACTAATTCATTTGAAATTAAGTCATTGTGTTTACACCAACAATAACTGTGATGCGTTTCAACAGGCGAGATCCCTGATGCGGCCTTCATTCATGCTGCTCGTAAACGTAGGCAGATGGCTCGAGAGCTCGGGGGTGAAGCTCCGCTGGTCGAGAATGAGGCTACAAACAAGCGCCTCACTCATGAAGATGAGAACGGCGGCAGTGACGACGAAGACGAGAAGAGAATCGTCTTCAGTGGAGTCAACATGAAGAGTCAGAGGCAGAAAATAGCAGAGGAGATCGGTCAGTGAATGAAGCTCAGAGCTAGTCGTCTGAAACGCCTGTTTATGTAGAATTTTAGGAACCCCCGTTCACCAGATCTCCAGACGGACTGTCCTTGTAATAAATGTCATGTCACAAAAAAGACTGAATTACTATAAATAGGACTTTTGTGGGAAATCACATACTGGAAAAGATGTGCAGTGAATCAAGGTCTTACCTTAGTGTTTGTTTTGAATGTGTGTGTGTGTGTGTGTTGGGGTTCAGGTATTGAATGCAGTGATGATGAAGCTCTAGATAATGGGCAGGATGAGGAAGTGAGTCGCTGGGAGCAGGAGCAGATCAGGAAGGGCATTAGCATTCCACAGGTGAGTGGGCACAATAACAACTATTCCCATTGATTCCCTTCTTAAAAATGTTGTCAGTGCTTATTTCAATAGAACACCTAAAATTTGATTTTGACATTTCTTTCTTTTAAAATAAAGAAATAACTATGGAATGTATCATTCATAGGTAAAAATTGATAGCCTGAATGCACTGTAAGTCGCTTTGGATAAAAGCGTCTGCTAAATGCATACATTTAATTTAATTTAAATTTGATCATTCAAGTAAAGAAGATCAGAGAAAAAATGTGTCAGTATTTTCAACAGTAACTCAATAGTCATAGTAATTTTTCTTTCTTTTTTCCTTTTTCTCTAAACAGTGCATACATATTTGGGGTCAGTAAGATGAACCCTTATTAGGGTTTTAACTCTGTGTTTTTGATTATATAAATGCAGTCTTAAAAAAAAATCTTAAAACAACTGACCCCAAGCTTTTAAACGGCAGTGTAATTAACACACAGAGTGTGTGTATTAGGGTTGTGCCGATAGACGATAGTATCGTGTATTGACGATCGTCAGAGATATCGACATAAGCAGAATTCTCTGTCGATAATAAAGACGATATTAGGCTCATTTTCCTATTAATGTATTAGATTATAATAATAATAACTATTATTTTTATTTTTATTAGGCTGCTTATTATAATTCGGCTTTTAAACTGCCCAGCTATTTCACTTAATTTCACTGCCCGCATTTCACACACACACCTCGCACGCGCAGGAGGATTAGAGCATGTAGTCGGTGAAGTTGTAACGCTTTGACTCTGATAATTCGTTAAATCCATGAAATGAAAGAGATAGAAAACGATGAGTTGGTGTCCCACACATTTAATGGCTGGTATACGGCAACGCGCTCTTCTCATACATGAGAGATTAACCCTTTCTTGGTGTCACAAATAAAGTAAAGACAAGGCGACAGAGCGAATTTATCATCCATAGTGCATGGTTCTCACGTAGTCCTTTTCTTAAAGACTGATCACTTTACTTATAAAACACACTATGTGGTGATGACGTAGAAAGACTACGTGAGAACCACTATGGATAATAAGTTCAATCTGCCGCCTTGTTATTATTTTCATGCACACCGCACTATAATGTGATGCATGCAAAATACATAGTTTTGGCCGTTACTAAGTCTCCATCCACAAACAGACGTACATCGTCTGCAGATAAAAGGTATTTCATTGAACTTTAACAAGTAATCTGAACGGCCTTTATATGTGCAATATATTAAACGAGCCCTCACTAACGGAGTTTAATGCCACAGTTATGTTAGACTGCATCTCATTCTTGTTTCTGTGACGGTGCGTCAGACTCGTCATGAGGCGCGTGTTCCGGAGCGCTGTATGACTGATGCAGCATTTCAATTCAACTTTACTACAAATATATCAGATTTTGCAGAACATTTAGACTGATAACTTCCCTGCGCAGATGCGGACGTGCGATATGACAGTTGCGTCCGACTATGTATGAACTAGCTGTTTTAAATACAGTATTTTTATATTTAATGTTAGTTAAATCAGTCAGTATGTTTGAAAGTAATTTTTTTTGATTATTGGTGACTCCATAGGCTCTCTCTTGCGCACCTGCGCGGTTTAAAACACCCAATAGTTATGCTATGACAAGAACAAAGAGTCTCTCTCTTGCTCCACCCATGCTCGATAATATTGTGTATCGTCGATCTCACGGGCTGACGATATGACGATTTGAAAAATGACCATATCGCCCAACACTAGTGTGTATATGTTGACACTCTGATCCTTGTAATGGCATATACTTTTTCAAATTTTAGGTCCAAACCACCCAATCCGAGGACCCAACGATGTATTACCAAGGCAGTTATGATGCACAGCCATATGGAGCATCCTACGCCATGCCCTTTAGCTATGCTGTCACAGTTGGAGCAGACAACAGCAAGCCTTTGAAAGCAGAACCCTCAGTTCCCAGTTATCCCATTCCCTGTTGTGACCTGACCCCTATAACCACAGATCTGGTAAAGAAACGTCTCAAAGACAGGTACGGTCTGAACTGCCTGCTCATCGGTGGCCATTGTCTCTCCTCAAACTGCACGTTCAGATCTGCCTAGTTGGATTTTCCTAGCATTTTGAATGTGTAAACACTAGTTAGTTTTTTCCAGATACATTTGATGCGTCCCATAAATGTTTACGATTCTCATATTGCACTTTGGACTTCCTGCGTAGTGCCAGGGCACATTGATCCTGGTTAATTCTGGCTGTTGTGTGCAATATTTCAGCTCCATTTTAGGCTGAAGTGTAATATTTCGTCCTAAAGGTGGTGTAATTTGCAGATACTAAAATCTGCAATTGTTTTACAGACTCCATTGTATATTTTAGCCAAAACCATCTTCATCAGGACATGTGCAGCCCTAGTGACGTCCCCATATATCACTAATAATAAATCTCTCTTTGACTCCCCTTGTGTGCCAGGCTGAGCTTCATGCGCCATGGGCACGAGTCCAATGCCCGGCGCTTTGAGCAGATCCAGGAGGAGCTGGAGGCCTCTAAAAAGACCATCCAGCTCCTGGAGGGCTCCTCACAAGACTCCGCAGACAAATATAGATTCTTGCAAGAAATGCGAGGGTATGTTGGAGACTTGCTTGAGTGTTTCAGTGAAAAGGTAAGAATGAATGCATTTGTTCTTAAAGTTGCTGCCGTTTTTTAACTGACTTGCTTTTTTGTTTGTTGATTTTTATTTTTTATTTTTCAATCTTGGTACTATATTTCTTTGTGACTAATTTTGAAATTTATTGAATGTTGCCTGTGTCAGACTCAGCATCGTGTAGTTAATTAGAATAGTTTAAATTAAAATGACCTTACTTCATATACTCATAGTTCATGTTTAAGATGATCATTTACAAAACTATGAATTTTCAGCAGTCCGCCAGGTCATATTTTTATCAGCTCATGGTTTATGGTGTAATCTTCCATCTTTTTCCCACAGCAAGATGCATCAAGAGATGGTTTCTCAGTGTTTCCCTCATTTTTTTCAGTTATAAAGAGGCACTATATACACAATTTATGGTGTCTTTGATGGGGCATGGAGAACAGATCATCAAAAGTGTTATTAGTTGGGAAATTGTCACTTTATTTAGAAAATCATAGATCATTCTGGCTTTTTTGTGTGAGACTTCCAATTTGTTAGATGCTAGGTTGCTAACTAGATAGTTGGCAGTGTCGTTGGACCATTTTTAAAAATACTGAAAGTAATAAATGATCAAAAAGGACTATACTGCTCTTACTGTAAAGCTTACCGCTTTTAACTATGCATTTTTTTCATTAAAGGGAAAGTTCGCCCAAAAATGAAAATTGTCATTAATTACTCACCCTCATGCAACAGAAGAGAAGAAATTATCGAAAGAAGGTGTCTCATTTTAGGGGGGGGGGGGGGGGGGGGCTGTTGTGTACAAAAAGTGTTCTCGTACCCTTATAAGAGTACAGTTGAAGCACTGATGTCACATGGACAATTTAACAATGTTCTTACTACCTTTCTGGGTCTTGAACGTGTCAGTTGCGTTGCTGTCTATTCAGGGTCAGAAAGTGCTTGCTTGGGTTTTAGCAATATCTTAATATCTTATTTGAAGATGTACAAAGGTCTTTTTCAGGTTTGGAATGACATGAGGGCGAGTAATTAATAACATCATTTTCCTTTTGGTGTTAACCTTTAAGCTATCAATTAAATCCAGGATGTTAGCTTAATGATTGCATTAAAACAATCTTTTGTCAAAAATAACCAACAATGGCTAACTGGAAGTCTTTCACAGAAGTTTCAAACTACTCAGCCAATTTCTTGGGCTCATAATAAGATACATAACATTTAGAACTAACACGGGGAAGCCAATTTTGATTCCGCTCTAATGGGCTTTATGTCCAGAGCTCCTTAATTATGGCTTAATTTTTCTGGTTTTGCTGCCTACTCTCTTCCATGCCACAGCAGAACACACCGAACCCCTCGTCTCGGTCTCCAGCCCCTTGTCTTTGGTTCAGCTGTCACAAAAACATCATATCTTTCAGGTGCCTGTTATTCTGGAGCTAGAGGTCGCCATGCACCAGTTACTTCAGCAGCGGGCGTCCCGTCTCATCCAGAGAAGACAGGATGATATTAAAGATGAATCGTCGGAGTTTTCCAGCCTTTCAAGTCAGTCCATCTTGAAGGTTTTTATTTTTTATTTGAATGGCCTTTTTTTTTTGTTATACAGTTGTGACTAAATGCACATCAGAATAATACACAAAGAGATTGTCCTGTGTGTGCGCGTGTGTGTGTGATTGAGACAAGTGAAAGTGTATGTGGCTTTCGGATGGTGAAAGCTCATGGCCTCTTATTGGTCAGTGTGTACACTGAAACATTGCTAAGATGCTGAGCAGGTGAGTGTTTTGGAGGAGAGTTTTCATCTCACTCCAGTAAAGCAGGTAGTTCAAAATTCTTGTTGGAAATTAATTCTGATGATATCATAAAAATGGGGGAAAAAACATGTAAATGTAACTTTTGATACGCTTGTTATTCCAAACTTGTATGATTTTCTTTATTCTGTTGAACACAAAAGACAATGTTTTGAAGAATGTTGGTAAACAAACAGTTGCTGGTAGCTATTGACTTCCATAATATTCTTTTCCACAATATGAAAGTCAATGGCTACAAGTCTGGTTACCAACATTCTTCAAAATATTGTCTTTTGTGTTCAGCAGAAAGTCATGCAGTTTCTGATCTTGAGGTAAATTACAATTTTTAGTGAAATATCACTGTGCATGGAGTTCAAATTGTAATGCTCGAACATCTGCAATATTAATGAGTAGGTAATAATGAATATTTAATCTGTCATTATAGGCTGGTAAGCTCCGCTTTACTGTGAGTTAATATTGGTTTTTCTGTTTCAGGTAAGGCTATTATGGCCCCTAACTTGGATTCATTCGGTAGAGATCGCACAGCCTATCAGGAGCTGGCCAAGCAGAGGAGGATAGCTGAAAGAGAAGCCAGACGGTATACTTTCACATACATATGACTTTGGTATAAATAAATTTGGTAATCTCTGTCATTGTAATGCATATTAGTTTTAAACTAACTTGTAATGGTCAAAAATGTTTGGCAAACAACAGAAAGGTGATACACTTTCAGCTTTTTCTTAATGTATATCAATACACTACATTAACACCACTTTGAATAATTACTACTTTTGATATACAGTAATACAAAAATGTGAGGCATGACTATTTACATTTAGCAAGTTAAAGGGATAGTTCCCTCAAAAATGAAAATTCAGTCATTAATTACTCACCCTTGTGTTGTTCCAAACTCATAAGACCTTCATTCATCTTCAGAAGACAAATTAAGATATTTTTGATGAAGTCCAAGAGCTTTTTGACCTTCCTTAGCAACACAACTATCACGTTCAAGGCCCAGAAAGGTAGTGAGGACTTCGTTAAAATAGTCCATGTGGTTCAACTGAAATGTTATGAAGCTACAAGAATACCTTTTGTGTGTAAAAAAAATTCTTCTCTTCTCATTCTCCACCGCCATTCACGACAGTGCATGCGTGTGGTGCTGCTGATGCAGGAGCTGGTGTTCTGACGTAGAACCCAGATGCGCTGCAACTTGTTTACAGGCAGAGGATGCACACACATGCATTGTGGTACTCTCGTGAACACGCATCAAAGAAAAGTATTCAGGTAGCTTCATAACATTAAGGTTGAACCACTGATGTCACATGGATTATTTTAATGATGCCATTACTACTTTTCTGGGCCTTGAATGTGTCAGTTACGTTACTGTCTATACAGGGTCAGAAAGCTCTTGGATTTCATCAGCAATATGTTCTATACAGGGTCAGAAAGCTCTTGAATTTCATCAGCAATATGTTCATTTGTGTTCTGAAGATGAACAAAGGTCTTACAGGTTTGGAAAGACATGAGGGTGAGTAATTAAATAGAGAATTTTCATATTTGGATGAACTACCCCTTTAAATAGACTCCAAATTAGATTTTTTTTAGAAAACCAGTACCTAGGTCTACTCTACTTGAGTTTCTGTGCTGTATTTCAGTTATAATGTATTTATTTAGTTTGAACACTTCCTAACAGAACTCGTCGCAGACAAGCTCGAGAGCAGAACGGCAAGAGAGCCGAGCATAAGGAGGGGCTGTCCAGTGATGATGAGGAGACGTCCACTGACATCACCAGCTTCAATTCAGAGAGAGGTGACCAACTTAAATATGGGAACGACTTTTGCTGGTTAATGTTTACTCTACTCTCAATTAACAATTCATCTTTTTGATTTCCAGATCGCATTTTAATTGAGTCAAAGAAGGTTTTTGAGGATGTCGTGGAGGATTTCCACTCACTGGACAACATAAAGTCTCACTTTGAGACCTGGAGAAAGCTGTATTTCACTTGCTATAGAGACGCCTACATCGGACTGTGTCTTCCCAAACTCTTCAACCCCCTTATCCGACTACAGCTCATCTCGTGGTCTCCACTGGAGGTACAGAGAACACGGTTTTTCCACTTTCTTAATGATCTGATTTGCATCGCCTGAACATTTTTGTTTTAAAGTGCCAAAATTATGCCATGCAGGTGGAGTGTCCTATTTTTGAGTACATGCTGTGGTTCGAGTCTTTGCTCTTCTATGGCTGTGAGGAGCAGAGCGCCCTAAAGAAAGAGAAAGACATCGATAACAACCTGCTTCCTGCTATTGTGGAAAGAGTCCTGCTTCCTAAACTAGCAGGTTTGTCTATGGCTCAGTTAATTCTTTTTAACTCGGAACATCTCAAACCCACATCGCACCCTTAAAAGATGATTTCTGCCCTTCCTGTTGCCCCCTCAGTGCTGATGGATCAGGTGTGGGATCCGCTCTCCAGCAGTCAGACATACAGACTGGTGACTTTCATGCAGAGGCTGATTAAAGACTATCCCACTGTGCTGCATGGCGAAAACCGCAACACACAAGTCAGTGAACAGATGAGACTGGAACGCATTAAAGCCACAGACTCTCTGATCTGTTTAGCCTGATCAATCCAAATGTGTATTATGTTTGATACTGAAAAATTCTAAGGCCTCAAGTGCTAAAAACCTGTTGTGTAAACTGTTCTACATGATTGAGTTAATATATTTTAACATGTAACAAGACTTTTAGTCTAAGACAAGAATTTGTCTGTTTTCAGGAGCTTCTGAGGACCATAGTCATGCAAATTCGACGGACTCTTGATGATGACATTTTCCTGCCTCTGTTTCCAAAAAAGTGAGGTTAAAAGCTGAATCACTCCTGTTGTATATATGCTGATCTTTATACACATCATCTAGTTTCCGATCGTGACTGAATATGTTTTGTAAACCGGTGTGTGTGATCTGTAATTTTTGTTTTTCTTCCCTGACAGTGTAATGGAGAACAAGAACTCTGGTCCTTACCTCTTTTCCCAGAGACAGTTTTGGTCTTGTGTGAAGGTATGGCTGGTCATGCATATATATTCTCAAGACTTTCTGCTCTCATTTGAATCGGTTATTCTGATTTTAACATGAAATTAAAGTCTCTTTCTTGTGTTCAGTTACTTGGGAATATCTTAATTTGGGATGGGATCCTGTCCCCGTCAGTGCTGAAGGAGCTCGCCGTGGACAGCACACTAAACCGCTACATTCTCTCAGCCCTGCAGACCACAGACGTCAGCGAGGAACATGTGGAGAAATGCCGCAGGGTATGACTTGTCTCCACATTTTATATAACAAATCAGTTGTGTAGTTGGGAATTAATATTCATGTGAACACGGTGTTTGCATACCAAGTCCTCCTCCAACTCAAAGCACCTCGTGGCTCTCACTGCTGCCCTCAGGTGGTGGAGTGTTTTCCTGTGCAGTGGTTCAGCAGTCTGAAAGGACAGCAGACTCTTCCTCAGCTGGAGAACTTCTGCAGATATTTGAAACACCTGGCCAGCAGTCTTTACCGTGGCTGTGTGTCTGGATCAGACGTGGAGAAGAGAAACGTGAGGTAAGGATCGAAATATCGAAAAGATTGTTGTCATTTGAGAGATTCATTTTGTTTTTTACCTCATCTGTTTATTATAGGCTATTTAATATATAAATAAATAAAGACTTAGATATGCACTCTCTCTTTCTACATCATGAAAACCAGCAAAAACATTCAAAATATTTAAACTGAAATTCCTAAGAGTAATTCTAATGGCTGAATGACACTGTCATTTAAGCTGAACATTTCACATGGAGAAATGTTGGAATAATTTTTTTAAATACATTTATTCTTCGTCAATGATATTGCATGTTGATTGATATAGTCACAGTTATCGTTTATTGATCTGTTTGTCTTTTCATCATCGTCATGGGAAGAAAGCTCATCAATGGACATTTTCGTCATACTTTTTGTCAACGAAAAAAGAATATATATTCAAAAAGTATCTTCATCTTTTAATGTAATTTATTCCTGTGATTGCAAAGCTGAGCTTTCAGCGTCATTAAGCTTCAGTCTTCAGTGTCACGTTTCTTTAGAAATCCTTCAAATATTTTGATTTGCTGCTCAAGAGACATTAAACTTTTTTATTGTAAAATTAAAATTTAGCATTCAAGTACATATGTACCTTATATTACTGGCTGTCCAATGTAAACATCACCCCTTTATTTTATATTAATGCAGTTCTTGTTTCTCTCTATAGGGAACACATAAAGGAGGTGGTTAGGCTTCTGGGACGGCTCAATGCTTTAGACCACGTGATTGCAGTTGCATCAGAACACGGCATTAAAGATATAAAGACTCTTCTGGTGAACAAATGAAAGGTGTTTTTGGATGAACCTCACCATGTAAATACTGTGAATATTGAACATTTATTTGTGCAGCTGAAGGGTTTTCTTTGGGGACACGACATGTTGGTGGAATCTAGTGATGTCTCTCCTTCAGTACAGTTGAAATCCAGTGAAAGTGGGTTTGAAGTGCACTCTGCTGTTAAAATTTTTGTAATCCCTTTCCTGAGGTAACTTCTTTTTACTTCATTTTTTTTTAAATTGATGGATTCTCTTAATTCATCTTTTAAACTGTCCATCACTCTGCAGTATCATTACATAGAAGAAAAGACCACTTTGCAATGCACACATGCGTTCTGTGCTCTTTCCCTTCCACAAAGACTGCACTAAAGCGGATCTCTGAGAACAGGTTACATACTGCATATTGTAATTGTTCAAAAAATATTTCTGTACAGCCATGGGTTGAATGATCCAGCATCTGTGCCCATCATAAAAGCAGAGTTTGAATCGCTCATGTGCCAACCTCATCCCTAATCAAACGAACATGACATGCGGGCAAACAAAACCACATGCTACAGTAACGAATGTACTTATTTTTTGTTGTTGTTTTCCTGAAACTAGAAATGTTTTATTTGCATAAATAAAGTGTTGTTAATATTCAGGATAAATTCCTTCCTTTACATACAACTGGTTTTAAAAGAATATTGGAAATTTGGGATTTAAAATATAGGCTAGTTTCTGCTTTAGTTAAAAACAATAAACCGTAGTAATTGTGACTTTACACTTCACAGCTCTTATAAATTATCACAATTGCAATTTGATTTCTTTAAAGGTATAGTTCTCATAATTGCAACTTTGTATCATGTAGTGAGACTTATTTATTGTCATTACAACCTGTAATTATGACTTAATGTCTCTTTGATTTATAATTTTTTTTTCACAAATGCATACATTTTTTACTGTTATAGTGGAAACAGGCTCCCATTTTAATAACACTAGTCAGTCCATATTATGGTAAAGATTTAAGGATAACATTGTTTTTAACATGCAGTTAAGAGTTTGCATATAAAACACTTCACAGTTATGTCAACTGTTTCCTCAGGTGGCTATTTAGCTGTGCTTTAGCCTGAGGTACAAAGTGATATATATCAGATTTTATAGAAACATTTATTCAAACCCAAGCCAGAGAGCACAGCAATAAGTTTTTTTATGAATATACAATTGTTTTCTCCCCTTGAGGTTTTCATTAGTTTTAGGGCCAGTCACTGAAGGTATGGAGGCTCTTATTGTTTCTGGCTGGGAGTCTGTGGCAGCCTATAAAACCTTTGGAGGAAAATGTGGCACATTGAAGGAACACTCCCCTTTTTTTGAAAATAGGCTGATTTTCCAACTCCCCTAGAGTTAAACCGTTGAGTTTACCATTTTCAAATCCATTCATCTGATCTCCGGGTCCGGCGGTAGAACATTTAGCTTAGCATAGATAATTGAATCTGATTAGACGGTTAGCATTTCACTCAAAAATGACTATAGAGTTTCTATATTTCTCCTATTTAAAACTTGACTCTTCTGTAGTTACATCGTGTGCTAAGGCCAACGGAAATGAAAAGTTGAGTTTTTCTAGGCCGATATGGCTAGGAAATACTCTCATTCTGGTGTAATAATTAAGGAACTTTGCTGCCTGAAAATAGTCCTCAGCAACTGTGCTATTGCTGCAACTACACAAACTAGCTGGGGACTATTTTCAGGCGCTACACAATATCACTGCACCTGCTGCAGCACCCAAGTTCCTTGATTATTACCACGGAATGAGAGTATTGTTTCCTAAACGTATCAGTGTTAATACACAATTTTAACTACAGAAGAGTCAAGTTTTCAGGAGAGAGAAAAAAAGAAATTCTTTTAAGAAAGTCATTTTTGAACGACATGCTAACTGTCTAATCAGATTCAATGATCTATGCTAAGCTAAAAGTGCTACCACCAGACCCGGAGATCGGCTGAATGGATTAGAAAATGGTTAAACTCAACTGTTTAACTCTAGAGGAATTGGAAGATTAGCCTATTTTCAAAAAAAGTGGAGTGTTCTTTTAAGAAGTTAGTCTAAACTTGTCTGGTCTTGTCTTGATTTCAAACCAATTAGAGCGCCCTCCGGTCTAGAAACATTTTTTTTTTCTTTTGATATCTTGGTTCATTTTAAATCACTTGCATATGGCTGCCAATTTCTGCCACATAAGATAAAAAAAGTCTTTATGATAAGTTAAAATCTTAAGATACTAAAGGTGCAGTTGCATAAATGCGGTTTACACACATAATAAATGATGAAAAAATATGAAAGCATTTTTTGGAATTATGACCTCATAATTTTGTCTTGTCATACTGACTTCTCAAAATTGTGACGTTTTATCACATAATTATGGATTCTGATTAGACACTATCTCATGTTTTACCTTGTAATAATTGATTTCCCCAAGCAAGATTATTTTCTTAAGTGAAAATACATGCATACCTTATTGTGCCGGAGTAGATTTTCTGAAATGTCTAATTGTGATGAAATTCAACTTTTCAAATTCAAGTGCTTTATGTAATCTTTACCTAATTTAGGCTATATTTATAATTTTCCCGACAAATAATAACCTATCAGTTTCTACACCCAGGTGGTATTTGCTTTTAATATATTTCTGGGTCATTCCTAGCATCCAGTGCCATTTGAGTCCCCATGATATAATGTGGTGTATTTTCTGTAAAAATTGGCTAAAATATGTTTCTAAATGCTTACCTTACAAAGTTACTACTGCTTACCATAGAACACAAATATGTACCCAAAATTAATTAATTAAAAACAATTGCTCCTGTTTTAGTGCAAGAAGGCTAAACTGCCATGTCCCCAAGTAAACTCCATCCACAAATATAATAAAAAATTGAACAAATTCCAAAATGTTTAATATAGTTGAATATTCTTATTTATACAACCCGAATTCCGGAAAAGTTGGGACGTTTTTTAAATTTTAATAAAATGAAAACTAAAAGACTTTCAAATCACATGAGCCATTATTTTATTCACAATAGAACATAGATAACATAGCAAATGTTTAAACTGAGAAAGTTTACAATTTTATGCACAAAATGAGCTCATTTCAATTTTGATTTCTGCTACAGGTCTCAAAATAGTTGGGACGGGGCATGTTTACCATGGTGTAGCATCTCCTTTTCTTTTCAAAACAGTTTGAAGACATCTGGGCATTGAGGCTATGAGTTGCTGGAGTTCTGCTGTTGGAATTTGGTCCCATTCTTGCCTTATATAGATTTCCAGCTGCTGAAGAGTTCGTGGTCGTCTTTGAAGTATTTTTCGTTTAATGATGCGCCAAATGTTCTCTATAGGTGAAAGATCTGGACTGCAGGCAGGCCAGGTTAGCACCCGGACTCTTCTACGACGAAGCCATGCTGTTGTTATAGCTGCAGTATGTGGTTTTGCATTGTCCTGCTGAAATAAACAAGGCCTTCCCTGAAATAGACGTTGTTTGGAGGGAAGCATATGTTGCTCTAAAACCTTTATATACCTTTCAGAAATCACAGAGCCTTCCAAAACATGCAAGCTGCCCATACCGTATGCACTTATGCACCCCCATACCATCAGAGATGCTGGCTTTTGAACTGAATGCTGATAACATGCTGGAAGGTCTCCCTCCTCTTTAGCCCGGAGGACACGGCGTCCGTGATTTCCAACAAGAATGTCAAATTTGGACTCGTCTGACCATAAAACACTATTCCACTTTGAAAAAGTCCATTTTAAATGAGCCTTGGCCCACAGGACACGACGGCGCTTCTGGACCATGTTCACATATGGCTTCCTTTTTGCATGATAGAGCTTTAGTTGGCATCTGCTGATGGCACGGCGGATTGTGTTTACCGACAGTGGTTTCTGAAAGTATTCCTGGGCCCACTTAGTAATGTCATTGACACAATCATGCCGATGAGTGATGCAGTGTCGTCTGAGAGCCCGAAGACCACGGGCATCCAATAAAGGTCTCCGGCCTTGTCCCTTAAGCACAGAGATTTCTCCAGTTTCTCTGAATCTTTTGATGATGTTATGCACTATAGATGATGAGATTTGCAAAGCCTTTGCAATTTGACGTTGAGGAACATTGTTTTTAAAGTTTTCCACAATTTTTTTACACAGTCTTTCACAGATTGGAGAGCCTCTGCCCATCTTTACTTCTGAGAGACTCTGCTTCTCTAAGACAAAGCTTTTATAGCTAATCATGTTACAGACCTGATATCAATTAACTTAATTAATCACTAGATGTTCTCCCAGCTGAATCTTTTCAAAACTGCTTGCTTTTTTAGCCATTTGTTGCCCCCGTGCTAACTTTTTTGAGACCTGTAGCAGGCATTAAATTTTAAATGAGCTAATTAAGTGGATAAAAGTGTAAAATTTCTCAGTTTAAACATTTGCTATGTTATCTATGTTCTATTGTGAATAAAATATTGGCTCATGTGATTTGAAATTCCTTTAGTTTTCATTTTATTAAAATTTAAAAAACGTCCCAACTTTTCCGGAATTCGGGTTGTAATATTCCAAAAATATATATATATATTTTTGTTTAAAGTCTTTACTGCTGCAGAAAAGCAATGACGCTACAGTAGATGGCTCATTGTGATGCAGACCCTGAAAGAAGGCAGATATACCTCAATAACAAGAAGGAGAGGTGGAACAAGGATGTAAAGGAAGGAAGAATAAAAGAAAGCGTTAGAACTAAGCTTTGTTGATTAACTAGAAACCGTAATCCATTATCTTGATTTTGCCATTACAATGTGCGTTTGTCTTTGTGGTGTATGTTCATTTCTGCATCCTGTATGTGTGTGTGTGTACTAGTATTCCCTGGGTTTTGAGGTCCAAATGTCCTTACAGGAACAGTAAACTTTGATCTTGTGGGGACATTTATTAGGTTCCCATGAGAATTTTTTTTTATTATAATCTAAAATATTAGTTTTGTGTTCATAAAATCTAAAATAACTAGTTTTTTGTGAGGAGTAGATTTAGGGTTAGGGTAAAGGGATAGAAAATACAGTTTGTCCAGTAAATCATTATGCCTATGGCATGATGAACCCATAACGATAGGAATACTATGTTGATTTGTTCAGTGGTGTGATGTCCACCCTGTTACCTCTGTGTGTTTATATATATATATATATATATATATATATATATATATATATATATAAATAAATAAAATAAGTACCACAAACGATATGCATTATCTTTCTGGTTGGAATGAAATATTACAATTAAAAAAATGTTAAATGGTGCCAAAATTTTATTTAAATGTCTTTTTATTCTAAAATAAATTTGCTGATATAACACTGTTTATTAAAATACAACAACCTTTTTCATGATAGTTACTGATTATGAACACTTGAAATTTGCAGGGTAAAGAGAGGGACATTTTAGCTCTTAGGAAATGTAAATATTACCATAAGTGCATTCAAAACACTTGGTAATTGAGATGAGATTGTCCTGTAACAGGGTGGACATTTAGCCCTTGCACGTGTGAAAAATTTCGTTAAAAAATATCAATAAAATCCTGAGCTGGACCATTATATGTTTCTTATAGTTTAACATGTCGTTCTTCAGATAAAACTATTTACATCTGGGAAACTGAAACAATTTTTGACAAAGTTACCAAGCTGAAAAGGCACCGAATAGAGGGAGTGACCCTTCTCTGGATTGAATAATTTTTGGATCAAGGTTTTATTTCAGGCTACAACTTCCTCTTCCTTCCGTAAATTATTAAATTGATTGTATTTGGTCTGCAAACTTTCTTTTTATTGCTTTGAAGATTTAACCCTAAATTTGACTCTTTGCGTGCCGGTTTCTCTGCAGCAGCGGGAGGAGCATGTACAAAACCGCAGTGTAACCTGATCCATGTACCTTACACATCGCAAATGACCAAACCCACACCCACACACACACACACACACACACCACCTGTCAGGAGACTCATCCGGCATAACCACAGACGCTTGAGCTGGAGGACACACACAGTCTGAGGAAAGTTTGCCTGCAACACAACAAGTAACGTTAGGCCCATCAGGACCCGCTCTGCTCTGAGACCAGCTGCAAGGTAAGACCAACATTCTTGTTACAGTCAACCCGGCTGCTTTCCCATCTTCAGCGTTTTCCAAAACGTCCATCAGTTAATATACTCATACTTTGGTTATTGTTGCAAATCAATCAATGTGAAACTGGCGCGAACGGCCAGCACTGGTGGTTTAGTTCACTGCAGCGCTCTCCGTTATCAGGGCAGGAAAACGTGGGACGGGGCACACGGGGTCTCCCGCCTTGTAATGCGGTCTATCCTGCAGGGGAAAAGAGGGGTAGCTACTGACATTAAAATATTTTTTAGCCTGACGCTCGCCTGCAACTTCGTTGTTTAGTGAGCGTTCTGGTTTAGTCGCGTCGAGCGCGTGCAGTATGAATGTGGAGAAATGCTCGTTTAATGGAAACGTTAATTTATTATTTTGACCGTTTTTTTATTCGTCTGCTTTTTTTCTGCCAGTTTATACATTTTTTTATGTAAGTTACTCATTTAAAAAAAATCGTAGCAATATTCTTCTGAACAGTAAAATACCAAATAAATTAAATCAACTAGAAATTAATTTTAATCCCATTTTAATACAAATAATGAACAGAAAACATTAGAAAATATCTTAGGCCACATGTGAAATAATGCAATGATTTTAAATAGTCTGTAGATAAATCTTTTTCTATTTATAAGTAAGCTGGAGTCTCTTCTTCTAGTAAGAGTAACGTTAAACTGATCTAAAAGAGAGAACCGCGTCACCTCATGCCACAAGAGTTGCGATAGCTTGTCTAAATTTATTTATTACAATCAGAATGTGTGTTCAGTTGTCCAAATTTTACAGTGCTGAAAATAATATTCGATTCGATTAGATTAGATTCAACTTTATTGTCATTGCAAGGCAACGAAATGCAGTTAGCATCTAACCAGAAGTGACCAGTAACCAGTAAGTACAGGATATACAGTGTCTACAATGTTACAAATGTACAATACATATACAGACAAGGCAGTACTATGGACATAATTTACAGATTTTAAATACTATCGGCGTGATATACAGATAGGTGTACTATGAACATACTATACAGATGGTTTATGTAATAAGTGTATACACTATAAGCAGAAACTATGAACATCATTTACACTTGTCCAATGGATAAAAAAGTGCATAGAAAAATATTCCAATGTGCAAATGGATCATTTAGTATTCTGGATATAATAATATTAGATTAGATTAAGATTAGATTATATTACTAAAATTAGATTAGATTATAATATAATTTTAAATGATTACATATGCTGAATTATATTATAAATGTTTTATTGTTTTTATTGCAATCATGGAAAACCTTGTTCCATCATCACTCACTAACACATGCCACACCATGAGCTGTATTTATATGTAAACAATTCAAAGGTGCTGCCACTAGGAGACGTTTTCTGTTGAATGGGGCCAGTAGGGGGTCTTTATTTACTACAGTCACTGTATGTGAAATGTCCCTTCCTCAGACCAGATGCTTTATGCAACAAAGAGATCTTTTAATGCTCCTACTGTTTCAGTAAATCCTCTTGTAGCTGCTTGTAAGGAATTTTGTTTTATGATTTTTAACTGTAGAATGTTTCCATATTATATAGCTGTCAAGGACATCATACAAAACTGCTCTGATCTTGGACCGTTTACACTTTTATTTATAGTTTTTTATGCTATATATAGAGATACTACCCTAAAATATTTACACATGTGGGTGTGTGTCTGTCAATGAATCCCAAACTTAGTGTTGTTGACCCTTATAATATTATGGAAATACTTTTTTTTGTGATGGCGCAATGTGAAGTCGAACATAACACCTAGAATTGTAAATCAGAAAAAAAAAGAATTTTATTTCATGCGATTTACTGTATCATAATAAAAATAGCAGGATACAGTAGGAAGTTCATCCTGCAGGTCTTTGTTGTGTTATTTTGCATGTTTCTTATAATTGGGTCACATGCATCTAATCTACATCCTTAATGCATAACATGCTACCTGACACCCCACATAAGAGACATGCTAAAACAAGCCTCAACACATCTCTGAGTGGTGGCCTAGTGGTTTAGAACCTGGGCTGCTGTCATAAAAGTTGCAGGTTGAGTCCCAGAGATGTAATTAAAAATGAATGTGAATGATTAACTCGCCATCAGCCAATTAGAATGTCTGTCAGGAAGCATGTGTAACTTTAGATCCATTAGAGGCATTAAAATGCATAAGAAATGGTTGTAAACTAACCATTAGATTGTCAACATTTATGTCAATGTTGATGTTAGACTGATATATCTGTGGAAAAGGCATTCATCTGAAATAGATTAAAATTCTCAGAGGCACCCCTTTGACGCAAATACAGTGTCTAAATTGCAAGAAATGATACCGCAGTTTCAAGATCTGAACCACAAATACAATAAATAAAATTGCATTTACGCAAATGAATGTTTTGTATAAAGCATTGCAATAAGGTGATCAGATGTTGTTATTGCTGAGGAGGGACCAGGAACAAATAACATTCATTATTTCTTCATTTATGTGAGCTTGTGCTGACAGACACTGGCACACATTCAAGCACTGTTCCTCTATATCAGATTTAGTAATTTGGTTTTGGGTGTTGCACAATAGAGGGGCTCTTATTTTTGAGACCCCCAGGCAGTCAAAATTAGTACCATCATCCAATTTTTGATTAATCATAAATAGTGCATGCATTAATTTCCTTAAAATTTACAAGGTACAATGAATTAGCCATTTATTTTTTATTTTTTTAAATAATTCACTTTGCCATTTATGTAATTACTAAACGATTTCACTTAAACCTTCATTTATTCCATAAACCATTTTGATTTTGTCATTGTTAAATCTAGTCATTAACATGACTGAAAAGTAAACATAGCCGAATAAGAGAAAGTTTGACAAAAAAAAATGTCATAACGGCTGGTATTTGTGCTATGATTATTAGCGCAAAAGTCTAATTATTTAATGCAATTTTTTTATTTTTGTGTCTGTCCTCTTCGACCTATGATTTAAAGTACCTTGCATGTCTCTTTAGTGAGAAGGTCGATACAGTGTCACCGATGGAAAACTGGCTTTGCTCCCAATGACAGAAAGCTGAGACTGTGTCCACTTTGGCTACCCTCCTGTCTCATGTGTATCGTCCTTTTGAAATTATCGTGCATCTTTAACTGGAGGAAGACACACTGATTTAATTGTTTTAAACCGTTGAGTAAAGCTTCTTCATGTTGCCAGTATAAACAACTAAGGCATAAAACGTTAAGATATACTTCCTGGTCAGGTATAAACTGGGTCCTGCAAACCTACTTGCATCCATTTAAAAAGCATGTTTTCTTATAATATTGAGTTACTCAGGTGAAAGAGTCTTGTGGTATCTTGACACGCTTGTGGATATGTTCATAACTGAACTTGTTTTCGTTTTCTTCGAGAGGTCAGATAGATGGAGTATTGTCAGACCGTCAGCTGGCTGCAAGCATGTCCTAAATGAGGTTTTAGACATTCCTGCCAAAAACCAAAACTTAAGAATGTTTGTCACATACATTCCAACATGAAATCACAGTCACAAGTTTCTAGGCAAAGGGTAGTCGGATGGTGCCAGGTACATTGTGCCCACTCTAAACACATTCATATGATTGGATAGATGTTGGCAAAAACACGTCAACAAAACATGACTCTGTTTTTTAGATCGAAACTGTGCCCTTGACCCTGTTTCCTATCACGTTGTTTCTAGAAAGGACTCGTGGTTGTTATGATACACTAAACGTTTGTGACATCAGTATTCAAGGCCATATTGATGTTAGTGTAGGATCCTGTAGATAATACAGTAATCTAGTTTAAGATTTTCTGTTCACGCACTGATGAGACTTTTAACTTGAGACTTGAATTACTGATGTGGTTAAAAACGAACTAAAAACACACAAGCGTCCCAAGGCCAAAATTTCACAGCTCTGCGCTGCACGTTGAACACCATAATAGAAAGTTGTCTACTGATTGGTGCCCAGGCAACACACCCCTGCTCAACCCACCTGCTTAATTTAACCCGATAAATTGCATGTGCGTGTCTATGATCACCTCGCCGGTTCTGACTGACCTGGAATGTCAATCGATGGCACCGTTAACCTTACCCAACCCTGCTGTGAGATGAAGCTTTCAGGATTTATTTTAGATATGATTTTCCATTCTGTTTGCTGCAGACTGTGTGCTGCAAACACACATGACTGTCATGTGGATGATGCAGTTCAAGAAGAAAAGTATCACTTAAATTATAATGTTAATGGGGATCTTGGTTGTGTTTTATTCAAATTAGAATTTTGTCTCAGATGTTTCTCTTGAAATCAATGGCAGAAATAAAAGATTAAGAATTTGTTAAGTAAAATGAAAGGAATACTCCCCCCCCCCCCCCCCCCAAAATTAAAATTTTGTCATTAATCACTTACCCCCATGTCGTTCCAAACCTGTAAAAACTTTGTTTGTCTTTGGAACACAATTTAAGATATTTTGGATGAAAACCAGGATGCCTGAGACTGTCCCATTGACTGCCAAGTAAATTACACTGTAAAGGTCCAGAAAAGTATGAAAGACATCGTCAGAATAGTCCATCTCCCATCAGTGATTCAACCGTAATGTTATAAAACGATAAGATTAAAGCTTTTACGGGTTTGGAACAACATGCTAAGTGATTGACAAAAATGTCATTTTTTGGCGTTGAGTAACCCTTTAAGAATTAGTTTCCTTGGATAATTAAAGGGTTAGTTAGTTACTCAAAAATGGAAATTCTGTCATACTCGCATACCTTCGTTCATCTTCGGAACACAAATTAAGATTTTTTTTATGAAATCTTAGAGCCATTTTGTTACCATCTTCTGCCATTTTGGATTGTACCCCAGAACGTAATCAGCGTTGTTTATGTTCAACATATGCGCATTTTCTACTGAATGTAAACAAAAATAATTTTTGTAGCTTCATAAAATGATGGTTGAACACCTGATGTCACATGGACTATTTTACTGATGTCCTTGCTGTATATGTTTCTGATAGTAATAGTATCCTTGCTGTCTATGGATGGATCAGAGAGCTCTAAGAATCTATAAAAAATATCTTTATTTGTGTTTCGAAGATAAACAAAGGTTTTAGGGGTTTGGAATGATAACTGTAATCTGTAACATAAATTGTTTATAGTTGTGGTGTTCAAATCGTATAAATCTCTTCCAAAATACCTTCATAGCATTTGTGGTCTTTCAGCATTCCTACAGCATGGCATAGAGGCAGACCTTTCAACATGTCTGATGTCACACCAGTAGAGCAGTTTAGACCAGCTCACTCAGGGAATGCTGGGATATCTGAATGAGGCAACTGGACAACATACCCTCAGGAACAGCGTGTGCTTGGGCTTGGGCACTGATTCAAAAAAAAGTGAAAGTGTATCTTTACAAAACTTGATTTGAAATTGATTGAAAGTTTTAACTGCACTGACGATGTTGTAAGTATTAAGTATTATAAGTATTAAGTAAGATAAGTATTAATAATATATAGCCTTAATATATTGGTATTATACAATTAATTGTATCTTGTATTAATTGAGCAAATGCATTATATATATATAGCATAAGCATTATATACAATATTATAATGTTATTAATTCGTCAAGTACTCTAAGTATATATTTTAAATACTTTCTCCTAAATATTGTATTCATATTTATATTTTATCCTTATATACATTTTTAGTTTTACATATAACAATTAAAACACACACAGACGTGTATAGAAATATTTATGTATATATTTTCATGTTTAAACAAATTCATGAGTTCATTTACAGTCTGAGGCTTCTTTTGCAGCACATGCTCATACCAGTTGCTAAAACCTGATCAGAAAATAATTGTGCACATTTAAGAAGAAAGAAAAGAAAAAAATTGACAAGTTTGACTGATTCTGTCTCGTGCACAGCTTTAAGTCTGAACTCTGGTTGTCTTTTCTCAGTTACACTACTAATCTCATTTTAATGAACTTCCGTTGTTTAGATGTGAGAAATCTGGCTAAAGTTTGTGCTTGCTGTTTCAGCAACAGGTTTGTTCCAGTCAGGCCCTCATGCCATGCTTGCGTGATTTAAATGACAACAGTTAAAGGTGCAGTACTGCTCGAGTGACTCTGCTAACCTGGTTCCCCGTTTCTGAGATCCAAGACATCCGATAGCCCCTGAAGCACCCTGGGAGAAAAAGAAAAGGTCGCCACCTCTACGTCTGTGGAACTTTCCATTTCAGTGTGGCATGACAGGAAGTGACTTCTTATGTCCCCTTTGCTGTTTAGCTCCAATTTAAAGAAAGAAAACTAGGTCATGCTTCACAGTAGATTAATTTAAAGACTCATACTCTGTGTTGAGGAACATACTTTGAAACCGGAGCCTCTCAAGATAAAAGTTACACATAATTACAAGTAGATAAATTACAGTCAAGCTACTATTTAAAGAAAAAGTGATTAGCAACGCGACGTGTTTCTAAGAATACCTAGCTGACTATATTTGGTAACTATAAGCTATTTTATTTTGTTTTATTCTCAGTAATAAATATTTTAGCAAAAATAATCTCAATTACCCTGTTAAAAATGGCTTAAATCAGCCTTAACTGGTTTTCTAGTTTTAACCCCACACTTGAGGCAGGTCTATTATACTGGTTTAGGCTGACTGACCAGCTGGTTAACCAGCTTAAACCAGCTACAACCTTAAGCGGAGCAGCTTTTGAACAGTTTCACTACAGTCATTCATGCATCCCAATGCTAGGTATAAGAGATGAGTTATTGATTTTCATTGGTCCATTGCAATAAAATATCTAAAAAACTGCGTTTTTCAGCTATAAACACATTAGCTTGGAAAAAGGTGGCTTCTTTCATGTTGCTGAAAAAAATTAATAGTGTGACGACTTTTAGTTCTTTACTCTCTAAAGGTTTTTTATTTTTTTAATTCTTTTATGACTGTTGTTTGTGAGAAAATGATCAAATTTACTGCTTCACATTTATAGTGTGATAGTTGCTTCGTGCACAGAGAGGTTCATTTACATTCACTTGCAAATCTCAGAACAGGCTGTTCTCACAGAGCTTACAAACACAGATCCTAGTTGTTCTTTTGCAATTACATGTATTTTTGCCATTAAGTTCCACTCTTGGTTACGTAACACATGTCAGTTTGTGTGAGTATGATAGATTATGCCCCGGGGGGCCTCTCCAGCTCTGCCACCAGTCACATTTTATGGATTTCTCTCTATGTTACTCAACACTTGGGAAAAGAGTGCAGGACTTAAACTGGAGACAGCGCAGCTGTATGAACTTATTGTCTGGAAAGCTGCCGCCCATTTGTACGTATAGTACAGTACATTTTGACACTTGGCCTTTGGGAATCGCAATGTGCTTTTCATTCAGGAAGTTTGGTTATGGTTTAAAAGTTCTCTTGTAGGAGTTCTCTTGCAGTGTCATCAGATATGTACTGGGTTTGTTTTTATTGTTTGGCATGAAGTTTAAGTGAAAATGGGTCAGTGCTCTGCACGTTTTTATGTCTGTAAATCACAGGACAGCTATATTCTCATCACATGTGCTGGTTCGTGTTCTGGAACTTTAAAAAAGGAGATGTTTGCAGTTTTTAAACACACATATTTGGTGGAAAATATCTGGAAAATACCCAGTTACTTTGGTTAATCTGGGAAGGGGTAACCACATTAACCACCACACATGATTGCTGTACGTAGCATTTTTGTTCATATCTGGAAATAAAGTGTAGTAATAAAGTAAAACATGATTTCTTGAGAAAATAGAAAGTCAAATTTATTCACTCTATATCCCTATGACCTTTCTTTTAAGAAGCAAAAGTAAATTTTGAAGAATGTACACACTGCTTTGTTACATTTTTTAGGTGAACAATATTTTCAATTAAAAACTTTCTCTGGTGCCGCCTGGGCTTGGGCCCGTCATTGCTTTTTTTTCTTTTTTTTTGGTTTGGTTTCCAACTACATTTAATCATTATTTGGCTGTACTTTTTGGTTTTATTATACTTTTAATGATAGCAGTTTATCAATATTATTAAAATGTGACATTTTACCCATGTAAAAAATACCAATATGGTTGTCATCATTTGACATCATACATTTGACAAACTACCATTGCCACTTTCTCAAGTTAATTTATTTATTTTTTCCTGAAGGTAAACAACACATCTGAACAAGATTCCAAGCATTGTGAATCATCTGCATTGGTGGGTGAAGCAGAAACATTAAAAAACGAGGCACAAAAAGAAGCTGTCGTCATATCAAATCAATGATGGTTTTGAAAAAGCTTCTGCGTTTCGGGAAACAGCTGCTGAGAGTGAAGGTTGTCAACTGCAACTCGGAGGAGTCGCGACTCTCCCGATGTCTGAACACCTTTGACCTGGTGGCTCTTGGTGTGGGCAGCACCTTGGGAGCTGGGGTGTATGTCCTCGCTGGAGCCGTGGCCCGAGAAAACGCAGGACCGGCCATCGTGCTGTCGTTCCTCATCGCAGCCCTGGCCTCAGTGCTCGCGGGCCTCTGTTATGCAGAGTTTGGGGCAAGAGTGCCAAAAACGGGCTCAGCGTACCTGTACAGCTATGTGACTGTAGGGGAGCTATGGGCCTTTATAACTGGCTGGAACCTTATACTTTCATACGTTATAGGTGAGTTAACGCAGAAAATTACATGGGATGGTTCACCCAAAAATGAAAACTGTCATCATTTACTCACACTCAAGTGTTTCCAAACCTGTATGACTTACTGTCTTCTATTAAACACGAAATAAGATATTTTGGGGAAATGGGTAACCAAGCATTAGATGGGACCCCATAGTGTAGATTTTCCCATTTCCTTATGTTTTTCTTTCCTTGTTATATAATGATCCTCAATATGGAAAACCTTTTCAGGTACATCAAGTGTTGCCAGAGCTTGGAGTGCCACATTTGATGAGCTGATTGGAAAACAAATTGAACATTTTTGTCGACAATACATGTCTATGAATGCTCCGGGCATTCTGGCGGAGTACCCAGATATGTTTTCTGTATTCATCATCCTCACTCTCACAGGTAAAACTATAGTTACATAGGGAGCCGTGACTGACCAATTAAAATTGAGAGCCCTAGAGTGTCGCACAGTGTTATGAATATAAATTTAAATATTTATTTCTAAACCGTGATTGTAAAACACACTCATTCATTCTGAAAATGCAAGCTGTTGAATGTAAATATTTAGTGGATGTCTGTGTTGACTTTGTTCTGTAGTGTTTTGAACTACGTTTTGTTTGCTATAGGCCTTCTGGCCTTCGGGGTGAAGGAGTCAGCCATGGTCACCAAAGTGTTCACCTGCATCAACATCTTGGTGCTGTTGTTCATGGTTGTATCTGGACTGGTCAAAGGTACACTGAAGAACTGGCACCTGGACCCTGATGAGATTCTTAATGGAACCAATTCCACCATTAAGTGAGTCATGTTTTACTACATTTGGAAATGTATCTTGGTATATGTTTTCAAGTATGCCACAACATTGTATGCCACTGAAAAGTTTGGGGTTAGTAAGATTTTTACTTTTTTAACAAGTCTCTTATGCTCACCAGCCAATCTCTAGTCTTAAGTGTGACATCACATTTAAAACAGTTTCTCATTTGAGTTTACATTTTTTCAGGATCCTTTGATGAATAAAACAGCATTTATTTGAAATAGAGATCTTTTACATTATAAACATCTTTAACATCACTTTTGATCAATTTAATGGGTCCTTGCTGAACACAATTATTATTATTATTTTAAAAAGAAACCTTACTTGCTGCAAACTTTTAAATAGACTTTATATATTGACTTTTTTTTTCTTCAAAAGTTTCCATTAGAAAACAAGTTATATATATAAGCTTTTTCAGTGTTACCTCACAAAACTGAGACAGAAAAATAATAATAATGATAGTAGGCTTCGGTATATTTTATACTTTTGCTGTTTGGCATGTTTAACATTACTCTCTTTGAGCAGTGCCACACAGCCCCTGCCAACAGAAGAGATTCTGGGTGAAGGTGGGTTCATGCCTTTCGGCTTCACAGGGGTCTTATCAGGGGCCGCTACCTGCTTTTACGCCTTTGTTGGGTTCGACTGTATCGCAACTACAGGTAACTAAAGACTCTAAAGTGCTCTTAAATCTCATGTTTAATCTATAGGAAGCACAAAATAAAGCTCAAATATATGATGCATGTCCACAAACATGAGGTTAGTGAGAGCAAATTGTGCAAGAAGCCTGTTTTGTATGTGTTAGATTGGTACAACAGTGAGGCTATTATTCTACCTACATATTTGGCTTGCGTTCATGTCGTTATGGTCAAAGTTATTTAGAGTTTCCTTTATGCTTATAATAGTATTGCATGGATATTCTCAGTGGATCTCTGCTTATGGTTTGCCTCTGGCCCCCCTCTTTTATGGCGGCTCACTCCCCCACATTCCCTTGCATTTGATTGGCTAGAGTGTTTCTGGGTTTGTCTAGACTCGTCTCTTGTCTCTCCCTGTAGCTGTGGTTCACATTCAGTAACCCCTCCTCATCCACATGCTGGTCAGGAATGGTAATATAGCCATGTTCCTGTGCTCTCTGGCACTGCTGGCATGAACACACTACTCCTCTGTTTTATGTAGTGTTCTGCACAAGGTCAAACTGCAGGAACTTTTGCCAAAAGCAAACATGCTTGCACTACTCAGTGCAGTAGCTGAGTCATTTTCCTACTCTGAGGCATCATAAAAGGACGGATTTCACATGGAGAGTGCCTTTAACTGATTTAATGGCAAGATTAAATGTACTGTAGTTGAATGAATGTCAATAATATTGTACACTACTGATGGTTGAAACGGTCAAACGGTTGAAGTCGGTTACTGTTCAAACGGTTGTAACACTTTCTGAAATCTTTGAAAAAAAGGCTTGTTCTCACCAAGGCTGCATTTGTCTGATCAAAAACACATTACAAACACAAATATTTTTAGTTTTATTTTATTTTTAAATGTTATTTATTCCTGTGATGGCAAAGCAAAATTATTCCAGTCTTCAGTGTGACATGATTCTTCAGAAATCATTCTAATATGCTGATTTGATGCAAAACATATGTCTTATTATCATAAGTGTTCAAATTTTGAAGAGTATTGCAGTTGAGTATTGAACAGTACTGAACAAATTGAAACTTTAATATTTAATGTGGAAACTGTTTTTCTGGATGTCTTTTGAATAAATAGTTCAAAAGAACAGCATTTTTGCAACAGCAATCTTTTGTAACTATATAAATGTCTTTACTATCACTTTTGATCAGTTTAATTCATTCTTGATGAAGGAACATTTAATATCGCAACAAAACAAATATTTTTCATGATCCTTTAAGCATGTTGCTTTTTTTTTTTTTTTTGCAAAAAATACAAATTATTTTGTGCATGTTCATATTCTGAATTTTAGGGAAACCTATCTCAGATTTTGATGATGATAATATTCTGATGAAAAATATATATAATTGTGACTATATTCCTTGTAATGACAATTTTATTTTAAGATCTATATATCAATATTTTGTTGCTTTTTCTAAAACTATCTTACAATAACTTTTTTTATTTTTTTATTTTATCTTACTTGGAAACATCCATAGTATTCTTAGAGTCACTAATTAAAAGACAACCAACAATCGGTTTTCTATTTCAAACAAAAAGGATCAGTCATGTCATGGGATCGGATGGGACAAAATTAAATACCCACAAATCAATAATGTAAAGAGCTGAAAATAAACTGGTATCTTGTTACATTAATGTTCCTTAGGAAAAAAAAAATGTCTGAGAACTTGTCATTTGATTGTATATGCGTAGGTCTATTTGTGGCCTCTTTTGGTTTGCCAAGGTTATTTATGCTGTGACACAGCAATTGTGCTACCATGTTGAGCTTAGTTTCTTAAGTGGACAATGCAGGTTTGAGTCCAGCCTGCAACCTTTTACCATTTCTGTTTAATGAAAACACAATATCTTGTTTCAAATCACAGGTGAGGAGGTGAAGAACCCCCAGAGAGCCATTCCCATTGGCATCGTCTCCTCCCTCCTTATCTGTTTTGTAGCGTACTTTTGTGTATCGGCCGCCCTCACATTGATGATGCCATATTACATGCTGGATAAGAACAGCCCTCTTCCCGCGGCCTTTAAGTATGTCGGTTGGGAAGGAGCCACGTACGCTGTGGCGGTAGGCTCCCTTTGCGCCCTGTCCACCAGGTAAGCACTGATCCATCCAGTGAGGGATTGTTTTAACACACACTACAGCCCAGTCTAGAGTAAACTGACCCTGCATGGTAGAGCACAAAATTGTACTTGAAATGAATAATTACCCATGTTCCTTGAAATGAATGGATGTAATTACCCGCAAGCCTGGTTGCAGTTTAAAAGACCTCCGTCATTTTGATAGCACAACCTTTTGGAAGTTGACCAACCCAATCTTTCAATTTTACTAAGTGAACTCAGACAACCCTAGGGAGGTTGAGAGAGTGCAATCTGGGACTGGATTGCCTGATAGTGTGTGTGTGTGTATATTTATCTGAGGCAGCTCATATGAGCCCCTTGCTAAAAATACGAAGGGAAATTTGGTGTGCCGAGTTATGAATCCTGTTTCTCAGTTATGCAACACTCAGTTCAGGCCATGAGTGGGAGTAAGGCTCTATGCCGCATTTTTTCTATCCGTAAGTCAGGCAGTAATTAGTCTTATAGTAATGACCTACATGCATACACACCAGATGTTGTTGCTCAGAAATGTTCATGTACTGTGAAGTATGAATTGTGTGTAATCTATCAAATGCAAATTTCTTTTGCATGATCTGTCCAAGTTTTAAACCTCTTATCCTTCTAACAACCCGCCTAACTTCTGAGTCACTAATGATAACGTCGGTAGCTGCAGAGTTTAAAGTAGATTTATTGCCATTTTTCTTTTTGGTTTCCAGTTAGTGCAGTATTTTCAGTATTAAATACTGTTTTGGAATCCATCCAAAGTGAATTGTGTAATTTTTGTCTTCAAATATCTACCTACTTTTGACCATCGGCATAAAGTCTGGTCCACTTTGCAGCTTATTATTGTTGAGAACTGACGCTGATTTAGACACAAACAGATTGTTTGACCCATGTGATATAAATAATATATTTAAGAAAAGCATTATATTTATATATGAAATATTTATTTATAATATAAATTATATATACATATATATTTTTAAAAATATAAATGTATGTGTGTGTGTGTGTGTGTATATATATATATATATATATATATATATATATATATATATATATATATATATATATATATATATATATATATATATATATATATGCGCACAGCACACACTGTTTGGAGAAGGGTCTGGCTGCAGACTTGCACTTGCATTCTCAGACCATTGCTCTTCCGTGACATCACTTGCAGTCTTTATTTTTTTATTTTGTTCTATTTATTGATAACTTTTTGTTTGAATCTCTCAACATTTTACAACAGTAGTCAGGTGGTGAAGACAAGAAAAAACAAACTTAAATTACAATGTCACTTGCAATCGCCACTTGCACTCTCGTCGCGCTACCTGCGACACTTGCAATCAACACAAATCATGCATGTTGCCAATGGAGACAAGACGCTGTGGTGGTGATTAAACGATTAAAAATTATTTAGTACTATAACGTACAGGGTCCTGCAAGAAAAAGACAAGACCGGCAAATCCGTGGCCAGAACATCAGAATATGAACGCTTGCGCAAAGTCTCTCATTAAGCGTTTTCCTCCCGTAGAAAAACATAAACACTTAACATGGCTTAATGTATTAAGATGCTATTAAAATATCAAATTAAATATACAATTCATTATTTTAATGAAAATATATATCGTATTTTCCTCACATACCGCAAAATGTGGCATAATGGACTAAGATGATAAAAACTCTATATGCTTCTCTACATTATTAAAATACATAACTTATATGTACAGGCAAGCACGTGAGCCAAGAATAAACGCAACACGCAAAGTTTCACGTTAAGCATTTTTCCATATAGAATAAACTGTCTACAACTCGTTTATACCACTGTCTTTGTCCATTAAGCTACATTATGTGTTTTATTTATAATGATTTTCTATAGGAGGAAAACGTTTAATGTACAATTTAACGCACTACGTTATGTACTCGTCTGCTTGCCTGAGCTGCCGTATGGAGTTGATCCTTTTAAAATGACGTCACAGGTAGCGGAGAGTGCAAGTGGCGATTACAAGTGAAATTGTAATTTAGTTTCTTTTTTCTTGTCTTCACCACCTGGCTACTGTTGTAAAATGTTGAGAGATTCAAACAAAAAGTTATCAATAAATAGAAAAAAATAAAAAAATATACACTGCAAGTGACGTCGCTAGCGGAAGCACAAGTGTCTGAGAGTGCAAGTCTGAGAGTGCAAGCGCAAGTCTGCAGCCAGAACCTTCTCATTGTTTGACAACCCTACAATAAATACATTTTAAAAACGTGAAATACAAAGATCTTCTAATAGATCTCTGGTTTACATGCTACTAAACGCTGCAAATAAAAATTGTAGTCATAGCATTTTGTTTTGTCATATTTAATAATTTTGAGAGTTTAATAATCATTTAAATAATAAACATTTATTTATAACCTTTTAATTATCTTTGTACTTCTATGAGAATAGGGAAGGCCATACCACAACTATAACGTTAATGACACAGAGGAACAATAGTTTAGGAAACACTTTGAAAAAGTTTTTTTTTTTCAGCTGATGAACGATAAAAATATTAACAGCCAATCAGAATCCACTCAACTTAAAAGCACTCTTTTAGAGCGACACACAACAAAACTGTAGCGCGCACTTATAATAAACGGAATGTTATTGTGCTTTGGTTTGTACACTAGTATAGTTATCATTATAGTCGTTTTTATAGTTGTCGATTTTGGTGTGAATGAGCCTGAACTGATAAAGCCCTGTTTACCTAAATCCCAGACGTTGTGTAACACCAGCCTATTAAATTAGAAGTGTTTTGAAGTATTTGTAGGCTGATTTCCCTGAAGAGCAAACGCTGTGGCTTTGTGGAACTTTCAAAACATTTCTCTGTTTGTTTATGTGGTCACCTGAGGTGGAAGGGGTGGTAGATGCATATGGAAACAATCATTATTTTTGCAATGCCACTTGTTACCACAAGTACTCTACTTTGGAAATTACATGCTTCACCTTTAAAATCATCCTTTGAATAATTAAAAATGAATGCCATGAGATTGATCCTTATGCTCTTGCAATTAATCTTTCTTTTTCTCTGGATGGTCTAATATCACTTCTGATTGGTGGGGGTGGTGCCCTGTTTGTGGCATGTTTCTCTCTTATAATAACACCACAGCAGTGTATGAATGCACTATGTCTGTGTCTCTTTTTTGCATGGCATGGTTTGTTTTCTCCATCTCTCGCGGCAGCCTGCTTGGTGCCATGTTCCCCATGCCCCGTGTCATCTGGGCCATGGCTGACGATGGCCTGCTCTTCAAATTCATGACTGGGATCAACAAGAGAACAAAAACTCCCATTCACGCCACTATAACAGCAGGCTTTGTCGCAGGTGAGCGAATTTTAATGCTACTAATCTACTGACGTCGCGTTACGTTGGAAGTATCGCGCATCCGTACACCGAGCATGTTGCATGGATTTACGTTTTCGCAGCACTGAACCTATAGCTGGAAAGGGCTGAGCAGCACAGCCTTTCTCCGACAGCTACAACGGGATCCGTTTAACTGTTTTCTTCGTAAATAAACTGGATTTATTCCCTTTCTGCCTTTGACGCCACCTCTGGCAGCTGCCCAGTTGGCTTATGTGTTTCTTTTCTGCTCTCTTCTTTTATTTGATCATCCCATTTTAAGTCTCTTGGGGTCCTTGTTTCCCCTCCCACGTATAATCTTTGCCATGGCCCGGGACGGTCTGCTCTTCTCATTTCTGGCACGAGTGAGCGAGAAGAAGACGCCCGTCGTGTCCACTCTTGCCTCGGGGGTCATTGCTGGTAAGAGCAGAGGGCATTGTGGGATTGGAGGGTTCAGCTCCAGTGGCTGCTTTTGTTGCTGTTAGAAACATCAGCCTGTTCATATCTATAGGGATGTAGTTGGAAACTCAATGTTTATGAAACACATAGCAGTTACATGTAATTTGTAGGGCTTTTTTGTTTTCCTTATTCTCCAAATGATTCCAGTAGTTTCTTGAAATAGAAACTTGTAAAACTGACTTTACTGTGTTGGAATTATTTGTTTTATTGTGCAAACATGACGTGATACCATGACGTCAGTTTTACCATACTAAAGAGTTTGTTGACATTGTGAATAGTTTTCTGTATTTCTGTTTCATGCATTGAAAGATTGCATATGCTTTTAGCACTTTCCATGAATAGGGTACGTATAACAACACTTTTTTTATGAATTCAATAAAATACACACAAAATATATATATATATATATATATATATATACACACAATATATATATAGATATACACACAATATATATATAGATATATATATATATATATATATATATATATATACACACACAATATATATATATATATATAATAGTAACCTCTAGATAACATGGCATTAGTAACTTTTTTGCTTTTAACCCATGAATCAAATGCTTGCATGCATAAGGGCAGTTTAAATGATCCATTTTCACTCCCTACAATTTATGTGAAAATTATCTATGATGACAGAGACGGATTATTTCAGACATCTTTATTATTGGCAAAAAAAGTATTCTTAGGAATTAAATACAGGTCATTTTGATTTGTTTAAATAGTCTCAGTGTAGTGATATTATTTCCTTTTTTTTTTTTTTGGTTTTTATGGAAAAGGAAGTATAAAAATAACATTGAACACTAAATTAGTTACACTAAAACAACTATTATTATTATTGTTGTTAATTGATAACATTTTTCTAAACCCCACTTTATGCCATAAGGTTAACTGTGGTATTGTTTTATACCCTATTTGTGGAAAGTGCCTTTTTAAATTTTACAAATGTTCATATCTATTTAATATTACAAATGGGCTTTGAAACATGTCGATAAAAGTTTTGTAACAACTGATAATCCATGAATATAGTATCTTTTGATTGCAAAAAAAAAAAAAGTTGTTGAAAAAATCATTGTTCAATGTTAACTGATAAACAAGACACAAAAAGATTCCATAGGAGCATTTTGAGGGAATCATGTTTATGGACCAGTAATGCTGGCCTAAATACTATTACATACAATTTATAGCTTTCAATCCTATCATCCTATCATCAAAAGAGATGACCATAAATCGATCCTTTCCATTCCTATGCAGCAATTATGGCTTTCCTGTTTGACCTGAAGGACTTGGTTGATCTGATGTCTATAGGAACTCTTTTGGCCTACACACTGGTCGCTGCCTGTGTTCTAGTACTAAGGTTGGCAGATGCATGTGAATTTAATGCATTTAATTATTTGTCATTACAATTAGGCTGTATATTTAAAAATGTGACATGGTAATCTACAGGTACCAGCCCGAGCAGTTTTCTCAAACATATCACATGGCCAACACACAGGAAGAGATGGAAATGAGTGAGACCATAAGTACACCCAGCATGGGGATTCTTCCTGGCATAGAAGAGCGTTTCAGCTTCAAAACCCTGATCTTCCCTGACATCACTGAACCCTCCAACCTCTCAGGCTTCGCTGTTAACGTCTGTGTGAGCCTGCTTGGTATGAAACAATGTGATACCAGATTTAGACAGATCCTGTTTTTTTGTGCTTTATTACTTTATTTAGTTGTTCATCTAAACTGCTTCTTTTCCAGGACTGCTGATCTTCAGTTTCAGTCTGATGGCCGTCCTGGGCGGAAGTGCAATGTGGAATATTGTCGCTCTCGGTGTCTTGTTCAGCATGTCTGTCATTGTCACTTTTATCATCTGGAAACAACCACAGAGTAAAACCAAGCTCTCTTTTAAGGTTAGTCCTCATAATGCTAAAGGTTAGTCCTCTATATGCACAAAGGCACAGATCCCTAAATAAGGCCATATCTGCAGATTACATTTTTTTTTGTAGAAGCATTTTTTAAATTTGAACTAGCACTTCATGACTACACCACGTTATGTATGAGAAGCTGCAAAAGAAACAGGCGCAAGTAGAATGCAAAAACTAAACGGCTGATATATTGTGTCACCAAAAATTGAGGTCATGTACATATATTGTGCGATAAGTCTATTTGAAAATCTGGAATCTGAGGGTGCAAAAAAATCTAGTTTTGATATATTTAAGGTAGGATATTTAGGAAGTTTATAAAATGTCTTCATGGAACATGATCTTTAATTAATATCCTAATGATTGTTTGGCATAAAAATCAAGAAAATTGATTACTTTGACCCGTGCAATGTATTTTTGGCTGTTGGGACAAACATATAAATATGCACATAAACTGTATTCTGGGACGATGGAACTGGAAGAGCTAAAATGCTAACCTGCTTCCGTTTTTTTGCCTACAAAATGACATCACAGTTCCACCACTTTATTACCCCCCTCTAAACCCACAGTGTGCTAAGGGGTCTCTGTTGTGAGTCTATGGGCTGAAGAGAGGCAAGCCTCTGCTGTAACTTTACCTGCAGGTGTCGCTGTTGGACAGTGTTTCTTTATTAAAACGAGTGACTTTTATACTTTTAATATCACATTTAGTAATATTTGCGATCTATGTTTGTAATATCGATTATTTTGTCACCCATTTTTTGAGGAGGAAACTGCCTCCCTTGCCTCCTCAGAGGGGAATGCCCCTGCACTCAAGCATATTTTAATAATAGTTGTTTTTTGACAGGTTCCTTTACTTCCATTCATCCCAGTGGTCAGCATGTTTGTCAACGTGTACCTGATGATGCAGCTGGACAGGGGAACCTGGATCCGATTCGCCATCTGGATGTCTATAGGTACAGCACATTCTCCAGCACGAGCCTCAAAAAACCTTTGAAATATGGTCCAGCCACTCGTAAACAAGTTTTGCTACTTGTAAAGATCAAATAAAGGCTTTCAGGAATTTGACAATTACAAATGTCCTCTGGTGGGGCTCCCTAAAAGCACTTGGCACGTATGCGGTCAATAATTGGTTCCATTATCCCTCTGTTTTCTCCAGGACTCGTAATCTACTTTGGCTATGGAATCTGGCACAGCACTGAAGCCACACTGGCCCATTCCAGTATGGACGAGGAACTGAGTGTGTACAAACCCAGCCGCAGCCTAAACAGGGACAGTGTGACCCCGGAAAAGGAGGCTTTCCTCTGTAACGGATCACGGGGTGATGTGGACGGAGATCTCTAATATGGAACAGTGTTACATTATTTACTCAAACTTTACATGATAGCACACCTCCGGGAGGTTGTGAGGAGCACAGGCCGTTGAAATCGAATCAGATGGAGCTCTATGACCCATTTAACAATATCACTTCCTTGTCAAGAAGTCTAAGAGCTTTAAGTGCACACTACATGGGTGGAAGTATTTGAGTATTCTCACAACTCTTTCGTTTCCTACTTTAGAAATCTTGAAGAAACCAAAACAGGCACAGGACCTTTTACTGGGTGGCTGTAGAGTAAAAAAAAAATCAATGTAGGTATCTGTGAGCTGCAGTATTTAAAGTTGACAGCTGCTTTTATCGTATGATCTGACCGAACTTGTGCCTTTTGTCTTACTATTGCAATTGAAACGAAATCAGAGTTGCTTGATCTAAATCTTGGATGTCAGTGTTTAGGGTTTTACTTATCTGAACATGCCTTTACAAAGGAAGAAATCAAATCGTGCTTGGCTTTTCTGCTGAATTTGTAGAAACCTTTTCTGGCTGGTTTGAACTGCCCGGATCTGGAATTTTATAGGTTTTTGCTGGTCTACCTAGATTAGACCTTCAGATAGTACTGCCACCTGGTGGTGTGGGAGGGCAGTCACCGGGGTTAGTTGCTTTTATCTGTCACAGTGCTGGCTACTGTGTCCTTTATGCAGATGGAGTCTGCCTCTTCTTTGCTTCTTAATGTTGCATTAGCAGGCTTTTTTTTTTTTTTTTTTTTTTGGATATTTCGAGAGGAGTTGATAAATAGGGGTATGTTTAGGTCATTTAAAGTGTTCGGACATTAATCATTGTGATACACCATTGTCTTTATGTCAGTAAAAATATTTTACCAATTAAAAATGAGTCTAAAGAGTTTTGAAATCATGTCTAGGTATTCTACCAAAGATTCGAATAATAGAAAAAGAGTAAAAGATCTTCCTTATTTTCACTAAGGCTTCATTTATTTAATATAGCAAAACACTAATACTGTCAAATATTATTGCAATTCAAAATAACTGTTTCTGTTTTAATATATTATAAAATGTAAGTTATTTCTGTGATGGCAAAGCTGAATTTTCAGCAGCCAGTGCACCATTCTTCAGAAATCCTTCTTACATTACCAGTGTACAAAACACCTGTTTAGCTTTTTTTTTTTTTCAGGGTGATTTGATTAATAGATTTTTAAATGGAATAGCATTAATTTGAAATATAATTCTTATTGTCACATTATAAACACTTTTGATTAAATTAATGCATACATATATTATTATTAATAATAATAATAATAATAATAATCAAATATGTTTTAAATCCCTAAACATTTAAATAGTAGTGTAGGTCTGTACTTAAACTACTCAAAGTTTGATTTTATTAGTCAAATATTGCTTTTTTTGTCTTCTGATAATGGCCTTTGAGTTATCGGCATCATAAATTGATGATAATATAGAGGTAGGAAAGCTGATGAGTATAATCTTGGCTATGTTAAATGTTAAAAACTTGTCATTATTGCATAATGGGCATCACAAATGTTCAGAATTAAATATAAATACTTCTTTGTGCATCATAGACTGTTTTTTTTTTCAGGAGCATGATTGCCATCTGTGATAACCATGCAGATGTTTTAAACATCATCCAATCTGACCTCAGGAGGATTTAGTCTAGAATGTACATTATGAATTTCTATTAAGAATATATATATTTATATGTTCTAGTTAAACTTCTTCATATATTCTAACCTGCTGAAGCAATAAACTGATGCAGGCTAGATACTGCTCAATTAATATTCTAGCTTTCTTTGTTTATATTCCATGAATTAGGCTAAGTGATTTGTAAATGACGAAATAATGCTCTTTTTAATGCTCAAAACAGTAATGTGCAGAGGCCTTGGTCACATTTTTGGTTATAAAGGTTTTAGTAGATTAAAATGTTATCTTATTTGTGATTGTGGCCGAGTTGTTGTTTGAACATGAATAAATTTTCACATGGCTGTTTTAAACTCTTGAAACGTGTCTGTTAAAATTTAGAATGAAATAAGATACATAATATATTTTTATAAATGTTCAGCTGCTTAAACAGTTGCATAACACATTACTAAATAATATAAATAATACATTTGTTAATGAGGCAAGTAAAAATAACAGCCAGATGATCTAAGATATACCCAATATTACAAAAAAAGAAAAGAGAAAAAAAAGCAATTAAAATGTGTTTAAGTATTTTGTTTTTGTCATTTTGTGTGTTCATTTTTGGACCATTTCAAATTTCAAATTTTGGCGCATTCAGTATAGTAAATTACTGTATACCTACTTGATGCTGTAAATAAAATTCATTTTGGAATTTATGTTTTATAATGTTGATTATTTAAAATAAATTACATTTAGTTCAATTAATCAATGTTACATTTTAAAACGCATTACTTCAAAACCCCGTGTTTTGTGAATCGTTCTTTGTTGCCGCTTGGTGACGGCGTGTCACGCAAGTGTACTGTGATTGCAGTTCACCGCAGTGGCCGACAGGGGTCAGCGTTAACAGGTACCACACAGCAACCGCAGCATCCCGGATCAGAGAGAGAGAGAGAGAGAGGTGAGCAGTGAGCAGAAGAGAGATGCTTCGCTCAGAGCGAGCTCGTTCAGTCAGCGGGTCTGCTGTGGGAGAGAGCGGGCTGAAGGAGGGCAGACTGAACCTGTGATTCTCAAAGGTGAGTGTTTATACACGGAGTTAATGTTACGGGCTTTTGTGACTTGTTCTGGAGAAACATATACATGCACGAGTGTTTTGATACGAATAGACCGTCTATTCCGATCTAGTGCTGCCTTTGCTGTTCAAGGACATTAACTTGCTAAACATAAAAAAAGTCATGTGATGGCAGATAAAAGGTTGACTTTTTACACCAACTTTTCAATATGTATGTGCATTTTGTATTATTTATAGACACGTTTATAAATATTTTAAAATGTTATGAAATAACTTAATAGACTAGACAAATGCTGCTGTGATTTTCCATATTAGTTGTGATTTCAATGTAGCTCTTCTCAGCTTAGATAGATAGATAGATAGATAGATAGATAGATAGATAGATAGATTCAGCGGAAAACCTGAATAAATAATCGTTCCATTGATGTATGGTTTATTAGGATATGAAAATATTTGGCAGAGATACAGCTATTTGAAAATCTGGAATCTGAGGGTGCAAAACATAAAAAAATAATTTATATATATATACAGTACAGACCAAAAGTTTGGAAACATTACTATTTTTAATGTTTTTGAAAGAAGTTTCTTCTGTTCATCAAGCCTGCATTTATTTGATCAAAAATACAGAAAAAACAGTAATATTGTGAAATATTATTACAACTTAAAATAATAGTTTTCTATTTGAATATACTTTTAAAAAAATAATTTATTCCTGTGATGCAAAGCTGAATTTTCAGCATCATTACTCCAGCCTTCAGTGTCACATGTAACATCCAGTCTATCACATGATCATTTAGAAATCATTCTAATATTCTGATTTATTATGAGTGTTGGAAACAGTTCTGCTGTCTAATATATTTGATGAATAAAAGGTTAAAAAGAACTGCATTTATTCAAAATAAAAATAAAAATTCTAATAATATATATATTCTAATAATACTATCACTTTTTATCAATTTAACACATCCTTGCTGAATAAAAGTATTGATTTTATAAAAAAAAAAGACTGACCCCAAGTTACTGACCAGTATTGTATATTGTTATTACCAAATATTTATATTTTAAAAACATAGCTTCTTTTTTTTTTTATTCATCAAAGTATCCTAAAAAAGTATCACATGTTCTGAAAAAATATTAAGCAGCAGAACTGTTTCCAACTTTGATAATGAATCATCATATTAGAATGATTTCTAAAGGATCATGTGATAATGATCCTAAAAATTCTTCTTTGCATCACAGAAATAAATGATAATTTAAAGTATACTAAATGTAAAAACAATTATTTTAAATTGTAATAATATATCACAATATTAAAAAAAATTCTGTATTTTGATCAAATAAATGCAGGCTTGATGTGCAGAAGAAACGTCTTTCAAAAACATTAAAAATAGTAATGTTTCCAAACTTTTGGTCTGTACTGTATATATATATATATATATAACAAATAACCTTTAAAGTTGTCCAAATGAAGTCCTTAGCAATGCATATTACTAATCAAAAATGAGGTGATATTTAATATCCTAATGATTTTAGCAAATAAAAAGAAAAATCTATAATTTTGGACCATACAATGTATTGTTGGCTATTGCTACACATATACCTGTGCTACTTAAGACTGGTGTTATGGTCTAGCAGGGTTCGATATATGCTTAAATATGATGAGATAAAGATGTAAACATCCCTCTAAAGTGGTCTAGATCTGGTCTTTGAGAGCTGCTCTCTCTCTGGGATGTATCAGAGGAAGGCAGAGCCTCCGGCACAGCTTAGAACTGATTTACTTAGCCTGGAAATGAACTTGACGATCGGCGCATCCCAGCAACCGCTCCTATAGGAATAAATGGTTTTGTATAATGAAGTTTTACTTACCCTAACCCCTTTGATCCATTTTTATGTGTTTTTATTTTTTTATTTTTATTTTTTTGTAGTTTATAGACCGGGGTCATGTCAAAAATAGAGAAGTAGGGGGGTAGGGAACGTGTGAAGAACCCTGTAAAGGTTACAGCATCACAAAAACACATCTGATAAAAGCTGCAGTCTGTCTCAAGGGGTTGCTAGACGTGTTGATCAGGTGAAGGAGGTTTGAAAGGGGAGATGGGTGGATAGGTACAATGAGGTGTTTATAAGAGTTATTCCAATTGTCGATAAGGATTATAAAGGCTTTTTCCCCGAACCAGAATTGTGATCCACTTGTCAGTCAATGTAGGATGGACGAGAATCCAAGTGAGACTTCTTCCAGTTGTCCAGTGAAATTTGAAACCAGTGATTATTGACATATTAAGCTTTGAGTCTAACCAGCTTGTGAGCGTGACCTGTCTGTTACCTCTGGAAAACGGCTCTGCCGGGATGTTTTTCCTGCCACCAACTTGATTCCATCACTCTACCTCTAGAAATCCTCCGGTAACACAGTAGCACTTCTATTCCTTGCCCTCCAGATGTGGATCACAGATTAAGAGTAGTTCTAGCCTGCTGAGAACATCGCACTTTCCACATTTTACCTGTCCTAAATCCCCCGTCCCCTGCAGAGCGGTCTTGTAAAGTGCCCTGTTCTCTGTCTCCTCAGCCTGTCTTCATCTGCCAGCTCTCAGCCTGCTCTGATCTTTCAACTGGATCAATCTTTTTCCCCCTTCCGCTGCTGTATGGGTTCCAACCATGCTTTTAATTTATTTAGTATGGCCAAACATGCACGATTTGAGCTCTGCTTTTGTCACGCAAAGTCAACCAGGAAGACTAGAATCAAATATCGCTGTAGTGTTGCCGTTTTTCTTGGGATTGATTTCTTAATGTCATCACATGAGATGATAGATGTCCTTGAGAACAGGAGGAAGTGGTGTCTGAAACATTAGCACTTTATTTGTGTTTCCTTCTGCTATCATTGCTAGCATTACTCTCTAGTTCTGTTTTAACAATACTCTATCATCACATGTTGGTTATTAAAAGAGCTGTTTATTATCTAGCTGCTTGTTCAGCCATAGAGCTTACTGATAACAGCGTCATAAGACATTGATATTCATTATGAGTCGGGTGACCAAACTTAAATGTCAATTCAATGTCTAATGTCAATGTTAAATTGATGCCCAATATCGATGTCAGCTGACATTGATATTTGTTGGTTTTAGTTTGTGTATCCAAAATCCAACGTTAAGTCAACGTCAGATTGGCGTAAAATACTGACGTCAACCCAATTTTTTTTTATTCTCAACCAAAATGCAACGTCTGTTCAACATAATGTCCAGCGTCAACTTGATGTTTTGTTGACGTCCTGTGTCTGCTGGGAATACATCCGCCAATGTTTAGCTACTTTGGAATTAACTGTTTAGTAGAAACGTTAGCTTTTATTTCTGTGAATTCCTCAGAAATACTGCTTTGTCATTTCATAATGCACAATTTTTGTAATCAAATTGTCAAAGATGTACTTTTACTGGCAGTGCGTGTGAGAGAATATCTCAACTGCTTTAATTTAATTACATTAGCCTAATTAGCATTAGCCTATGTTGACGCTACATTTTTCATTTTTGGACCAGTTTTGTTTTTGTTCAAATCTTGATGACTTTTCTAGATATGCAATCTGTACAAACAAACAAAAGTCTAATAGAAAAAATATATATATTATGGTCAAAGTTTTCTGACCTTAGAAAATTTACAGGAAAGGCCCTAATACAAAGCAATTAAAAAAAAATGTCAAAATATTGAGAATTCTGCAAAAATGAAGCTTAAAAATCTTAGTGGTTTGTAAACCAATTTGGTGCATTGCGTTGCCAACAGCGATACTGGCTCGCTTGACTTTTACATTCTGTTTATTTGGGAAACAGTGAAAAATGACTCCTACAGAATGCGCTTCCAGACACCACGCTCTCATTTGCATGTGATGTGTCATTAAGGACTGGAGATGAAATAAAATAAATGCAAAAGGGAGTGATTTCAAGAGCTTGGGACCTTCTCTGTTTCTCTCTGCAGAATCTCACATAGCCTTTCATCTATAAAACCCTGGCAAGAACCGATGCAGAGAACCGCTCTGTAGTCTCCAAAACTGTCCCAATGAGTGGGCAGGACTGGAGAAATTATAACTTTGAGAGTTAGAGTCACTTAAACATTCTAATACCCATTATGGGGACTTGTATATTCAACATTGATAATTATGTAGCATATATAGCATTATGTTTGTTGTCAGTTGACTAGAGTATGTGCTTATGAGTATAATGTATGTTGTGTTTACACAGGTGTTTTGTGTATAATCTATAAATCAAGAGTGCTTTGTTTGTTTAAGCCTTTTCATAGATTCAGATTCATGTATCTCATTTCTTATTTTCTAGTCATTTCTCACTGAAGGTATTATCCATTGTCTTTTCAAAAGAAAATTGAGACTAGCCGATAAGTGCCGACTGAAAGCTTCCGGTATTTTCCCAGGGGCGCTTCGGTAATGGCAACCCACGGCTCACCTCTCTTCCTCCCTCCACAGTGACCTTGATAGCTCAGTTGCATGTTTTGAGACTAGAACTCACAGATTTTATTTCGCCCACAGAGTCAAACCGTTAACCCAGCCGCTCACTCCTGTTTACTTCCATACAACACGTTCTTCTAGCGCCGCGTGGAGAATGAACTTAGTCAGAGCTGGAAATCTGTTTTATTACATGAAACAGCAGGTCCGTTCAGGGTTATGGAACATTTTTTTTACCCCCTGAGGAGCAAGTTACCCCTCGTTCACCTCACAGTAGCACCACCCTATGGTTTCTTACTCTCCAAAGCCCTGAAGTATTTATAAGAATCTCAATCTTCCTCTCTCTCTCTCTCTTTCACATGATTTCACCATCACAGATGGCCTTAAAGGGATGGTTCATCCCAAACTTATTTATTTATTTTTGGGTTATATTCCCACCGTCATGTTATTTTGAACCCGTATTATTTTACTTTTAGTAGGACACAAATAAAAGAATTTTGAAATAATTTTTATGTCTATTGTGTCTAAGAATGGCAGTTTGTAGCTTAATATTAAATATAAAAATATCTAAATATAAATAAATTATATACACACACACACATACCTGTTTAAGGTAAGATATTATATATATAATAAATTAATATTTTTAATTCAGCATGGATGCTTTAAATATATCAAAAGTGACAGTCAAGATATTTTTTATTTCAAACAAGTGTTTCTTAATATTTTTTATGAATCCAAAAATCCAGATTTTTTTTTTTTTTTACAATTTAATTTTATTTTATTTTTTTTCCAATTAACTGCTCATGTTTCTTTCTCTCTCTTGCTCTCTAACAAATGAGCTCTCATCTTTATAGCTCTCTTTATTGTCACCATCTCTTTTCCTTTCTCTCACTGTCTTGTTCTTTCATAGGTTCCTCATCTTCTTCCTCCTCATTAATTACAGCATCTCTGCCTTTGCGTCTGAATAGGAAGCTGCATCTCTCAGTCTAATTAATCACATGACTGTAAAGCGTCGTTGTCATGGTCCAGACGTCCGCTGAGGTCAGTGCAGTAATGAAAAGCTCACTGACCACAGACACATTCATCTAGAACCAGTTCTGCTTATACTAAAGACTTCCATTTGGCAAAGTAATTGGTGTGGAAGGCATTGGATGCAAAAGTGGTGATTTCTGGGAGATTGTGATTGATTGGCTGTAATGGTCTCTGTTGATGGTGAATTAGGGGTTAAAGGTGCAAACTGGGAGGTTAAACAGAGGTGGATTTCTCTTATTATAGATGCATTTGATGGCCAGGACATCAAATTCCAGTTTTTGTTGTCTACATTATATATTTTTTTTGTGAAACTGAAGAGAAGATGCGAAAGGACGCAGTTTGTTTGTGTGTGTGTATGAGGCGGGGTCACTGCAGTATCCTGCCACTCCTCCCCTTCACGCTGCTTTGTGTGTGTACTCAACCATGCCTTTCTGTTTACATGGCTGACGCGTGATGAAGAGAACGAGAAAGAGTCAAAGAAAGATACTCGCATCTTTAAAAGAGGAGAAAGAAACAAGGAGAGGAGAATAAATAATTGACAGTGAGATAGAAAAAATGGTCAGGATTTTCATATAAAATGGTTGTGAACTTTGTGGCTGAATATACCTAAAGACCGAATTAAAGCAAGGCGGCAAAATGACAGTGGAAGAATCCCAATAAATCTGTGGAGATATTGGCTCAGACCTGCTGCCAACCCCCTTTTCCTTCCCCCGTGACTCTATAGATGCTCTGCAGAATATTTTAACCCTTTCGGGCAATCTGTTTTACATTCCACCTGTGCCGAGGGAGGGATAAGCCTCTTCATATCCCCCTAGGACAGAGTCAGGGACCTTTGTCTAGTGATTACGGTTTCAAATAGCTATGAAAGAAGATACAGAATCTCCTACCTCATTACTGCAAGCATTGTTCTTAATAGAACATGTGTATGTGTCTCTCTGACAATGGATTATATTTTTTTGCCTCAATATGAGGTGTGAAATTACAATTTTAGCAACATAAGGGAATATTAAATTATTATTAATATTTTACAGCGTTTATCAATCTTGGCAAATGTTAATGTATAAATATGCTACTTGTTAGTTTTCATAATGCATTAACCTATTCGATTTTTATTTTCACAGATTTTAGTATTAATGTATGTAAAAATTAATAAATTAATTACATTAATACATGCTGTAAAAGTATGTTGTTCATTATTAATTAGTTTTTACTATCGCATTAACTAATGTATTAACATATACATATCGGATATAAGAATATCAGTATATAAAAAAAATAATAAAATGAAATGCCAGTAATCAGGAACTGCTTAAAAAAAGGTCCCATGCCTTTGACAGTGACATTGTTATATTGCCTGTGAGATCAGATTTCTCTTTACAGAGTCTATATTTTGCACAGGAGTCTTTGTTGCAATGCAGTATGTGATCAGGGGACCTTGACTGACAGATGTGTGTGTGTGCTGGGAATGAGGACTCGGCATCAGGACAAAGATACAGCGCACGTGGCAGAGATGCGCAGATGCAGTAGCCCTGTGCAGGGGTAAGAACGCGTGCTCGTGTGTGTTTATGTGCTGAACTCTCTCTATAGGCAGTCTAGACAAAGAGCCAACCCTGTTCACCCCGTGACAGAGAGCGTGAGTGAGTGCATCGCTGCAGTCGGGGAGTAATAAAATGTGTCTGCCTGTCCAGGACAAAGCAGCCGACGTGGTGGCGAGAAGAAGGAGGTAGAGAAAGAGAGGATGTTGGGGGAAGGGTTCCACTCTTTCTTTGTTCCATTTTTCATGAAAACCCCATTGTGTGCAGGGAGACCTGTCCTGTCCTGTCCTGTTGGGAGATTGCAGGAGTAATTACTGTTTCAGCTTTTTTTAGAAGGAGAGGAGAGGGTTGAGGAGGAGAGATAGTGGGGTTCATTTCAAGCCCCAAGAGAATCAGCACAGTCCAAAATTCTTTCCGCCACCTGCAAAGACATGCAGTGTATACATGCAAACACAGATTCATAACTGCAAAATGTCTCTTAAAGGAATAGTTCAGCCATTAATTACTCACTCTTATGTTGTTTTTAAATCCGTATGACCTTTGTTCATCTTTAGAACAAATTATGATATTTTTGATGAAATCCGAGAGTTTTCTGACCCTGCACAACTGACACATTCACGCCCCAGAAATGTAGTAATGGCAGCGTTAAAATAGTCCACGTGACATCAGTGGTTCATCCATCATGTTATGAAGCTACGAGAATGCTTTTTGTGTGCTAAGAAAACAATAAATAACAATTTTATTAAACAATTCTTCTCCTCTGTGTCAACATCCATCAACATTAATGAGAGTACTTTGACTTCTGTTGAATGTCCCATCTATAACTGGTTCGTAATTTAAAGTTCTTTCTTTATCTTTTACTAAGAAATGTCATTGCTTTTAGAACAAATTGCGACACACAACTAATTGCAACACAAATTTCAAATCATGTTCAATGTGTTAAAGGAATAGTTAACCCCAAAATCAAAATTGGCTGAAAATATAGTCACCCTCAGGCTTTCTACGATGTAAATGAGTTTGTTTCTTCATTTAAACAAGAGAAATGTAGTATTACATGACTTGCTTATCAAATGGATCCTCAGCATTCAATAGGTGCCGTCAGAATGGGAGACCAAACAGCTGATTAAAACATCACAATAATCCACAAGTAAGTCCATCAATATGTCTTGTGAAGTGAAAAGGTGCTTGTTTGTAAGATTTTTTTCTTACTTTGAATGGATGTTAATTGATTGACTACAGTCTCTTGTGGATTTTTGTGGTGTTGTATCAGTTGTTTGGACTCTCATTCTGTCGGCACCCATTCACTGCAGAGGATTAATTAATGAGCAAGTAATGTAAAGCTACATTTCTCCAAATCTGTTTTGATGAAGAAACAAACTTATCTACATCTTGGATGGCCTGAGGGTGAGTACCTTTTTGGTAAATCTTAATTTTTGGTTGAACTATTCCTTTAATAGCATAATAAATATTGATTTTGATTAATTGAATGTATAATGTGTAAATATGATTGTTCACTGAGAGGCAAAGACTATTTTTGTGTGAATTTGTTGGCCATCTCTGCTTATTTGTGCATGATGTGTTTGTCAGTGCGCTTGTGTGTGTGCATGCGTGAAGTCTCAGGTTAAGTGTGGTTTTCTCACTGTGAGGTGTGGATGGGGTGGTAATTGTATGGCTCAGGGTCAGTATGTTTGTTTCTGGTGTTAGTGTGTTTATATGTTTGTGTGTGCTTGACTTCCTACTTTGTCAAATGTCAGTCACACCAAGTGTTTGTGTGTGAACCAGCTGCAATGCAATTAGGGTAAGCACGTGGTGCTGGCGTGATAAGCTACCATGAGCTTGTGTGTGATGTGTGAGTGACGTCTGAGCATGTGTGTGTGTTTTATCAAGCATGCATGCATAATTGCTTCGGGGTGGAAACATAAACACGCTGTATATTGGTTGCATTTAGAAGATATACGGAAGGAAGTCAATGTGTGCTATAAGCTCAATAGCAGTCTGTCAGTCATTTGGCTGCTTTTTAAGTGGGGTCTGTTCACTGTGTCTCACCATGTGTCCTTTGGTTTATTCTGTTCATTGTGATTGCTGATATTGTGTGTTAATTGTGGCCTCTCAGTTTCAAGGGCTTTTCAAGAGCTTTGCAGTAGCTGTGCACTGTTTGTGGTTTCTGCTGTAAAAGCCGCTTAAATCAGCCTATGTTAGTTTTACCGTGTCTCAAAATCTGTCCGAGCTGGTTCTTCCATACTAACAAGTTAAAACCAACAAACCAAACCAAATAATATAACATAATTTGATTGTCATAATAATTGCAATATAAAATGGTTTGTATATATTAACTGTACTGTATGTACTACCATTCAAAAGTTTAAGATGTTTTTGAAGGTGACTTCTTATACTCACAAAGGCTAAATGTATTATACAGCAAAAACCAGAAGAAACATTTCTTATTATTATCAATGGAAAAACAGTTGTGCTGCTTAATATTTTTGTGGAAACCATGAACCAGAAGTATGGAGAGATTTAACATTCTGCTAAGAATAAAGGAGTGTAAGAGATTCGATATGTTCTTAAGAATTGTGATTGACAGGCTTTTATGAACATTCTTCTCCTGAACTTTATTTCAATCACTTTAATACCACATTTACATCAGTACTGTCAAAATACAACCGCCTAAGATGGCATTTAAGACATTTACACCACATGTCACACATCTCACCAGCCTTTGGTTCATCTGAAATGACAAAGGTGGTAGTTAAGCAGGTCTCCTCAGCCCTGTGTTGTTACGGAAGGCACGGGGGTGTCCCGAGAGGTGTAATGATTCTCCTGTCTTCTGCATATCTGCTCATTATTCACCTCTCTTCCTCAGTCCGCAGGACCTGTTTATCTTATTTGAGAGTCACAGAGTAATAACTCTGTCTATTTTCCTCCGCATCTCCTGACCTTCTGATAAATGGATCGGAGATTATGCATCTGACAAATGGATTTACATGTGACATAATCAGGATGGATTTGGTGGCAAGGGGTGCAGTAGGCAAATCGCTCGAAGCCCTCAGCAGGAGGGATTCATTTAGAAGCCGATGACGGAAATCTTGTTAGAGACACCGGGAGGGATTGTTTTTTTTTTTTATTCTAACACCACAATATGACTGCTCCCCAAATCTGAGCTGCACAAGAAGCTAATGAGGAGTGTGGGATGTGTTTTGCTCACTGTTGTGTCAATACCTATGGAGATTTGATTGGACAACATGCTTTCCATCTCTCAAGTTCCACCTGTGTGTTTTGTAGTAGCAGAAAAGAGGAAAAGAAAGTATTAAAGATAGAAATAAAGCAGAATGGGATTGAGCTGTATTCAAATCAGTATTTCCCACATGAGCACCACAGCTCAACGTATCAATAAGCCGCTGCACTGGTGTACCAATTAAACAGCCCAAGAGTGGTTTAACGAAACAATAACGACGGTTACCCCGGGAGAATTGGGGCAACTCTGAACTGAATGTAGCCCATAGCTTTCTTCCCAGATCGATGAGTCCGCCTAGCCGCACTGCAGGTGCTGAAGCTGCATTTAGCTCTGTTCCCATGACTCCGTCTCTCTCTGACCCCTCTCTGCATCTCCATACTGCACTGGTTTAGCACAAGAAACACTGATATCATACAACTCACAAACCTACTGTAAGCAAATTTACATTTTAGGTGGGAATCTGGGTCATTTAGTGGAAATTCTGCAGGGGTTTCTGCAGTTTTGGGTCACCGTTACAGTTTTCAGCCTTAGACGCACACCTACCCAGATCGCCCACAGATGGCTCAGTGTGTTTCCCTAAAGTATCATTAGCCAACTATGGATTTACCAACATGTTCATATTTAAGAGTGGAGAAAACAAACAAACAAACAAACATTTTTTCGACTGTAAAGGAACTTTTGTGCAAGTGAAAGTTTGCATAGATGATAAAGGTCCTTCATTGAACCATCAATGCCAATAAAGAACCTTTATTTTTAAGAGTGTGCTATGTTTATTATCTCAAATTATATAGCAGAAGTTGTAACTCCACCTCTTGCTTGACAACGTCATTAAGGACAGTTGTAGAACAAAATAAGTATCGAACGATGGATTTGTGACAAAGTTGTGATGGTTTTGGGAAATAGTTGTAACTAGCTAGTTATTTTTCTAGTGACGCATTGTAATATTGTAGTTATGATGCAAGTTACGTATGGTAGTTACATTGTTATACAGAAAACACAGGCTTCAAATGAAGAAAAAATATAGTTTTGTTTTAGCAAAGTAATCTATTCACAAACTGTATATTCAGTTTTGTTTTGTCTGTGAAACGATCATGGACATCCGCCATATTTATATATTTTTTATATAAAATCACCTCGAAATGGCACTTTAAAAACGTTATGCTGTATTCTTGAGATATGCTGTATATTAATATACATATGCTGTATATTACTCAAACTAATCGGGCTAGAAAAAGCAAACACTGTCAATTCATGCACAACAGAATGTGAAAAGATGTCCAGAGCTCCTAGATTTTGCACCAATTTCTCCCTTATTATCAGTGCAGTCAATCTAGTCAGAATCAGCAGAAAAGTTTTATATGTGATTCATGAACAGAGATATGTATTTTTGCTTTGTGAAGCATTAATTGAGGGTCATACGGCCAGTTCTTATCCCAGAATTGCATTTCCTAACAGCCATATGCCACTCCTCACCCATGGCCTGTCAGCACAGCTTGCCAAATTGTGTCACTTGTGATATAACACAGTCAGAGCATCAGTCGTAACCTAAATTAAACCTAAACATTTATCATTTTAGTGGCTTTATAAGAATAAGAATGATTGTAATGTTTTATATAGTTTTTAACGTCAATATAGAAGGACTTTTATTATTTTTAAACCTAAAAGATCCATCTGTCAGCATTATGCAAGCAAAAAAGGTTTGACCTTTGAATGGCCATCAGTGGAGAAAGATGGTGAACTGGGCTAAACTTAAACAAAAGCTAACCATGTTAACTAGCAAAATCTTGAGCCCTTGATGTGCACTAACATTTGATAAAGTATGCAGTAATGTTAATAATTAGAAGGCTAACCTGTTTGCAAAGTGGTTCTTTTATGTGTGGTTTGTGAGCTGTGCTAGTTTTTTGGCAGTCTGTGTGTCTGTGTGTGTGTGTGTGTGTGTGTGTGTGTGTGTGTGTGTGTGTGTGTGTGTTTGGTATTTCATTTGGAGAGAGTGGCATTGTGGGTAGACTCTGCAGGGCTTGATACTGCAGGTCAGGATTTGGAAATGATCTGCTATTGTTGGCCCAGCAGCTCTCCCATGCGAGAATAAGCCTCCCCATCCCACTCACTGTTCCTGTGGACAAACACTTTTTTTAGGGCAGAGTAATTTGATTTCAGAATCTCAATTCCTTCCTCTCTCAACCTTAATTCAATCTCCCGCCCCAAAGTGTGTTTATCCTCTTTTTTTATGAGGGCTGTGTGATGAACAGACCTGACTTTCTGCTAAGTGGCTTTCTGATTCTTTCATCAGTTCTCTTTTTTTCTCTCTCTCTCTTTGTTCTTCACTCTCTCAATCTCGGTCTCTCCCTTCATCATTTTAATGTAGTGTATGTTCATATTTCCCATTGATTCTGAACAAGAATCAAGAATTCAACGTTGGCTACCTGTGCAGTATAGGATACATTTTAAAGTACTGTTATTAGTTTTTAAGTCGTTAAATGGGTTAGCACCATCCTACCTTTCTGATTTGGAGAGCTCTTAGGTCTGCCAACTTGAGGCTCTTAGTGGCTCCTAGATTTACATTTACATTTAATCATTTAGCAGACGCTTTTATCCAAAGCGACTTACAAATGAGAACAACAGAAGCAGTCAGGTCAACAAGAGAACAACAACAGTATACAAGTGCCATGACAAGTCTCAGTTAGTCTAGTATAGAACGCATAGGTAGGTTTTTTTTTTTTTTTTTTTTTTTTTTTTTTTTTTTTAATTAAAAGACAAGAAAAGGAAAAGTGCTAGTGTTAGTTGGTTAAGTGCAGGCGAAAAAGATGAGTCTTTAGCTGTTTCTTGAAAATGAGTAAAGACTCAGCTGTACGAATTGAGATTGGGAGGTCATTCCACCAGCTGGGGACAGTCCAGGAAAAGGTCCTTGAGAGTGATTTTGAACTTCTTTGGGATGGTACCACAAGGCGTCGATCACTTGCAGAGCGCAAACTTCTGGAGGGCACATAAGATTTAACCAATGAGTTTAGGTAAGTTGGTGCCGTGCCAGTGGTCGTCTTGTAGGCTAGCATCAGTACCTTGAATTTGATGCGAGCAGCTACTGGTAGCCAGTGTAACCTGATGAGGAGCGGAGTAACGTGAGCTTTCTTTGGCTCATTGAAGACAACCCTCGCTGCTGCATTCTGGATCAATTGCAGAGGCTTGACAGTACATGCAGGAAGGCCCGCCAGGAGAGCATTACAATAGTCCAGTCTGGAGAGAACAAGAGCTTGGACAAGAAGTTGGGTTGCTTGCTCTGACAGGAAGGGTCTAATCTTCTTAATGTTGTATAAGGCAAACCTGCAGGACCGGGTAGTTGTAGCAATGTGGTCTGTGAAGCTTAACTGATGATCCATCACAACTCCTAGGTTTCTAGCTGTCCTCGAAGGAGTAATGGTTGATGAGCCCAGCTGTATAGAGAAGTTGTGATGAAGCAATGGGTTAGCTGGAATCACCAGGAGTTCTGTCTTCGTAAGGTTAAGCTGAAGGTGATGGTCATTCATCCAGCTAGAGATGTCACTCAGACAGGCTGAAATGCGAGCAGCTACCGTCGGGTCATCTGGTTGGAATGAGAGGTAGAGTTGGGTGTCATCAGCGTAGCAGTGATAAGAAAAGCCATGCTTCTGAATGACAGATCCTAATGATGTCATGTAGATGGAGAAGAGAAGTGGTCCAAGTACTGAGCCTTGAGGAACCCCAGTAGCAAGGTGGTGTGACTTTGAAACATCACCCCTCCAAGACACACTGAAGGATCTGTCAGAGAGGTAGGATTAACCCACAGGAGTGCTGTTCCAGAGATGCCCATCTTTCTGAGGGTGGACAGGAGAATCTGGTGATTAACAGTGTCAAAAGCAGCAGAAAGGTCCAGTAAGATGAGTACCGAGGATTTTGAAGCTGCTCTTGCTAGTCGCAGGGCTTCAGTAACCGAGAGCAGAGCAGTCTCAGTTGAGTGGCCACTTTTGAAGCCAGATTGGTTGCTGTCCAGGAGGTTGTTCTGTACAAGGAATATAGAAAATTGGTTGAACACAGCTCGCTCAAGTGTCTTTGCAATGAATGGAAGAAGGGATACCGGTCTGTAGTTTTCAAGAAGCGCTGGATTTAGTGATGGTTTCTTGAGCAGTGGGCTTACCCGAGCCTGCTTGAATGCTGAGGGAAATGTTCCAGAGTGAAGAGAGGAGTTGATAACGTGAGTAAGCAAAGGTATGACTGAAGAAGAGATCGCTTGAAGGAGGTGAGTGGGGATCGGATCAAGTGGACAAGTAGTAGGATGATTGGACAGGAGAAGTTCGGAGACGTCCATCTCTGAGAGTGGGGAGGAGGAGGAGAAAGAGTGTGCATCGGTCATTGTGAAGTTGTCCTCAGTCTGCGGTGTGGAGAATTGGCCGCTGATGGATCTCGTCTTATTTGTGAAGAAAACTGCAAAGTCGTCCGCTGTAAGAGTCGATGGAGGAGGTGGTGGCGGCGGATTAAGAAGAGAAGAGAAAGTCTTGAAGAGTGTCCGAGCATCACAACAGCTGTTAATTTTGTTGTGGTAGTAGGATGTTTTAGCCGTGAAGACATTTGCAGAGAAGGAAGAGAGGAGAGACTGATACACACTGAGGTCTGTAGAGTTTCTTGATTTCTGCCATTTCCTCTCTGCAGCCCTGAGTTTAGAGCGATGTTCACGGAGAACCTCAGACAGCCAGGGGGCAGATGGGGCAGTGTGTGCTGGTCTAGACAACAGTGGGCAAAAGTTGTCCAAGCAAGATGTTAAAGTGGAGCAAAGAGTGTCCGTAGCGCTGTTCGTGTCCAGAGCAGAGAACTGAGAGAGTGCAGGAAGTGAGGATGAAACCACAGAAGATAGACGAGATGGAGAGAGTGAGCGTAGGTTCCGTCGAAAGGTGACCTGCGTTGGAGTGTGAGGCACTTCAGGAGTAAGTGCTAGGTTAGCAGTAATGAGGAAGTGGTCTGAGGTGTGCAGTGGAGCAACTGAAGAGTTGTCCACAGAGCAACAGCGTGTGTAGATGAGGTCCAGTTGGTTGCCTGATTTGTGAGTCACTGTAGTAGACACTAGCTTGAGATCAAATGAGGCGAGCAGAGTTTTGAAGTCAGCAGCCTGGGGTTTATCTAGGTGGATGTTGAAGTCACCAAGCAGTACCAGAGGAGTACCATCTTCAGGAAAGTTTGATAGCAGCACATCCAACTCCTCCAAGAAGTTTCCCAATTGACCTGGGGGACGATAAATGACCACAAACTGGATTTTAACAGGGTGGGTTACAGTAATGGCATGTGATTCAAATGAACCAGTACCTGTAGGTGATGGCTGAAGATCAAATTTCCATTCTTTTGATATAAGGAGACCTGTTCCTCCACCCCTCCCAGTGGTACGAGGAGTGTGGGAACAAGTGAAATTAGTGGAGAGGGCTGCAGGGGTGGCAGTATCTTCAGGTTTTATCCAAGTCTCTGTCAGTGCCATGAGGTTGAGACCGGAATGAGTAGCAAGAGAAGAAATGAAGTCTGCTTTGTTAACTGCAGACTGGCAGTTCCAGAGACCAACTGGAATAGAGAGCGTAGTAGTAGAGGTCAGAGGGACAGGCCGTAGGTTTGTCAGACAGGCCTTCCTGCGACGTCCGTAGCGTGCTCTCCGAGTGTTAGTAGTGATAGTAGAGATCTGAAAGCACATAGTGACTACAGGTGTAAGATATTTGAGAACAAGGTATACAAAAAGTAAAGAAAGAGGAAAAAAGCAATACTCAAGTGCCCTGTCGGTGTCCTTGCTCGGTGGAGTCGTGCAGGTAGAGTCGATCGTCTTTACACTCGTCCGTCTTCACACGAGGAGGGCTCACACGAGGGCTGCCGCGACCGCTGCCGCGGTGAAACTTAGCGCTTTTGTATTAGCCTGATTACCTGTGATTGAAGTCAGCTGGCCACGCCTCACTATTTAGCAGATCGAAACCAGGCAGTCCCGCGATAGGCAAACGCAAAACCAAGCGCCACTGTCAGCACGTATTAACCAGGGTAAGACACACACAATTTAAACCAAAAACCTTTCCTAGCAATGACGATCACACACTAGTCTGATGAGAAAACAAGGCAAAACACTCACAAGCTGCTGTCCTTCTCTGTAGCTCGACTGTTTCTTCTGACAAGTGCTTTCTAAACTGCTAACTAAGTACTTTCACTGGCTTTGGCCACGCCTCACTATTTAGCAGATCGAAACCAGGCAGTCCCGCGATAGGCAAACGCAAAACCAAGCGCCACTGTCAGCACGTATTAACCAGGGTAAGACACACACAATTTAAACCAAAAAACTTTCCTAGCAATGACGATCACACACTAGTCTGATGAGTTCGAGGCTCAAGACTAGAGGAGATCGAGCCTTTTCCATAGCGGCACCAAGACTCTGGAACAGTTTGCCCATTGATATTAGAACTGCCCCTAATCTGTCCATTTTTAAATCTAAGTTAAAAACTTTTTTATTCGATCTGTCTTATACTATATGACGGGTGATGATGTTGTCCTGGTTTGATCTTGTGTTATTTATTTGTAATTTTGTTGTTTTATTTGTACAGCACATTGGTCAATGGTAGTTGTGTTTAATTGTGCTTTATAAATAAATTAAAATTGAAAATAAATTGTAAATTGAAAAATAGTGAAAATAGTCTGCACATTTTTGCTCTGCAGTGCTGTTTATGAGTATTTGTTGTGGGTGAGTTGTCACTGTCATCTGCCATGTTTGTCTGAGACAGATTGAGTGCTCCATGCCGCCGCATTGGTCTCCTCAGAAAATCTTTGTCTCAGAATATTGCTCTTGGTCTGCCGGTCTGCTGCCATACTCAGCCTTTTGATCATTTATCAAACATTAAACACAGATAAGAGCCCAATGAGTGTTATTTAACATCGGATCAGATTTGGTTTCAAACTGGGCGACAGTATTGTCAGATAGGCTAATGTCTTTTGTCTTTGTTTGTCAGGGACAGTATAATATGAAATATATTATAAGATATCATTTATATTATAAGATGAACACTATTAAAGGGGTTATATGATGCTTTTTTCTATCTCTTTGGAGTGTTACAAGCTCTTGGTGCATAAAGAAGATCTGTAAAGTTGCCAATGATTTTATAATTACGCAGAGTGATACACAACGCAATATGTAAAAACACAGTATAAGTCATTGTAATCAGTAATAATGTCCCTACTGGATGCAACATATGCCTCGTTTATAATGGGTTTTATTGTTTTTGTCTTATCGTGCTGGGACACAGGGCATCACAGTATGTTAAGGGGTGTAACGTTTCTGTCACAAGCTTAAGGAATTCGGCCAATCACCACATACTGGATAGCTGGCCAATCAGAGCACAATGTTATTAAATGGATATCATTGCCAAATGAAGGTATTATTGTTATGGTAGATTTATTTTCTGCAATATATCTACCTACATATGTCTATATACATGGCATACTATAGATAAATTAGATTGTAAATTGTATATAATTATTATATATTTTTATTTTATTTGTAATTTAATATATTTGTATGTACAGTGTATATATATATATATATATATATATATATATATATATATATATATATGCGTGTGTGTGTGTATAATGTGATATAATACATTACATTTTAATTTAATTCCATTTGCACTGTTAATTTGTCATGACATCAATGACATGTTAAATTCTCATTTACCTTCTTAACTCTTTTCCATATTGGATAGTGTTGTCAGTAAATATGCAGCTTATGTTTGTGTCTTCAAATATAGTCGTGTCATATCTGATTTAAAAAGTAATCTGAAAAAAAGATTCAAAAACTTTCAGAAATAAGTGGGTATTTCAGCACACTCAATAGAGCAGCTAAGATACTCATCTTTTACCTTGATGGGATCGTATTGCTTTATATCTCCTTGACAGAGTTCCATCAGCAGTGAAGATTAAGGTTTAGCCATGCTGTACCTCTCCAGGTGACTCCTCCAGGACAGAATAATCATTCCACACAGATAAATAACCCCAGAATGGGATGTGATGGAGTGGGAATGGATTTGAATCACATAGCTGCTGCCAGCTATTTTCAGTTATAGTACAGCCGAGGACATTTTAGTGAGCATGCTCCACCTCAAGTCTGTGTGTGTGTGTGTGTGTGTGTGTGTGTGTGTGTGTGCAGACTGCAGAGCTCCCCAAACTGGCATTAATCACCTGGTTCTATCCCAGCCCCCATATGCGGGGACTAGACGTTACCTGTTCACTGATTGGCCAGAACTCAGCTTTTGTCTCAGAATAATAATAGAGTGAAAAAATTTCTCCTATTTACCTAATTGGCCTATTTATATGTTCTGTTGTCCTCTTCACCTGTAAAGTGTTCTTAGAACAGAGAAAAGGAAAATAAATGTTGAGCAGTGACTGGGACACTTGGGCTGTCGCCTCACCTTTACACACACACACACACACACACACACACACACACACACACTGAAGAAAGAGTTCTCCAGCAGTCTGTGAGATAGGGTTGTCATGGCAACGGGACTAGACCTGTAGTTTCCCAAGAATTATTTTCATAATGACCGTGGTACTGCATAATCTGATTGTCTGATATTATATCCCCAACATCCTCCATGATGATAATATTCAGCTCAAGGAATTCATTGTTTCCTACTCAAGCTTTCTGACAGTAACCCTTAATAAATGTTACTATGGTAACCACCAGAGTTTCCACCAAAATACAATACAGTTTTTGTTTTGTACAGTAAAACCATAATTAATACAGGATCTCACGTAAACGCTGGAAGAAGTCTCTTAAAGGGACAGTTCACCCAAAAATGAAAGCCAACAAAAGAAAATAAGATATTTTGAAAAATGTTGGTACATTTTTGGTTCCTATTAGCTGTTTATATCCACCTATTTTTTGGGCTCTTGCATATAATAATGCTGGATGGAAATGCCTGGATGCGCACAAATTCAAATATTCTAAAACGTATGCACTCACCTTAGCTGGATAAATTTCTTCTACGGTGAGGAAACATGCATAAATTACGATTAATGAATAAATATCTTAATGCCCATCAAAAAAAAAAACCTTGTGACTTTGCAACGGGATAGGATAACTGCAACAACCAACGGACTAATCTCATGGCACGGCACTTGGAATGGTAGTTTTGTCATTCTAAAATTCTTGTGCAAAGTCACATCAAAGTGCTTCGTTATAGTTAACTCCTAGAACTGCGTTCCCAAATAGCAGCCTCCAAAAAATAAGATAACGTGACCATGTGCTCTGAAGCTAGTAATTTATTGTATACAAAAATTATTATATACATTGCCTTCTCCTACTGCAGCAAATTAATTAATTAATTAATATTCCAAATTTCCAAAGTTTAATTCGTAACTTTGGATGGAAGCATACCAATTGACTTCCATTGTGTTTATATTGTATTGTATTTATATTCCATTATATTCCAGCCTGTTTGGTTGCCAACATTCTTCAAAATATCTTTTTTGTGCTCAACAGAAGAAAGTCATATGGGTTTGAAATGACAAAAGGGTATTTTTCTGTGAACCTTTATCTATTAAGAGACTATGATATTTTGTTGGAAACTTTGGTGACCATAATTTTATTTATTTAAAATTAGGTTGTTGTATTCTTGTTAATTAGAATATGTCATGTCTCCTATATGAGGGCAGAGCCCATGGGATTCACACGTGCAAATTAAGAATACACAAAGTGTGTACATATAAAACACACTCATATTATGCACGTAATGTCGTAACACCACCACCACCAAGTCCAATCCTGTGTTTGTGACTGATAGCCTGTTATAATCACTTTATATTGAGGCTGGATGGTGTCATCAATCACTTGTGTTGTTAATGTGTTGATATTATTCCCCATGTTGCTATTGCCTGCAGCTGTCTCCATCCTGTACCTGACCTGTAACACAGAGAAAACTTGGTGTTAACAATAAATATATAAAGAATAAGAATATATATAAAAATTGATTCTCACATAAAGCTGTCATATAACTTTATAGTTTATGATATAGTTTTCTGCATACATGAGTCATATGAATTGCTTTTATGGTGTTTTTGGAACTTGACAGCCACTCATAACTATATGGAAAAGAGCAGCATGAACATTCTTCAAAATATCTATTTCTGTGCTCCTTGAAAGAAAGGATCGATTTAAAACTATATTTTATGCTAGTGAACAAATGATGATAGAATCTTCAGTTTGGGTGAACTTTCCCCTTTGGTTCCTTTCAAAATGAAATGCATGTAAATGTGAGCGTGTATTAGCTAAGCTTTAAGATGAGGGCATCTGAGCTTGTTTACTCAGAGTTTCCTTGTCCGCGGCAGCAGCTCCCACATCGTCTCTCCATAACAACCTCTCTCTCTCATTCTGTGCTGTTTAAGGTCTGCAATTTAATTGAAGCTTTTCTGAATGGAGCTGAACTGAAGGCGCTTCATGTGCAAGAGGTGTGGCAGATGTGTGACTCTCACTTCTTTTTTCTCACCCCCTCCATTTAACACTTCCCTCCTGTTTCTCTGTCTTACCATATTTATCTCTTTTTTCACATCTTTTCACACTATATCCCACTCTCCAGCACACTTTTAAAGCTCAAGGTAGCTGTGATGTTCTTGCTCTGTTCCTCTCTGCCACTGTCTGTCTTTATCTCTTTCTATCTCCGTAGGTTTCAGCCTTGGCCTTTGTCTATCTGCATGGCTCTGGCTCCGCCTAAACATTATGGGCATCCTGGAAAAGACAGTGTTGCTGTTTGCCTGATGGCTTTCTTGGCAATCAGTATGGTTCAAATGCATCCATTTAGTCAGCACTCCAATTATATCTCATGTACCTGTACTTCATTACCAGCATCTTTAAAGCAAAATACAGATGTGTGTGTCACAGCTGCTGCTCTTGAGCCTGGTTTACACCTTCTGTTAAGATCCATTTCAGGAGATCTAATCAAAAGAGACCGGTTGCTGTGTTTAACCGGCAGAAACATACATTTGAAGGGGAGGGTCTCTGATTTTTGTGAATGCAGAATAGACTATTAATTTTAACAGAAGAATATTAATTATATAAAAATATGTTGAATGTAATGCACTGTTTATATGGTGCATTAAAAACTTTTTGTAATACATTATAAAGCTATATTTATTTAAAAATATAATTTTATTATATATATATATAAATATATTAGTGGTGGGCTGTTATCGGCGTTAACGTGCTGTGTTAACGTGAGACTCTTATCGGGCAATAAAAAAAATATCGTCGTTAATCTATTCTCAAAGTTGGGTTGGGAGCTGGGTCTATAGACCCCTTAAAAGTTTGTAAACATTCCAACGTCTCCGGGTGGGCGGGGCTTAGCTGGAGGCAAAAAGAGGCGTGGATGCAATGTTGACAAGCGTAAGCTAGCACGTTTTAGGAGGGATTTATTAAACATGGATGCAGAAGAAGGTTCGGAACTGTCCGAATATGTACAGTCCCTGACTCTGCGGGACCGTGACAGCTTTTTTTTTTTTATATTAACTCTCGCGGATGGAAGCAGGCTACCTGACCCGTATGCCATACGGCCATATGAATTACTTTTGGGTGGTGTGGAGAATTTTGTCAAGGCTTATTTTCTAATGTAACCTATCGCTGGGCTAACTATGATTAGCAATGTGTATTATTTTAAGAGACCATTCAAAGGATGGCACACACATCTATCGCTGTATGTTTGTTTAACATTTAAACAAATGCGCTGAAGGTTGGCGACTTTTCACCTATAAAACAGAAACTTGCTGATTTACTAGATAAAGCCAACACACCAGTTCATATGCATAGATTATTTTACCTGATATGAAGTGTGCACTGCAAATACAAGCATTATTTATGATCATCTCCGTCCAGTCTGTACGCCGTATTGCATTCAACCACAATTGACTTCTTGATTTCTGTGAAGGAATGTCTGCCAGGATCCGGTAAGACTTTAGTTCAAAGTCAAAACCTCAAACTTTTAGCGCACCTTAAACTTTAGTTCTGCCTTATGTTTTGACTCCAGCTAGAGCAGTGACGTCACAGTGACATAGGTGATTAACGGGTCTATACTAAGCAAGCTATGATGACTAAAAGATGCTCAGGACAATTGACGGGCCACTACTGCTCATCGTCACGAAAGCTTATCTTTTTCACGTGTTTTTAAGCCTTACCGCTTGTCGATTTAAACATAAAAGCATCCAAAAACAGGACGCATTTGCAGTCCGCTACTCGGTACGTAAACGATCGCTGCACTGCTGCAGATGCAATGCTCCTGGAACGCAACTGGAATCCGTTAACATGGGTGTGTAAAAAAATATGTAACGCATACGCACTGCAGACGGAGTATGTGTGAAACAGACGTAAGGTTGTATGCACCTTGTGCAATGTGGAATTAGTTTACAGCTTTTTCAAGCACTTTGTGATGCATTTTGGAAACAGGAGATGAGCCCCTGGTCTAATGCACCACCTAGCTTGATAAACCCCTTCTCAAAGACTTACTGTTTGTTAATTTTATTTGGGTAACACACATATTCTGAATGCCTTCGGCAGAATTCGAATGAGCCATTTTAATCTAGATTAATCTAGATTAATTTCAAGATCACAGTGAGATTAATCTAGATTAAAAAAATTAATCTATGCCCACCACTATATATATATATATATGTTATTTTATAAAACAAATCTACATATATCTACATTTCTGCACTGAGTACATATAAAATGTGGTTCAGTCTTTAAAAGGATAATCCACCCAAAAATGTAATTTACCCCATAATTTACATCCTAGGTGTATATAACTTTCTTCTTTCAGACAAATACAATTGAAGTTAAATTAAAAAAAAAATTAAATGTCCTGGCTCGTCTAAGCTTTGAAGCACAAAAAGTGCATCCATCCATCATAAAAAGTGCTCCACACAGCTCCACGGTGAATTGTTGCATTTGTGTAAGACAAATGTCCATATTTAAACTGTATAAACTGCAAGGAAGGTGCCAGTGTTATTAATCTGTAAATAATGTTTTAATCTGTACGTGATCTGCCTGCCTGGGCAGTGAAAAGTCGAGTGTGTTAGCCTTGAAATTGCTATATTCAGAAACAAAAAGAGGCACTTCAGTTATTAAAAAAAGCCATCATTTTACCATAATAATAACCTACATGTTCTCCATATAGAATCATTATCATAAGACCAGTGAATCAGAGTCTGATGATTGTTGAATGAAGAGAAGCAAATTTCCATCCATTCTGTAAAACGTATCCGGAATGTTTGTGACTACAATCTCACTCACTTGTCACAATGTTTTGAGGCGCTGTCAAATCCTGTCCCAGCGGAGGAGTGAGAAGAACTTGACAGACAAACTAGAGCACACTCAACTGCTGTAAAGTAGCATCTTGCATCCCGTTCAGTGGGAGTATATCAACATTTTCTAGTTGCTGAGACATCAAGGACATGAATTTTCCATAAGCGAAGTCTCTCGGGTCGTCTGTGAGAAGTGTTTTTCGATATCAGTGCAAATGTGTGAATTGCTCATCAGGTCTTAACTCAAAAGGGTTACAGAGTGAACAGCGGGTCTGAAAAAGCTGTTTACTCCTGGAGCATAATTATTTAGTTCTATACAATCCAACAATCTTTTGTTTTAAATTTGACCTTAAGGCTGGTAAACCCCGTTCACATGATATGTTTTTGTATGGATATAATGTAAGAGCTTTAACAAATATAAGAGCTGCATTTGCCTTTTAAAGATCTGTACACCATGCCAGGGTCTCTTCAGGCTATGTGTAATGGACAAACAAGGTCAATAAATCAGACCGGTTATAAAGTGCACTTTTGAGAACTGAAAATTTGGCCAGAGACTAGCTCTAGAACCAAGTCAGTGTGTCACAAGCCCTGTCGAGCTCTTGTCCTGGAAGGGGTTATAGCAGATCTATAAGCAGCAACACTGTTTTCAAAACTGCACCATAGGCATATGTAGTGATACTGTTACTTTAACAGCTCATTTTTACACAGTTTATATTTTTTTATTATTACCTGTGGAACACAAAATTATAATTTTTTATAAATCCGTGAGCATTAATTATAGCTTACTTTGATAACTAATCTTATGTATTTATATATATATATATATATATATATATATATATATATATATATATATATATATATATATGTATATGTATATATATATATATGTATATATACATATGCCTATAAATATTGAATTAGCTTTATATTTACACTTTCATTTTTAATTTTAAGTTTACATTTTTTTTACTTTTTACATTTTTATTAGTTTTTATACTTACAATATTGGCTTTACTGTTCATTTTAGTGCTATAACATAATCTTAGCTATTTGTTTCAGTTAATATCTAAAGCAATATTTAACATTTATTTGATTTTAGTTTTTTACTGAATATTTATTTTATTATAGCTTTTCATTATTATTTAAAATTATTTTAATAGTTTTCGTTTTAATTAACATTACCACTTATTTATATCTGTATTCAATATTTTAGACGGTGTGTGTGTGTGTGTGTGTGTGTGTGTGTGTGTGTGTGTGTGTGTGTGTGTGTTTTAGTATTTATTTTTGTATTATTGTACATTTTTCCGTTTTCATTTAGGTTTGTGTAACTTTGTTGTGCTTTTTTGCGATTGTTATAGGTTTTTTTGTTATTGCTTTAATTCATAATTATAATTATTTTTTTTATTTATATAGTAAAATGCTACATATTTTTCAAGAGTCAATAAACATGAATAATATATTGACAAGGGGCTGTCAAGCCCTCAAAAGCAATATAAAAACACCATAGTTTTTGATTCCTTGTGATATGGCTCCCATAAATAATCTCACATTGGTTTTTATGAACTAATACCAAAGATTTTGTTCAGTTAGGCTGTCCTGATGTGCCCTGCGCTCCCTGATCCCATTATAACCACAGTAAGAAACTTTATATTCACTCAAGCCTCTTATGTGACCACATGCACTGTTGTGCTGAAATATTAAATTCTTCTCTCCAACTTTTACATTATTCACCGTGAAGCAGAATTTGTATAGCATCACTTCTCGTCTTCATTGTTAAGGCTCCTTCTTTCACATGCTTCTTATTTTGTCTCAGTGGCCTTTGATTTTTGCTCTGCACCTTGATTGACATACACATCCTCAATCCATGACAGAAAGAGAAGGGCTTTCAAGTACCATTAGTCTCGCTGAATTAAGCCTGTGTTCTGAGCCGCGCTCGCTTCCTCTCGTCTGGTCCGTCCCTGCTCGCCCTCACCGTGGCTAAGCGACAGCAGAAATATGGCGATGATTGCCGCGAACCATTAATAATTCCCAAAGCAGTTGTGTTTTTGATTTAATTAAGCCCATCTACTTGAGCTCATTATCTTGGAGTACTTTGAGGGTGCTCGCTGTTTATTTTCTGTTTTTATTAGGAGTTTAGCGCTGGATTGGAGCGCTGGTGCCACGTCCTGTCACACTCCACCATGCCCCAGTTTCACACTTGATAAACCCTCTTTTCAAGATTGGCTGGCAGGCTCACCCTGACTCAGGCATCTGTTCCTGCCTCGTCTGGCTGCTCTGAGGAGCTTCATGGTGCTGTTTGGTGCTGATCTTTCTACTTACAGAGCACATCGGGTCCAACACAACACTGTGGATGCTTCTCCTCATGGTGCATCGATTTCTTTTCCCTCAGAAAATAAATAAATAAATACATACATTTGTACCAACTTACTATGAAGGACTGATTTGGCTAGTATTAACAGCATGAAGCAATCAAATAATAATTAAACAAATAATAATAATAAATGCACAGAAATATAATTTTCAATGAGACATAAATTACTTTTTATTAGAGTATTTATACATATTACAAAGTTTTGAATTAATTTTGTCCACATTTTTAGGCAATTGTTTCCAAACATATTTATTTATACATGGTATAACTTTTTAGGTCAACATTTATTTATTTTGACCTTTATGCGTTTATTTATTTCTGTATTTAGTTTGATGTATAATATTTCCACATTTACATATTTCTGTCCTTTTGTTTGTTTGTATGCTTGTTTTAATATTGTGTATATATTGATTTTCCTTTCCTTTTTAAGTTTATGGTTTTCATTCAAATTTTAGTTTTAGTTTGTATTTTATTGTGCACTTGTTGTCTTTATATATATATATATATAAAATTATATATATATATATATATATATATATATATATATATATAATTTTATATATATATAATTATATATAGTTATATTAAATTAATATAAAATAATTATAAAATATAATTATTTTAAAAGGATTTTAAGATTTATTTTAAATATAGGTTAAGATATTTTAATCAAATGGTGTTTAATATTTTTAAGACAGTAGTTAAAAAAACATTTTTTATGCATTTAATATTTTACACATTTTTCTTTCTGTATGGTAATAAGCTGGTGGATTTTCTACTTCAGCCATAGTTCTAAATTATCTAGATTTAAATGAACTATATTTGAGGGAATAATACACTGCTAACTGAATGTGTTGACTGGACTGAAGTGGAAAACAGGCTCTTTGGCTCATGCTGAAGTTGTGAAGTCTTCTGTGCTATCTTTAGGCCAAGGTTAATTAGCTCCAAAGGGGGCTTGAGAAACACCTGTTGGCCCAGAACAAGCCTCCAGACCAGGCTGAAGCACAGAGCAAACCTGTCCGTCTGTCTGAACCTTCCTGCCCAGCTGTCACTTGAGTTAACAACAGCAGAGATACAGAAACACAAGAACACCACGTGCTATACAACTGTCTACAACAGATTTTCCTGCTGAGATGTCCATTTATTCTTAATTACTCGAATCGGAAGGTGTTAATTACTGTTCTTCATTTATCAAAAGGCTATGTTTACACTTCCTATTAGCATCTGATAGTCATTTACACCTGGTATTTAAATGTGCATCATTATTTATAAATTGTTTTATTAATATTATCATTATTTTGTAATATATAAGTAGAATGATATACTTAAAATTTATATATTTGTATTATTATATACTGTAGATCTGCAATGCCAGTGCACATGACCTAAGTGTCTATATCTTGCTGGTGTGTGACATTGAAAATGAACAAGAGTAAAACCATAAAATGGCAAGTTAAATTGGCTTCAAAACTTCAGCTCATTCTGTATCTTTGTCTTTTACAATATTCAGCACAAGGTGCAAGGTACAAAAATGTGTTCGCGATTAAAAGGAAGAGCTGTAGAATGTTGCAGGATATGAAAACCTGAGGGTAAATATGTCATTAAGGTTGTGCTGGTGTGTTTTTACCCTCTACACAGAAGGCTGATACACACCACACTTCAAAGGTTAAGCATAGACCCGGGTTGTCATTCACTGTTACTGTGTTCTTTCATCATGGGTGAATGGGGAGGGGGGGGGGGATTCACCTCACACTGGGGTGAATTCAGCTCACCAAACTTATATTATTTCCTTTTTTAAGACTCGAGAATCTCTGTTGCTTTACTTTTGAAAGAGCTTTGCAGCTGTCATACATATCTACATTTTTCACACCATAATAATGCTGATTTAGTCATGTACAATCTTACGATTTTTATATTACTTTTCATTTATGGCTGTATTTCATGTTAAAATAGAGACAATGCTTTTGAAATTCCATTTTTAAAGTTAGACTAGTGCCATCTGGTTGGAGTAAAATAAGAAAAACCTCTGCAATTCCATGGTTTGGCCCCTAGATTCCTATATAGCTCTATATAAATGGCTTATAAATTTGCTAGTTGTTTTTAGGAATAAAGACTTATTTTTATTAAGTTGTGCATTTGGATATGTATTTAGACATTCTCAAAGACAACTTTTTGTAAAAGTTTAGGTTTTCTTTTCTTTTTCTTTTTTAAACTGAACACAGAGAAAGACATTTTGTTAGACATTACATCAAAAGTCAACAAAAATGAACAGGAATGCTTTATCAGAGATTAATCAATCTGATTTCAACCTCTTATTTAAGTCTTCTGGCTCACTTTTTTCCATATTGTTACAGCCACACCAGTTAATTTGTCTGTGTATAATAGTTTGTGTGTGTGTGTGTGTGTGTGTGTGTGTGTGTGTCTGTGTGTAAGTGTGTGTGTGTCTAAGTGTGTGTTTAAATGTGTTTGTCTGTTTTGTATTTATTTTGGGGCCCTATTTTAATGATCTAAGTGCATGGTCTGAAGCGCAAGGTGCAGGTGCACTCAGGGAGTGTCCGAATCCACTTTTGCTAGTTTAACGTGGCGAAAATGGTCAGCGCCAGAGGGTCTAAACGGGTTGTCCCTATTCTCTTAATGAGTAATGGGTGTTTTTTGGGCATAACGTACAATAAACCAATCAGAGTCTCATCTCCTATCCCCTTTAAAAGCCAATTGCGCTCGCGCCATTGTGGGTTCACTATTTACATGGCTGAATGCAATTTTTCATTTTTTTTTTATGTTTGTGCTGATGTGCGTCCCTGTGTGTGTAATAAGCAAAGCGTACATGCATTGTGCACCCGCCTATAGGTGCATATTACTAACACACTTTTTAAATAACAAAGAAAAAATATTGCGCCGGACTTTAGACCAGATTTGAGTTGGTCTATGGCGCAGTCTATTTTCAGTTCCTCAAAATAGCATCGTGCTAACAATGTTCCTGAGCACACCTCTTTTATAGACCAGCAAGCCCATGGGCGCACAAATGCCGAATTGCAGCGGGTGTATGATAGGGCCCTTGATGTTTTGGTGTATAACCCCTTCCTTGGTGTCTGTGTTTTGACTGCATTTTTGGCTGAATTATTGATTCTATTTCACGCATTTGCAAAAACATGCTTTGTGTTACAGTCACACTCGCTCATATATGTATGTCAATGGGGGGGTGGAGCGTGTCTATTTTGGACTCTTGTTATTTTAGAGTGTCACCTCTTCATTGCTGTGCACTCTTTTTCTGCATCATGATTGTACACAAAAATTAATTATCTGTATATTCATATTTTTGCATATTTCCCATTCATTTCCAACGGCGGCCATTTTTGACCGTGAACAACACAAGTGTGAATTTTTTTTTTTTTCGGTCTAAAATTCGGTCTAAAATGACCAAACAACACCAGCGTGTTAAGTTACATTAAAGTAATTTTGGGAAAAGAAGTAGACTGATAAACATGCAGGACTAGAACATTAGCTACAAAGATTTAATAGATTATTTATCTTGACTGCTAAGCTTGAGTGTTAGCATGATTTATTTGCTCAGCTCATATCTACACTCTGCTCATAGGCTACGTAATATATCAAACAAGCTGTAATAGCCTATTAGTATTATCACAACACTATCAGGCTATACCACAGGGCTGGAAATATTAGGAGGTGGAGTCATGTTACTGGTGCTAATAACTGGAATGTAAATCCTAGAATGTACTTCCAAAAGTGACCAAAGATCTTGATCCAGGAACCGGTCCTATTTGTGTTTTGTAGAAAAGTAGCAGGTTAGCTCAGCATGAACTGCTTGAGTGTTTTGTAAGAGCTAGAGAGAGCAGGTTTGGGAGTTTGTTATAAGCTTGAAGGCAGAGTGTGTTTAAGTAGAACATGGTCTCAGGACAGAGTTCTCCTTGCTGTCTTTCATCTCCCTCTTGACCAGGCCTTGCTTTTTAAAGTCAGTGTGTCAGTGGAAGACAACCTGAGGCATTCACTCCAAACCACTCGCAACCACAACCTTCTCTTTCTAAAATGGAATATCTATCTATCTATCTATCTATCTATCTATCTATCTGTCTGTCTGTCTGTCTGTCTGTCTGTCTGTCTGTCTGTCTGTCTGTAATGAAAGGGATTGTTCATTAATTGTCATTAATTGCTCACCCTCATGTCATTGCAAACTTTGTAACACAAATTAAGATTTTTTTGATGGAATCGGAAATCTTTCTGACCCTGCATAGACAGCAACATAACTGACACGAACATTTAAGTTTTAAATGAAGACCTACCTTTCAGGGCCTTGAACATTTCACTTTCATTGCAATAGATGTAGGGTGGGAAGGCACTTGGGTGTAATCAAAAATGTCTTAATTTGTGTTCCAAAGATTAACGAAGGTTTTACAGGTTTGGAATAACATGAGGGTGAGTAATTGATGACAGAATTTTAATATTTTTTGGTGAACTATCCCTTTAATAACTACTGTTAACTGTTTGGTTCCAAACATTATTCAAAATATCTTCTTCTTTTTTTTTTTGCTCACCAGAAGTAATAAACTTGAAAACACAGGCGTAACATTTTACTTTGATATTATGTAAATACATTTTTTGGGATTATGTAGCAAAAATGTCAATTTTACATTGTAATCACAGGAATAATTGAATATATTGGTTATTATATTATGCATTTTTTATCATTGAACATATCATGCAATAAATTTGAGGAAAAACGCTCTGTTGATATGTTGTGTCAATACTGCTTAGATTTATACATGTTTGTGTAATTATGGGATTAGCAATATGCAATGCACCTTGATATCAGTCTTAATTTGCTGGTGGGTGTGTGGGTGGGTGATTTTAGCACTTCATCAGCCTGCAGGATTGTGGGTGGAACTATGTGACAGTCTGGTGCTGCAATGTCAATATGCTTGTTCTCAGATTGTTGCCCATTTAACAGACTGTGATATGGATTGTATGGGCTGTCTCTTTTCTATGGACCTCCTTTCTGATTTCCTGCACAAGCATGTGCACTTGCATCTTACACTTGAAGTGATTTAGTGGTCACTTCTTTCTGTTATTCCGGCATAGATTACTCAAGTCTGTTGGAGCAAAAATCATTAGAATTGATGTGGGAAATAAGGCAACCTCTCTCTTCTTACAAATCTATGTTGTGATTGATTATAGCCCACCTTAGTCACTGACCACCCACCCACCCACTCTACCTAGTCAGCACATGAAACAATCCCAACCCCCTTTTCCCTATTGGGAACATGTCAGAACGACCTTGCTTTGTTCCTTTTCTGTTTTGAACCATATCTACACAACGAAACAGCATTCTTTCTGTTTCCATGTCCTAATCATAATTATAGGCAAACAGCTGTTGAGTCATTTTTTTGTAGCGATGCAAAAAAACCCACCTTTGATTAATTGAGTATTTTCATAATTTCTACCCCCAACTGACTGTGACTGCTTTTTTTTTGTCTTACGCGAGCAGTGTTGTTAATTGCAAACCGTTTCACACTCTCCCTAATTGTCTTATTTGTTTTTTTGTTTTGTTGGGCAAACTTGCACAGTAAGAAGCCAACACATGGGGAAACATTTCTGTCTCATCTTTTTTTTTTTTCAGCAGCACATCAGTCTTCATTTATTCAAATTGGCTTCCTGATTTGGCCATACATAATTCTGAGCAGTGGAGATTTGAAAATTTAATTACTAGAGAAAAGGAGGCACTGCCATCTGCCATTACAGGACTGAGCCAAATATTTTACTGCTTTGTGTCAATAGACTTCCTATTCATTACACTGGCTTGTCAATTTGTGGTTCTTTAAAGAGAAACAACTTAGGTGTAGGAAACATTACAATGCTTTATTTTTTATTTCCACCCACAGAATATTATATGTTCACAGTGGTATGATGGTGGAGGCATATAACTGTACCTGTTCAGGGAAATATTAATAATTAATATGAAAGATAGCCTAGTAGTTTACTGAAACCAATTGAAAAAAAATAAATCATTTTGCCATAGTCAGTCCAAACTGGGCACTAAATTGAGGTTTTAACAGAAGATGCCATGAAATATGTGACAAAACCTGAGGAAATAGTCCACTGAGACCATTCATTTGTTGAGAAGCCATGAATTCTGACTTATTGAAAATGTTTTCAAATATGCAATCTTATTTCTTGTCTCCAGGATTTGTACCTTTAAGTTGACTCAAATATATTTTATGCATTTCTCTGTAAAGAAAAGGTTTAAATGTAAATGCATATCTTTTTACTTTGTTTACAGAGGTCATGCGCCTTTAAGGAGTTTTATATTTATTGAAAACTGCAATGAAACTGCAAACAGTCATATAAGAGAATTTTAAATCTTCTTCCTTAACGTTGATATAATAAGAATGATTTTTTACTTTAGATTTGGGAGTATCAAAACTAACCTTTAGTAAAATATAGTAAAATAAGAATGAAGTTTTGCTTTAGTAAAAAAAAAAAAACTTACCCCAAAGGCTGAGAATTTAAAAACTCATCTAAATAAATGCAAATCTTGTGACGGAAATTAAACAACTTATCTGGGATAGTTTTTGCTGAAGCACACTCTGCACTGCTAACAACATGTCATGTCTTATTTTCTGTGCAGGTTTGGCACCAGATGAATGAACAAGGCATTTTAACTTCCTCAAAGCTGATGTGATGTCATCAAGTGTATTGCCCTGTTAAGAAACAAATAAATACAGCTCATTTCTTTGGCGGTATATTGGAATAGAAATGGAAATAATGTGAGATTAGGTTGTGATTCTGCACTCCATCCAAACTGTAAACTTTGAAAGCCTAGGTACAGGCAAGTGAGAGAACAATACTTTTGATGGATCCAGGATTATCGTGGAGCTTTTGAGAGGGAAGCTCAGACTTATACAACATGAATGTGCAAGGAAAGATACAAGCTGGTGAAGTCAACCAACAAGAAGAAATACAGAACGACGACAAGCAGCCCTTGACCGAAACAGTGGAAGATGCCAATGCCAATCAAATCACCAAAGAGAATATTTATTCAGATGACAGAGAGCATGGCAGCCCACTACCTCCTCTGGTGTCGCACTCCGAAGCCCAGGAGAGGATCATTATCTGGGGAACACATGCTCGGTGTGAAGACCCTGAGCTTGAAGAGTTTGAACTGCTGGAGTGTCAAGAGTTAGAAACATTTTTAGTGGAAGAAGAAGAACAGGTAGATATGCAGAGTGAAAGAAGCAGGAAGGGAGCAAAGAACTTCAGTGACAAAGAGTTGTCATCTACAGCCATCAACACCACTGTTGGCTCCCCTTGGAAAGACCACAATGAAAACCATAATGTGGGTGGAGATGCAAATGAGAACTCTCAGCCCCTTGACCTCAGGACCTTCAGCTCTCGCTCTGGTGTGAATCGGACCCTAAGAGATGCAAGAAGTGGTTCAGAGAGCAATGTCTTTTCATCTTCCCTTTCTGCAGTGACCAGCCTCAGTGGAAGTTTAGCCAGTGCCCTGGACAGTGCAGGCCGCACACAGCCTCTCTCTTCCCAGTCCACCAAGTCTACCTCAGACAAAGGCAGGAACCAGCATCCAGCTACTACCGAGTCCTACATCCACTCAGAGAGAAACAGGGAGATTCCCAGTGATTTGGACCAAAACCATAACTCTACCACACTGCCTCAGGAACCACAATATGACCGAAGTAAGCTAATGCATCATTCATATGGAGCAGTAAAACTGCAAAAATTCCAAATGGAAGCAGAGCAGAATGCTGGGAAACGGATTTCAACCGAGGTGCCGAAAGGTATGGTGAGGGTGCTACCTTCTTGTAGGCAGCTAGTCCGCCCTCTTTCTACTGAAAAACGACTAACCTCAGGATACCCCAGCATAGACAACCAGGCAGACCAGCAACAATCCCGCTCCTCAGAGACAGATCAGAGCCATCCACAAGTGCTGCCTGCTAAAGAAGTCAACAGCAATCCCAATGCAGACTCTCAGACAACTCCCAACCAGGCTTTTACACGAGAAGCCCTACACTTGAAGAGGCAAAGCTCAGTAGATCGTGCTGCAAGACCCTCCAGCCTAGAAAGGAAGACTCACTTCAGCAGACGAGCCTACAGCAGTCCGACTAGACCTTCGACACCTCCATCCCCCAAGACCACAAAGTCTCCTCAAAGACAGCCTTCTTCCTCACCCATCAAGACTTTACCTTCTCGATGTCCTCAGTTGGGTTATGCTGGGTATAGCTCGGGCTTAAGAGTCCCAGTTAAAACAACAATCAACACAAGCATCCATAAAATTCCTCCACAGCAGGCATTAATTGAAACCTCCCCTCCAAGCAATTGCCTGCCAAAACCAAAAAGTGTCCGGCCCAAAATCATTACGTACATTCGGAAGACTCCCCAGGTGAAACCCCAGACTTTTGAAGGAACATACGACGTGTCTTCCTTACCTACGAGACTCTCAGCATACAGCAGCACACAGGCCAAACCAACTGTCGGAGATCAAGGGGAAGCCACTGTGCTGAGTGCCTCAAATTTACTCTATGATAAGTATCGTCAAGAGATGCAGAAGGTCCGGTTCTTCTCGCCTGGACTCATGGTGTCTGGGATTAAGCCACCCAGCAACACTATGCCCCATAAAATGACAGGCAGAGCAGATAGCTTCTATGGATCTCTCAACAAGCCTCTGTCTGCAGCGGTAAGGAATGCTCTAGACAATATGCTGTTCTCTGGTTAAATGCTTTTATGTATATTTCTTGGTAAATACATGTTAACTCTATTACTCTATTGCTTTGATAATGTAACAGTGTGTGTGTGTTGTGGAGTATTAAAGGGTTAGTTAACCCAAAAATGAAAATTAGCCCATAAATTACTCTTTGACTTTCTTCTTGAACAAAGTCCTCCTGTAGCGAATCACTGCATTTTTGTATGAAAAACAACCATATTTAAAACGTAATAATCAATTTAATCTAGCTTGCGCTCACTGTTATACACGGAAGCAGCTCCGGGGCGGATGACGTTTGAGGTCGGCTTTGTGCATGCACCGGTCAGATGTGAGGAACGCGGAAGCGCAGTGGAGAGATTAAAACAAAACAATGGTCACTAATTAGAATTACCAAACGAGGATTTGTAAAGAAGAATGTCAGAGGATTTCGATATAAGCCAAGAGGAGACTGGTTTTTCTTTGCTAAAGTAAGGAAACTTTGCTTCCTTTGCTCCTGTTAACAAACATTGGTTTTTACAAGACTCACATACGCAACGCTGACCTCATATGGCAAGCTACATTCAAGTGATTATTACCTTTTGAATATGGATATTTTTCTTACAAAAACGCATTGATTCACTACAGAAGGCCTTTGTTCACCCCCTGGTGCCGCATGAGACACTTTTTTTTATGGACGGGCGCTTTTTATTTCACTTCATTTGGACTGATGCACTGCAACACCCATTGAGTGCAATTAAACAGCTTGAAAGATCAAAGACAATTTGTTATATAACGCCGACTGGATTTGTCTGAAAGAATTCATATACACCTAGGATGCCTTGAGGGTGAGTAATTTATGGGCTAATTTTCATTTTTTGGTGAACTAATCCTTTAACAGACTAGGGAATGTCAATATTTTTAAGTAAGCTTTTAAATTTTAACACTTCAGTAGACAAGTTTATGAACTACTGGAAGAGTTTATTGATGGCAGCTTAATGTTCTTTGTCAATTTAGGCTGGTAGATCTCCATTAGCCATTGGGTCTCCAGTTTCTGGAGCCGAGGACCCTTCTGGATCCCCTATGGGAGCACAGGATATGGGGAGTCTTTATCGTCCACCACGAGGCCTAAGACCCCAGCTTGGCATTGGTGCTGTTAACAGGACTCCCTCTGCAACTGCCAAGAACAGGATGGTCCTAACAGGCCAGCCGAAGTCACCACTGACCCTCAGTCAACCAATGCAGGCAGTAAACCCAACCACTCAAAACCCTCAGGAATCTCAAGGTAAGATCATTGGTTCACTTTGCATGGCAAAATTAGTCAAATGGTCTTGTTTATAAATGTAACATAGAATTGAATGCTTCACATGCTACACTGGGGCAAGTTGAGTGGAAACCCAAGCCAGAGCAGTCTTAGAAACTGTTTTTGACTAATAGAATTGCCAAGGCTTCATCCTAAGGGCAGAAGTGACTCCGAGAGGATTGGAGTATTTTGAGATGAATAGATTTAAATCGCAGAAAGGAAAAGAATGCCATATGCAGTCTTTTCATCCCTGTCAGCTATGCATTTGTAATTGTTACAGATAAACTCATCCCAGCCACTAGTCAGTGTAAAATACACTCTACCTCCTGGCATTCAGTTGAATATAAATAAAATTCACATTCGTCTTGTGCCATGAGGGAGTTCTCTCTGAGCTTAAAAGCTCCTCTCCATTTCTAAAGCACACTTCATTTCTGACAACTTTGCCTGCCAAGGTGAAGATATGAATTATTTCATCTTAAATCCACTACCAGCATTGCCATCACCCTCCGTGTTTTTTCTAGAGGGCATCTGTCTATCTGCATATTGTTATCTCAATGAAAACCCATGACAGTCTCCATTAATGCATGTGGATGCCGATTTCTTGCTGTTTGGCTCTGTTTGAAGTGCAAAGCAATTAACAGTTAATTCATGCCAATAACTATGCCTGATCAAAATTATTAACTGTAGTTGAGACATGATATGATTTTTATGGTGCAAAGTTGGTTATGCAACAAAAGATAAAGCAACAGTCTAGTGCATAAGCATGAGTTTTATTCCTGCAGTAATATAAAATAAGTCAAGGGGAAGGTTAACCTCGCCTGGTATGGTATGCCTGGTATGACTAGACTTTTACCTGTCTTGCTAAAGTTGGAAAATCATTTTCCACTGTAGTTATTGTCATCTCATGCTATATTATTTATTCACATCCTCAAACAATGAAAAGATTTGATTCTGGACATTGGGCTCCTTTTAAAGGACTCATGACCCACAATTTTCACTTTTCCACGAGAATCAATGTATGTTATGATTGCCTAACGATTATACACTGGCCGGGAAGCCGATATTTAAAAGTGAAGCGTTTGTTTACCTCAGGGTTTGTAAAATAGCCCACGTGCATGCGCACTCAAATACGAGATTTTGATTTCTTGTAAGAAGACATGTAAGACATAGGAAGACATGGAAGACAATGTAAGACATATACCATATATATACCATATATACATATACATATATACATATACATATACATATACCAGGATATACCATATATGGACACCGCAGCAGGAAGCTCGCCCTTCCCCTCTCCCCCTCATATTCAGTTGAGAAAGACGCTGGAACTAGTGCACACGTGAGTTGCTCTGTGGTTGACTGCCAGAATCAACATGTAAATGTGTTTTCTCTACCAAGAACGGACCTAGCTATCAGAGACCAGTGGATTAAATTCATTTTTAATGACGCGGTTCCTTCAACCCTTCCACTGGTTTATCTTTACGTGTTTGTGCTAAACATTGTACGCCGTAATCCTTCACAAATTTGGGTCAATATCAGGCGAAGTTGGCATCGAAGCTCGGGAAAAGCGCCATTCCAACAAAATTGCCTGCAATTGAAACGGTAAGACTGTGTTTTTATTGCTCTACTGTGTGTAACAAACAGCATAACTGCTAATGCGGCTATTGTATGCTATTGCGTCTGTCACTAGACAAATAAACGAAAGACTGGAGGTGAAGTAATTATTTATGTTCCCTGTAAAGGGACTGCAAAAACGGACTTTTGACTGCATTATAATGATTTCTTAATTCAGAATATGATCAAGATTGCGTAGGTTGATGTGTTCGGGGAATTTGCCAGTTAATAGTAACATTTAAAGCCCCTTAAATGAACGAAATTACTCGAAAAACAGTCGGTTTACGGTGGGTTTTAGGTGGGTTTTAGGTGGGTTTTCGCCTAGAAGGCTTTATAGAAATCTGGCATCCTACTGAACGAAGTTAAACTGAGAGAGAGCGTGGCGTTCACAGACACCAGAATGAACGACTTCACAGTAACGTTCATCAGGCAGTAATGCGGTACGTTCAGTTCAGTCCAAAACATGAACGAGTTCATGAATTATCGTTCAATGAACGCGTCCAGGCACAACTCTGGCGGGAGTATTAGCTTCGAGGTATGGGGAATGGCTGCTAACGTACTTTGCAAAAAACAAATGACTGAGATCATCATGAATTCGGTTATTGTTTATTTATTGCCTAACGCTTACATGAGGCCTTGTCTAGTTTGTGTGTGTGTGTGTGCTCACGTCTTATATTTGTGTGTGTGCTGTGCTCACGTCTCATATGAGTAACTTTATGTGCGTAGATAGTTCATATACATGTATGTGTGACTAGTACTTAGTATATATGCAAGCGTGTTTCATATGTGTGCGTGAATGAAGTTTGATTTAAGCCCTAAACGGCGCCTCATACTTATACACTGGCCGGGAAGCCGGTGTGGTGAGAAATCCAGTCCCCCTGCGAAATCGAGTCCGCTTAGGACCAAAGCGGTAGCTGTTTTAAATGCCTGATCAAAAGTTGTTATCGCGATAACTTGTTGTATGGCTAATCGGAGCTGCTGTAGCTTTCAAGCTAAAATAATTTAGTAAAAGCAACATACAGAATGTAATCGATCAAAATGTTTTTTAAATGTCATAAAACTAGCAACATCTCATAAATAATGCATTGTAATTAGTTTTAATATTCGGTTACTAGAACGCCTCAGCACAGCTTTTGAATATATTTTCCAGTTCTAAAATAATAATAATAATAATTCAGTTGTGATGACTAAAACATGTTTAGCCCACATATTCAGAAGATTGTGGGATAGTAGAAAGATAATTATTAATAAAACGAACCTACGTACAATATATATATATATATATATATATATATATATATATATATATATATATATATATATATATATATATATATATATATACACACACACACACACACACTTTGATTTTTATTTATTTTGACTTACTACCTAATTCATGTAATTTTTTTACATTATTTTCAATATTGTAATAAGTACTTATGTTGTTATATATGGTTTTGCTTACAAGCAGTTCATGTATTGCAATTGCTGATTGTATATTATTTAAGAAACTATTGTTTTCAAAGAAAATCATATAGCAATTATCACACTACATAAATTCATTATGATGACAGAAATTACAATTGTAATTGACTAACTCATATAACACAGTACATAAAATAGTACAACAGTTACTTGTACTATTACAAATCAGTAATAGTAAGTGAATAATGGCTGTTTGTGCACTGAAAGTAACTAAAAATACAGCTAGTTTATAATTGTTAATTATAACTTGCAATTATAATATAATTCTACACATTTTTTTTACATATAAATGTTCAAGCAATATGCACACTATCAATGTAAGACATTTATACATTTTTCAAAATGCATAACATTTTCAAAGAATCTTTACAGAAAGACATGCTGTTGTGTCTATATGGTCAAAAACACCCTCCCTGTTTTAATAGTTAAATATTATAAATAAAACAGTTTAAATAGTGCTAAATGCATTAGTCGTCATACAGACAGCAAGCAAGCTTAAGGCAACGGTGGTTAATAAAGAAAAATCTGTAAGATGTCGATACTGGAGTAAAAAAAACCTTTGGAGAAACCAGACTAACCAAAAACACTGGGCACCAGTTCTCCTCTGTATATTCAGTCTGAACATTTGGTACAATATCATTGGTAGTTAACAGTGTTACTGCATTGATTCAGCTGTAAGGTTAGAGGTTAATTGTGCCATGTACAGGCAGCAACATTGTTTTCTCTGTGGCCCAGGTGAGGCATGCAGTGACAGTGAAGAGTGCTAAGGTGCAGTCATCCATTCATAAATTCTTGCTTTTTTGCTGAAACTGGAAACAGTTCATCCTATGTGAAGTCCATTGTGGAAGATTGGGGAATCATCAGTCTCAACGTAACTCGAGAGCGTCTCGGGACAGAGCTTCTGTGGTAAAGAAAAATATAAAAGTGTTTAGGAACTGTAATATAATAACATTTTTTTTCCTTTCTGCCTTTGTAATATACAGTATGCTGGAAGACTTTCTTGACATCATACAGAACGGAATACAACAGAAGCAGGAAACATCAAAAATCACTGTTAACCGTAGAGCATCGGTTTACAATTCTTGCAAAAATCAAGTTATGATTTATGTGTATGTTGTTATAAAAACAATCAAACAGACGTAAATGTAATCTGTTAAACTCAGTCTATTTTGCATTCAAACATTGCTTTAAATAAAGAGACAGGTGATTTATTTGAGCAGAGCTTTTTTCTCTGCCCCCACTATTTGGAAACACTATTAAAACAGTGAGGGTGTTTTTGACCATATAGACACAACAGTATGTCTTTCTGTAAAGATTCTTTGAAAATGTTATGCATTTTGAAAAATGTATAAATGTCTTACATTGATAGTGTGCATATTGCTTGAACATTTATATGTAAAAAAAAATATAATTTATTGCTATTTATTGCTATAATTTATTGCTATCTATCTACAATTATTGCTATCTACATAAACTATCTAGTTGTATTTTTAGTTACTTTCAGTGCACAAACAACCATTATTCACTTACTATACTTAATTGTATAAATATAATAGGCATACTGACATACTTCATGTAAAATTAATATAACATTCATTTTACATAAAATAATAATATATCTGTATATAATACAACAATAACACGGTTCTGCACAAGCAATTGCGATATTATATCATTTAGATTAACAATATAAATTTACACACACACACACACACACACATCGAGTAGCTGTATGCTATGCTCATACGCGAGTAAAAAAAAAAAAAAAAAAAGAGAAATGTTTGATTTCACAACCTATAGCGCGTCGGCTATATACTAGCCTATGAAACATGTAATTTAAAGTACATAAATGGTCATTATAGCAAAGTTCAAACGACATAAATAAAAACGCGATTTAGCAGGAATTGTAATCAGGCGCTAAAAAATAATATCCATTAAAGTGTAACTAAACCCCTGCTCAGAGCCTGACTCCACCCACTGACAATATTTGAAAAATGCTGAAAAGTGGGCAGATCACAGCGGAGATAGAGGGGACGAACCTAGGGCGGGGCTGAGCGAGTGCGGCGTGATCCTGAGACTCGCAGTGACGGATTGATTGACAGCTGCTGTCAGAGACGCTAAAATGGAGAGTGACTGTAATGACGCTAAAATGGAGAGTGACTGTAATGACGCAAGTAGCTTTGCAACAGAGCGATCATTTGATGTAGAGGACTTTTCTCCCCAACTTTTACCTGAAGTGGAGGGTGTCGAGGTGTCTGTTCATATCAATTCGAGCCGCTGGCTCAAACTGCGGTCTTAACTCCCTCACCGCATCGCTTTTCAGCGCGAGCTGTGTGGAGAAGCCCATTTCCACCTCCATTGCGTTGGAGAAGCAATCCCTTGTAAAATGCAGTTTGCACACTCGAGCTCTAGGCGGGAACTTGCAGTCTTCCAGGCCAAGTGCATGCAACCACTGGCGCTTAATTTTAAAGTCTGCTGGTAAACTATGCAGTCTAGCAGTGCTGTCGCAACTAGCAACACACATCCGTACCATCCTGACCACTGTACTAAATACAGATAAATATATGCTAACTTGAAGATCTAAATAACTATATAATTGCTATGCTAAATAGATGCTATATTAGTCTATCCTGGTCGTTACCAATACTCGCAATTCCAGCTCCTGACTCACTACAGTGATTTTGATGGTTTTATACTTCCAAGGGCGTGGTAGCTCGTACCAAGGGGCGTGGTGAGCTGGAAACCGCTTACGTCACCTGCCACCACTTACGTCACTTGCCACCGCAACATCCAATAGGAAAAATCAACTGCAGTAGCCACTGTTCAACCTGAAGAGGGCAGCACTCAGACGTTTTTACACCATATATTGTAGAATTAAAACACTTTATACTCAAATGTCAAAAAAATTACTCGAATCAATCAACAGCACTAATAAAGCCCCATTCTTATAGATCATTAACTAAAGAAAGTTGGTTTAGGGTTTAGTTACTCTTTAAATGTTCGTTGAGCCAATGGGATCACTGGGGGTCCTAAGCGGACTCGATTTCTCGGGCGGACTCGATTTCTCATGACACCGGTCCCGTTCATTCACAACTTGCACCATGATGTCAGTTTGTAATGATATGCTAAAGCGTTACCTGCGGTGTCAACCCCCCTCCTTCCTGCAACCAATCAACGTGCCCCTCATTTGCATTATTATAATGACCTCCCACGACAGCCAAAATATCGCATCAGATCTCGCGAGACAATAATGCCTACAGAGATAAGGGTCTGAGGAGCTCTGTGTTTATTTTTTTTCCACTTTTCTTTTTTAGAAGGGCCTGAAAGACTATAATATAGCAGTAGGTATCCAAGGTAATACGAGGGTATGACTCCTATAAACACTGTATAAAATCAAAATCTTTTTGGAAGTTGTCTAATGCAGTAAATTACAATAAACTGAGGAACAATATCAAAGAATCACTGATTGCTAATTGGGCTTTGTTATGTCTTTAGATAGCAATCACTAAAATCAGAGGTTAACAGACCAGTAGAGTACCATCTTTTTTCATTGTATAAAGAATGTTCGTGTTTTATCAACATGACGTATAGTTTAGTATTTCAGTTTTCATTGATGGGGTTTATAAATGTTTAAGTGAGGGCTTGTTGAAAGTGTTCTAGTAATGTATTCATGCATTTTAAAACTCAGTAAGAAATCAATGAGTTCTTGAGCTGCAAGCCATAATAATACATTTGCATACAAACACACACACTGCTTATTTATTTCCAAAACAGATTGGGAAAATGACACCCCTTTGGTGTTAAAGGGATAGTTCACAAATTTCTGTTTAGCAGAATGTACAATCTTCTGTTTTCCATACAGTAAAATAAGTGGGAAGAGCTTTGGTCACCATTCACTTCATTGTAGGAAAAATAAATAAATATACACTGAAAATGCTAAATCAAAGCCATGATGGATGATCATTTTGTGTGATCCGGGCAAGTCTGGAAATATGGGGTAGTAGGAACAGGAAGGAATAAAGACGAATGATGGAGAAAAAAATCGGAGTGAGAACAGCAACACATTTATCTTTAATGATCACCCTCACATGGAGAAGCTGCCTGCAATTTCATTAAAAACCTTGATGGCCTGGGGTTGGGGTGGGGGGTCGCTGGGGGAAGCGATGGAGCCGGGGCAACTTTGATTAGAGATGAATGGATGAGAGAGGGTGCTTTGTTGTGTGCATTTGCTTGAGTGTGTATGTGTGCATTTTCATTTGTGAGGAATGCGTATCTGAAGCATACTGCTGACATTGCAGTCTAATAAACATCTGAGAATGCGACAGACGAAATGAGAAATCATAGATTGTCATTTAGTATGCGCTACGCTTTGCTGCAATCACAGGGACATAAAGTCAAGGTGCTTTATCTCTAAGAGCATTCTCTCCACCTGCCCCAAATTATGACCTTGGGTTGGGGGAGTCTGGGAGTTCAAAGCAAGCCTTGAAGTGGGTTCCTAAATTCACCCCGCGGTAGCTCTTTGCATGTGCATATTTATGTATATTTTTGTGCAACCCATCACTCTTCTCCATGTGAATACTACAGTGGTATAGATGTTGATGAATGGCCATGACATGCTGTGGTCAGAGGAGGCAGACAGCAGCCAACCTCTATGTTTTTTTCAGTAGCTTTTTAAAGCGATCTTTACCTCGCATTAGAGATGTCGTAAAACACTACAGTTTCTCTCTCTTTATATCCTACTGTGAGTCTCTTTTAGGCTAGTCTGCTTAGAAATAGTTCATTTCAGGACACAACATTCACTTTCTTTGTTCCTTTGTTCCATCTGTTTCTCAGCTGAATCAGTCATGTGATCATGTATGCCTCATTTTGTCACAGCATTATTACAAGGATATGTTATGCATAACTGATCTTCATATTGACATACTAGAAAAGCTGTATGTGACTTTTCTTTTCCAAAGTTCGATTTTACAAATGGTTTTTTTTTAATTAGTTTGAGTTGCTAATCATAGTTTTTTCACCTCAGATCAGAGAAAGCCAGTGGCCACTGTGTTAGCTGCTAAATCCCTCCTGCCGAAGCCAGCTCAGTCTGGGCTGCGCCCTCCCGGTTACTCGCGCCTCCCGCCGGCTCGTCTAGCCGCCTTTGGGTTTGTCCGGAGCTCTAGTGTCTCCTCTGTATCCAGTAACCACTCAACTGACAGCACACGGAGTGAGCCCAGCCGACCTGCCTACCGTAAGTTACTGAAGCACAAATACTATACATTCAGATTAATAAATGCAGACTTAAATGTACAGTGGGGTTTGAAAGTCTGTGTCCAAATTAAAAAATGTTTTTAAAATAATAATAAAACTGTATATATATATATATATATATATATATATATATATATATATATATATATATATATATATATATATATATATATATATATATATATTCAACAATTCCTGTGATGCAAAGCTGAATTTTCAGCAGGCATTACTCCAGTCTTCAGTGTCAAATAATCCTTCAGAAATCATTCTAATATGCTGATTTGCTGCGCAAGAAACATCTCTTATAATTATTAATTATTAATATTTGTGTCGGAAAGGAATAGTTCAACCAAAAATGAAAATTCTTTCATTAATTACTCACCATCATGTCATTCTACACCCGTAAGACCTTTGTTCATCTTCAGAACACAAATTAAGCTATTTTGATGAAATCCATAAGCTTTCTGATCCTCCATAGACAGCAATGTGTTTCAGAAATGTAGCAAGGATGTTAGTAAAATAGTCCATGTGACATTAGGGGTTCAACCACAATTTTACAAAGCTACGAGAAAACTTAACAAAAAAAAATAAATAAAAAAAGACTTTATTCAACCATTCGTCTCTTCCTTAGGATTAGAAGAATTGTTGAATAAAGTCGTTATTTTTTGTAATTATTTTCATAGCCTTGTCAAATTTCGACTCCATGATGTCACATGGGCTACTTACCGATGTTCTTGCTACAGGTACGTATCTATGCCTTTGAACTTTTTTTAGTTGCATCGCTGTCTATGCAGGGTCATAGAGCTCCCGGATTTATCAAAAATATCTTAATTTGTATTCTAAAGGACATGAGGATGAGTAATTAATAACAGAATTTTCATTTTTGGGTGAACTAACCCTCTAACCCTCTTGGGTGAACTAACTAGATAGAAATTCGAGATAGAACATTCCAGATAGAAATCTTGAAACACTGATTAAAAGGGACAGAAAAAAACATTTACAGTTTAATGAATCTTTGCTGTATAAAAGTAATAATTTCTTTAAAAAAAAAAAAACATCTCACTAACTCTAAACTTTTGAACACTAGAGTATGCAGATTTTTGACACTGACAATATTAAAGCCTTCGGATAAAAGGCCAGTTGTCATTTAAACAAAAGGCATTATCATATTCATATTTTTCACTCTAATTGTTGTCCTAAACATTTTCAATGTATTGAAAATAGAAGCAATTTTGCACCACTGAACATCTGTACAAACTATGTCAGAAGTACGTGTAGCTAAGTGCATTGTTATGCGAGATCCCTGAAGTATACAGTTTACATAAAAGGGTAATGCTCCTCTTTTAGATTTAATTATAATGCAATTTGCATCATTTTATTAACTCCGCCTACAAGCAGCATGCAGGTTTCCTTTCGTTAATATATTTTGCTCATAACTTCTTGCTCCAACATGGAATCATGGGATATTCAGCACAATATATGAAAAGCATGAAAAAGTGAAGGATTTTTTTTCCCTCTTTTCTTAGTTGGCCTTTGCTTTGGGTCACAAAAGAAACTTTGCATTTGATCCGAGTGGGCTTCTTTCATAACTAGCTCCGTGAGTCAACACGAATAATCCTCAGTATGATCAGAGCTGTTCAGTTCTGCTGAAGTAGATTCTGGGCTGCTCTAAGAGAGGGCTGTCTTTGAAAATTGGCATCTGTGTGTGCTGCATGTGTTTTTAATGCGACCTACATAAGTGATGTTGGCCAGTCTTCTCCTGGTAACAGTTGACGTAGCTGCAGATTCAGGCATCCGGAGTTAAATGCGTCACTGGATAAGTTATGTCATCAAGTCTTTTTATCCTGAAATCACTTGGGAAGTGTAATCCCTCACCGTTCACATTCCTGTATGTAAGAAGCAAACAGATGCATGAGAGAAATGCTGAGAGAAAATAAGGAAGGAAGGAGTCGGTTTGCCGTGTTCTGTGCTGCAGCGGCCCCAATGGCTATTTTGTATACATTTTTGTAAACATGAATTTTAAAGAAGGACAGCACACTTGTGAAAATGATAAAACATCAGATAAAATGTTGGTAACACTTTTTACAGTGTCTTTGTTACATATGTATTTACTTACTATAGTAATAACAATAATAATAGTAAATTATGCATAATTACAAACAAATCCTAACCCTATAATAAGTTAACATGTTAAATAATATTACTTAGTAATTAATTGTACATTTACGCTGTATTAAGGACACCTTAAAATAAAGTGTAACCAAAATGGCCTACATAATGTATTAACAAAAAGGATGTTTATATCTTAATCAAAAGGTAATTTTTCTGAGAAAAGATAATCTGTGTGCAGACAAGTATTATTTTAATATGTTTTAATATTATTATAGTATTTATTAATTATTTCACTAAATATGAGGTGTGGCACGGTTCGCTGAAATAAAACCTGAACCGTTTGGTTCATCACACATGGTTCGACACGCGCTGGGACCGCGGTTCAACTTAAATCTGACAAAGCATCTGTAATATGGTTTGCTATAAATAACATGTAGGCCTAAAACAAACAGGGTTCAGCTAATATGTGTTACTGTTGATGGATGCGCATTCTGGCTTCCCAGACATTACAACAACAGCGATGAGAGAAAAAAAAACACAACCCTGGACAAATAGTTCACTTTTGTTCAACGCGAATGCCGTATTCTGGAAAATGAGCAATCATTTATTCCGTCATCACCCGGGTGCTGATAGCGCGCCCACAGATGAGATCTGAACAGCACACGTTAATATGTGTTTAAACTAATCTCATTTAAGCTTTGCCAGTTTAAACATTTAAGAGCCAAAGGACGCAAGCTCGCACGCGCATTGAGAAGATTATTTTTTTATTAGAAAGTATAGTTTTTCCATAAACATAGCACAAACCGAACTGTACCGAAACCGTGACTAAAAACGTGAAACAAACCGAACCGTGAAAAAGTTGAACCGTGCCACCCCTACTATATATATATATATATATATATATATATATATATATATATATATATATATATATATATATACACACACACACACACACACATAGTGTGTTTGTGTTAAGTATTTTTTTCTTAGTATTTTAGTATGTATATTTTGTATTTATCTTTGATTTATTTTTTATTTCAGTTGAGGTTATTTTAGTACTTTAACTTATTTATTTGTGCCAAGACAACAAGATCAGTGTGTGTTAATTTAAGTTTTCTTAGTATTTTAATGTTTTAATCTTTTTCATAAAGTGCTTTTATCATTTTATAGTTTTTTTTAATATATACATATTTCTATTTTATGTTATTTTTTTAATTTAGGTAATACTTAAGTACTTAAACGTATTTATTTAAGTTTACATTTTTATGTTTTTCTTCTAATTTGTATTTTAGCTTTATTTCTGAAAAACTATTTTTAATAGATTCAATTTTAATTTTAGTTAACAATAATAACACTGATGAATATACTGTACCACTGAATTTGGAATGCAGACATTACTAAAGTGTCAAAATCATTTTGGGGTCACTGCAGATATAATTGGGGTCGTTCCAAACAGTGTTTTGTATCTACAAAATTTCTTACATCATTTATCACACCATAGTCATGTCATTACTGAAATTTCCATAGCGAAGCTCATTATTCTTCTTTGAAATTAAGGCTGTAATTCACTCAGTGTGCATAATATTCAGTACAGCTGTACGAACCTTACATGCCATGCCTGTATGTAACAAATCTATTTATAGCCATCGTATTTTCACAATCCTTCCACACTATTTAATATGTAAGTCAGAGGTGCAAATGAGTGTTTCTCTCTCTCTCTCTCTCTCTCTCTCTCTCTCTCTCTCTCTCTCTCTCTCTCTCTCTCTGAAGTGCTGAATGTGCTACAGGGCTGATTGCTGATTTGATGGTGTTTCGATGCATATTGACTGTCTGGCAGTCAAACACTAGATAAAATGATTAAAGATGACTAAGAAATGACTATTATTAACAGACATTAATGATCTTTGGGTGTGTAAATAGTACTGAGGAGTATTATGGCACAAGTGTATGAATTTTATGAAGAGCCCTCTCCCCCTGTGTGGTGACCACCTGTCTGCTTAGGTAAACAAGGGCAATTGCAGGACATGTGTATATGTTACCGGTGTAATGCCTTAGGCTCAGTGTTGAATCAGTGTGACATATTGACCTAGTATTCCTGTAGATAGCAGAAACCTCCCTGCGGGACTGGACGTCACAGACATTTATCGATTTCTCAGGTCTGACTGATTGAGGCTAGTCCACTTGTAATTGGCTGAATTGGAGAGTGTGAATGATGGCGGCAAATGCTACTGGACTTATTAAGTTGTTGTTAGTGTTTGAGCTGCTGGATAGGTAGAGCGGCAAGCCAGTATTTGGCTCTCATTTTCATCTTCGTGTAGAGCCAGCACAGTAATTGGTTATGCTTTAGGAGATGAGATCTGTCACATGACCTTTGTTAGTCTCATGTCATGGCTTGATTTTGTCTAAAATATCGGAGGAAACTCTTAAAGGGATAGTTGAGGCAAAAAAAATCAATTCTGTTTTTCTAGTCATTTAATCCTTGTATGCATACCTCGGGTCTTTATAAGGCAGCTAGCGACCCGAGGTATAGTGTAATATTCTTTCTGTGCAACAATAATTAAATATCTGAAGACTCAAAAAGTGCAATTCACTTTTATTTCCTCGCTTTTATAGACAATTGTGATGTGATGTTACACTCATAATTACCGCTGGCATAAAACAAAAGAATGTAATTTGCTAAACTTTAACTTGTTTCAATGGCTTTACTGTAGAACAATTACTGTAAGCAGTGAAATATAAATGTCACTGGCATTTACGTGGATGTGATGAATCAAAATATAGATTTTTGAAGTCTTTAAAAACAAAAATACGGTTGAGATTGTGAATATGAAGCAGATGCTGAATTTACTTGGAAAGTGCACTCTGACAGCGACAGTAAAAATAATATTAATATTTTCCATTTTTATTTTAATTTTAGTTCAAGGTTTAGTCGGTGTGTTATGTAACTGTCATTTTTAAAAAGTATATACATTTAGCTTTAATTTTTTTTTTCTTAGTTTTAGTGATTTTAGTTTTTTAACTTGTTTCAGGTTTTTTTTTTTTTTTGTTAGTTTTTTTGGATCTATTAAAAATATACAGTATAGACCAAAAGTTTGGACACACCTTCTCATTCAAAGAGTTTTCTTTATTTTCATGACTATGAAAATTGTAGAGTCACACTGAAGGCATCAAGGGCTATTTGACCAAGAAGGAGAGTGATGGGGTGCTGTGCCAGATGACCTGGCCTCCACAGTCACCGGACCTGAACCCAATCGAGATGGTTTAGGGGTGAGCTGGACCGCAGACAGAAGGCAAAAGGGCCAACAAGTGCTAAGCATCTCTCGGGGAACTCCTTCAAGACTGTTGGAAGACCATTTCAGGTGACTACCTCTTGAAGCTCATCAAGAGAATGCCAAGAGTGTGCAAAGCAGTAATCAAAGCAAAAGGTGGCTACTTTGAAGAACCTAGAATATGACATATTTTCAGTTGTTTCACACTTTTTTGTTATGTATATAATTCCATATATAATTCCAGATGTGTTAATTCATAGTTTTGATGCCTTCAGTGTGAATCTACAATTTTCATAGTCATGAAAATAAAGAAAACTCTTTGAATGAGAACTGGTGTCCAAACTTTTGGTCTGTACTGTACCTAATTGTTATAATTGCTATTAATATTTTATTTCAACTTTATTTCAATTACCAAAAAATAATTTGTTATAGTTTTAGTTACAGTGGACAGAAGATTTTATTGAAATACATTAAATTATACATTTTCTCTGTTACATATGTTCTCATGTAAAGCTATTGTAAAGCTTTAGAAAACTTGAAATATAGCATGTTCGACAGCATCAGTTCCCATTCACTTTCATTGTATGGAAAAGAGCTGCACATCCTATTGCATTCCACAGAAAAAAAGTCTTAGGATTTGTTAGTAAAAAAAAAGTATTCCTTTAAGAAGAGTTGAAAAATTATATCTAACAGCCGTTGCTGTTACAGCAAGTTGTGAATGGACTTTGCTATGAAAGCAAATAAAACAACAATTTATTGAAAATTATCTGCATTCATCTCTTCTTTTCTGTCTCTGTCTCTGTCTCTGTCTCTGTCTGACTTAGTCCTCTTTGTACCAGCAGGGAGTGAATGGCTAATAGCAGGCTTATATTAGCTACTGCTCTGAAAGGCAACACTCCGTTTGAAGCTGTTGGCTTCTGACTGTGAGCTTCTGAGAGACCCAGCATCGTCTGACCTTAACAAAGACCCAGACAGAGTTTCTTTATATAGAGAGATCACAGTCCCACCTTCACTCTCAGAGAGAGTGCAATAAAAGATGCAGTTTTCAGCAATTTCAAATATCACACCATGTACCCTTCTCTCTGGCTAGAGCAACATGCCCTCGTTTTATCCCTTTTTTATCTGTGTGTGTGTAATTCATCTTTAGAGATTGCTAACTGTCAGTTTGTTGGTGTGAGATCCCAGCTTGCATCAGGATTGATGGATGCCATCTCATGCCACAGCCTGTTGGGATTTTGCCCAAAGCTCTTAATTCTTTCTTTTTCTTGTTCGCCGGAGTCTCGGTTCATTCTCTGAAGGGGGATTCTTCAGTGACAGTCGCTCCTTGAAGATGACTCATCCTCTGGTCTCTGGGATATTTCTGATCTCCTCAAGTAAAATCATCAAGAGTCAAGTCACAAGTTTGAAGTTGTTCTAGTTGAGTTGCTTGTAAAAAAAAATAAAATAAATACTATACATTTTATACAGTGTGCAATAACATTTTTAACTTGAGGCACACTAACAAGTTGAAACATCTCAAATGTGACCTTTCCAGCAACAGCAAAGTAAAGAACAAGCCGAGGAAATATATATACAGTACATACATGCCTATAACGCAAAGAAAATGGCCTTCAGTTAAGGTGATGCTGCTTTTATTGGTTTAATTTCATTCTTCTTAGATGTGTCTAAACATCTAAAAGGTCTTTCTGTAATGATAATGGTCTTGTAGACCACCCTGGTTTCCATTGAATGGGTTTGGGGTCTGTTCTTATGTGCCATGATCCCTCTTATACCTCTTATAGTGCCTGTGTACTCAAGGTGAGTTATGAAACATCTAGCTCCCACCTGGACAGGTTTTATTCAGAGAACAATCTCTGAGGAGAACATGTGTGAATATTGTCTGAGATCAGCATTTTGTTCTGCACTTGGGAACTTGCACCACTTACACAGCTGATGACAAAAAATAGATAGGAGAAAATGAGAGGTAGAATATCAGTATTGTAGTGAATATACCTGTGTTTATAGTGGAATGCATAGTGCTACCTGCAGTAGTGTGCTTGGATGGGTTTATAATACGCACTGAACTTCTCTGCCAGGTGAGCTACACTAGTTTTGTAATATAAACTGTGCTTTGTATATATTCATTGTGCAGTATCTGCATTATATATTAACTGATAGCTCAGTAGTACCTTGTATTTCAGATTTGAGGTAGAATATGAATTATGAATTTTGCTCATTTTGTAGTGCATGTTACCATTTGTACACTACATAATATTGGCTCCATCTCAGTTTTGTATTTATGCAGGGTTATTATGTTTCTTGAAATAAAAATAAAATAAGATTAATAAAAAATAATAAAACCTTAAAATAATCTTATTTCAGGTAGTTGCCAAGGTAACATTTCTCATTTTCATTTAGTTTGACTAAATGGTCATTTGAAATTGATTTATTTGTATATTTACAAGTTTGAGTAATTTTGCTGTTTGGTCATTTGATTTAGTTTTTTAATTAAATGTCTTTCATCAGTTGCAAATGCAAAATTTTCATCTAATATTTATATTAGTTATATAGTTCAAAATAGTAACACTGGTAGTTAATCAGTGTTAGAGATTAGAACAAGCAATTCTTTAGAAAAAACTATAAAAGTAAAGTATTTTAAGCACAATTTGAATGTACTGTACATTATTTCTAATCTCACATATTATTTACGACAAGTGTAATACACATCTCATAATTTAATACTACACAGTATGTAATTAAAACACAATTACCTGTTGTGTCACTTTGTACCCACTATCTAGTGCACACTGCACAGTGTAATCTGAAAGGATACACATGGAAGAGAAGTGAGAGTAGGAAGTGAGGAGAGGTGAAGAAGGGGGAGGTGTGAGAGCACAGATGCCATCGCTCCAGCCCATCTCTGACTCATGCACACTGCTGAGAACAGATGGTTCCTCACACAAACACACCACAGCAAACATGCACACTTACACTCTCAGGAACATTCTCACACACTGAAGTAGGCCTACAGTAGACACTGCTTCACTACAGGTTTATAGCGTCTTTGTATCATTGGTATGTTTAGTGAATGTGCTTCTTAATTCTGCATCTCTCTGACTGTCAGATTTCACATTGGGCAGTCTGTGCTCTGGGCACTGCTGACTCACACACTCACCAAACCGCTGAGCCCTGGTTGATCCTGCTGCGCAGAGAGATGCTAATGAATATGTTCTCTATTTTTACCCATACTGTTTCCTCCTGCCTTCACATTACGCAGCTGTGCCTTGTAAGGCTCAGATAGGTCAGATTTTGATGTACGTGGCCTAGAACTAGCTGCTAAGTATTACTCTTAAATATTAATATGGCACAGTGATGATTTTGAATGGTTGTATGCCTACCTGCATTAGCATTTTAGCATTAGCACTGACCTTCTTGCTCCTCTTTGCTAACCTTATAGGAGCCTGATAATGTTGTTCTGATTACTTCACGTATTTATTTCCCTGAAAGCTTTTATGGGATTTTTTCTATGGATGAAAAAAATCCCAAGCCATCTTCAGTTCTCTGTTTCAGCTAGCTTCCGTTTCCGTTATCCCTCTTAAGCCTCCCAGAGAGAGAGCAAGAGAGAGTGTGTTTCTCAGAATGCTGCCAGGCTGTTTAACGCTGTATCTTCTCCAGTACTTCCATTTTGGCTCTATTTCTTAATTTAGTACATTAACTTTCAGTAATGTGTATTGTGGTCAGCCTGGTATGTAAAAAGTATCTTCTCAGTGTCTATCAGTGGTAAAATATAAAAATAAATAAAGTAAAAGCCCAAGTAATAGTGCACACAGCCTAGTTAAAGAGTTTTTGTGACTTTTGCTGGATCCATTATTGAAATTAAAATGTCGACCAGTTATGGTTTGATTTACATTTTTTGTGGCCTGAAATAAGGTTGAATACTATTGTCCCTGTATTTTTGTGAAAATTTCTGTGTACTAGTTTTACTCTACATCTAGTGCACACTTCCAGTGATTGTTTTATTGCCACTTTGTAATTTTGTACTTTATTATGCTATATTGTGCACACTACCCGTTGTATTTCACGCTACATTTTGTACTTGTACTGTACTATATAGAACACACTACCCAGTGCACAAAACAGTGTCCTTATGATCTAATACTAATATATTTTGTGAATTAATACTGTATTACATAGAGAACACTACCCAATATGCTTGTGTTTTAGTGCACAATACTTTATGCATTCACAATGTTCTACAATTATAGTGGACATTATGTAATTTCCTGTGTGCACACCACAGAGTGTACTAGTACTTGTAGTACATTATCTAGTGCACACTGTATTGTAATGGTACTTTTTTAATGCAAACGAGTTTGTGAACACTATACTTGTTCGCAAATGCTACGCTACTAGTGCACAGTATATACTATTATATACTGTATATATATATATATATATATATATATATATATATACTGAGTTTTGTATAGTTTTTCTGTTCAATACTTCAGTACTGTACTACAAAACTAGTGATTTAAACTACTAGTTTTGTATCACACTATCTAGTGCACACTGCACGTAGTTGGCTGTGAGTTGGATTTGCATAATGTTTACTTCCCAACATCCTCAGGAGCACCTCTGATGCTCTGTGCTTAATAATGCATTGCAAGCGCCATCTCTTAATGGTCACTGCTGTGTTCACCGGGCCTGATTTTTCATTCTGATTCTCTCTCTGTGCCATCTAAATGTTGCTAGATGGGAAATAACCTTCTGTGCTGGAATAACATCTGCTCCCATAACATTTCCTCTGTCATTTTATAAGCCATTCCAATCCTTATGCTTAAGGTGAGCTCCTGCCTCCCAGATATTGTCATTCTGCTTGTATCCCTTTGCTTTCTGTTTTCACTTCTATTTCTGTCCCTCTCTCCTTTTCTCTCGAGTGGACTTGTCAGCGGTGATTTAACCAACTAGCCCTTCTTTTATGTCTTCCCAAACCTATCATTTATTTTTCTAATAGTGGCGCCCAACGTGGGGAGTATTCCTATCCCCTCCTCCTTACTGACATAATGTTTTCCTCCATCTCTTCTAAAATACTTTCTTTGCTTTCTTGTCCTGTCGTATTATGTATGTCTCTACTGTCCAGAAGACCAGTGAAGAAGTGCTGATTGTTTGGTTCACAAGCTAATTTCTTTCCCACACCAGCACTGCATTAAATCAGTCTTCTATTATTTCTGCATTCTCTTCTGGTGCATTGTATGATAAATTATTCAGCTCAAACTAAATTGTATATTTTTATTACTCATGTTGGCCAAGAATTTGTCTTCATTATGATCCAAATGTCAGCAGCATTTTAAATTCAGCATGTGTGAATTGCTTCACTGTATTTCCTGGGCCTTAAATCTGTGTGTGTATGTGTGGCTTTTTATTTTATTTTAGAAAGCTTGTATTTCTTTTTTAAGAAAAACTATGTTCTTAGTCCATTTATTTCATGTTTGCCAGTGTTTACTGGCCAATTGTATTTCCACTAAACTAAACAAGCATTTAAATCAAATTCATTTGAAATTTCCTTCAATTGAAAACATATTAGTAAAAACTAGAAAAGCATAATGATATAAGCACACCGGCAGATAATAGTTGGGTGCAGTATGCAAAACGTCTTTTTTATGTCACAGACTGAATTTTAAACATTCAGAGAAAAAACTTTTCTTTTACTTTTTTACCATTTTACTGCATTTATCAAATTCAGACATGTTACCAAAGTTATTGAGAGATTTTGTTTTATTTTACTTTACTTTACTTTATTATTTTTGTTATTTATTTTATTTTATTTGCAATTTATAGGAAATATAAACTATTATTTTAGGCTAAATCTTGCAACCTGTTATTTAAAAAAAAAGATTTGCTTTTATTAATTTTATTTAGTTGTTTATTTATTTTTTTATGCAAGCGCTGTTATTTAATTTAAATATAATATTTATTTAATTATAATTTCTAAAAAAATAACAAAATCACATAATTTTTTTACATTTTGTAACAGATTTGCATTTAACAGACCTGTGTTATGGTCATTTGCAAAAAAGAAAAATACATGATAAATTAGATATGAAATATATTTTAATAAGTTTAAAATATTTTAAAAAATATATATTTTTAATTAATTAATTTGTATTTCTAAATTTAAAACCAAATTGAATGTCTTCTTAATGAAAGTGATGCATATAGAACATGATGCTTTTTACAGACTTTTAACTGTAGATATTTTAGGTGCGCAATGTGATCCAACCCACACAATTATGATGCTCCCATCATTTGGGTGATTATGTAAATCCGGAGTGCTGATGAAACTGGAAAAGAATCTTAAGGATTGAGTCTGTGCTACTAACCCAGTTCCACACAATGCAGGCAGTTAACTGGTTCTCACAGAGATTTGGAAAAAAATCCACCAATGAGCAGTGAGGTTTATTTCCCAGCAGCCAGTCAAATGCATCTCTCAGCTGCTCTGCACCTTAACATCTCCTGCTGTGAGAGCTAGAGGGCTGTATAGCACTTCCTACTGTTTCCGAAGCTCCATCTCTGCAGCCAAAACTTCGTCCCAGATCTTAACCCTTATCAGATCACCCTCAAACTGCATTTACCGCAGTAAGTGATTCTGTTAGTGTAGCTGTGTTTAATGCCCTTGGAAAGGCTATATATTTCATGCTAACAAAATCTCTTTGAATTAATGGCAGTTGTCGCCTGCTGTCTCTAAATGTCTTCTCGGGTTACATGGGAGTTATAAAATATGGTATTTAAAAGCACTTATGACAGTGTACTGTCAGCATTTCTGCATCTGTCTGCTCTTTCCTGTTCGTGGAATCCTCTCTCAGCACTTCATAAATCAGAGTGATAACAGTGGCAGAGCAGCGTTCTATACAGGCTCCTGAGAATGGTGTCGCGCTACAGTCTGAGAGTAAGCTAAAGTAGAGAGGAAAGTGTCTTTCAAAGGATCCGTTATATAAAAGTACCTATGTGATTTGTGAAATGGGTTATGGCTCATTGAATAGATACTATGTCTTGGATTTTTTTCTTTTACATGGCAAGCAATTCTCATTTTATTGCAGAGTTTGGTCTTATCGAGCTGGGCTGCGTTATTGATCAAGACTGAGTGGGATGAACGGCTGGTCTGGGTTCAGTTGTGGGGTTAATGAGGAGTTGGATGAATTCTCATCCACCACAGATGATGAATAATGTTCTCAGATAGAAACCAAGTATGATGAGCGCAGTCTGATTACGCATTCACTAAATCAGGGAACTAGACAATGACCTGCAGCATGGAGTGTCTAGACTACTGTGTAATGCGCAATGAATTAAATGCAATTAAACTGACGAACATTAAAGTCCACTTTTAGAGATTTTCAAAGCGCATTTTTCAAAAGTATTTATTTATTTTTTGTAATGAGGTTTGGCTATTTTGGGATTATTTTCAGGTCCTAACAGTGTAAGTGATGAGCCGCCACCGCTTCACCGTGTCACCACGTCACCTCCTGGAGATGAATCCAGAGCACCGTGCCGTAGCACCCCTCAACCCCCCAACACCCCTGCACCCACACGTCGCTCCCTGCTGCCCCCTCCTCGAAGCTCCCCCGTGGGTAAGTGGACCAAACCTCCATATTTCCAGCCAGTATGCAATGTGATCTTCAACCAGTACTACAAGAAGCTTGTGTTTCAAGAGGTTTGCTATACTAGAATTATTTGTTACAGCTAGTATGCATTACACAAATATGTACAGTACTTCAGCTGGTGTACACTATAAGGCCCTGATCAGACAGAACACCTTTTTTGCAGTGAGAGGTCCCTTTTTTTCATTGTTTGCTATTGGCAGTGAGCATTTTGCGCTGTTTATGCACCCCAGGCGCTTCGCATTTTAGCCGCCTGCTGCGCCTCGCATTTTTGCAGGAGAACTCTGATTACCTGAACTTGAGAAACAGCAACTCTGAGCAGAAAAACGCCCAATGTCATTCATGGTTTTTTTTTTTCATTGTCAAATTGATTGATTGGAGAGGTTGGGCCTTCCGTTGTGGTGACAAAAGTTTACCATTGCTTAGAAAGTCCAGAGACTGGAGTGATGCAGGAGAAACTTTTGGTGCCTGGCACAGGTTACCCAGAGCTGTAATTATTAAGGTTTTTGCTAATATGACTGTTTGTTTAACAGCAAAAACTAAAGATTTTAGAGCACTCGCACTATAATCCTTCGATTAAACTGTCAGGACAACTGATTTGGTGGTTGCCTAACCTTATTAAAGAGGTCTTATTATGCTCTTTTACAGAGTCTTGATTTTGTTTTGGGGGTTGTATTAGAACAGGCACTCATACAAGGTTGTTAGAAAAACACATTATTTTTCACATATTTTACATTATTATAACACCTCTTTCCCCAGTCTGGCATGAACAGCTTGAATAGTTCCTTTATCAAATGAATGCCAGCTTTCTGAAATATGAAATGTGCTGTGATTGTTAGCTGGGCCAGTGTGTGTTGTCACTGGCAGCACTCTGTGCCTGGTCAGGAAATGTCATGCCCCTTACCATAGCCACCTGCAAGCTTCAGTGCAAATAATGCATCAAAATCAAATTAATTTAAGCATGATTTAAACCCAGATGATTGTAACCATTCTAAGTTCGTCTGCCTTTGGAAAGCTGTGTCTCCGACATAGTGATAACACCTGTTGACTTCTCTAGTGCAGCTCAACAAGGTCTTGTCCCATTCGTCAATCTTTGTGGTATCACAAATCCTGGAAAATATGGGTTGTAGTCCAAACAAATCGTTCGTTGTAGTTTTTGAAAAGTGATTTCTGTTAAATAAAATATCTCCTGCTGAATTGGACTTTGAGCTTTGTAACTTTGCAGATCTTTTTTATGCTCAAACAGCAACATTCCAGACTAACTAAAGTTGAAAAAGTGAAAAGGCATAATAGTAACCCTTTAAAGGTTGCTCTCTGATAAGTGTGCGCTTCAGCTAGTATACTCTACAAAAAGTATGTTTTAATACTTGAATACATGACATATGAACTTAGTATACCAGTATGCACTTCAATGAGAATGCATTATGAGTATGAAATTCAGCTAGTATGCATTTTGGTGAATATGAACTACAAGAAGTATGCTCTATACAATATTTAATTTAACCAGTATGCAGTACAAGTTGTATACACTTCAGCTTAAGTATTCTTTAGTACTACAACGAACAAGTATGGGCTAAAGTATATGTTAGCACTACTAGAAGTATGTTTCAACTACATGCATTACACAAACATGTAATTTAGCTACTGTAGTATACACTGTAAGAATGAGGTTCAGATAGTTTCAAATTACATGCTTTCTTGTAAGTATGCACACATATGGACTTTGTATGCTAGTATGGGCTTCTAAAATAATGTACTATAATGCATATGAAATTCTGCTAAGATGCATTTTAGTGAGTATGCATTACAAGAAGTATGCTCTAAACATGATTCATTCCAACAGAATGCACTGCAATTAGAGTGACCTTCAACCAGTACTACAACAAGCATGTGTTTAAACAAGTATACACTACAAGAGGTGTACACTAATACAAGTCTTAGTTTCAATAGCATGCATCATACAGATATGTATTTTGGCTAGTAAACACTGTATAGACTTCAGAAAGTTTACATTACAACAAGTTGCACTCAACTACAAGAAGTATGCTATAAGCTAATCTAATTGCATTAAAATACAATGTGATCTTTAACCAGTACTACAAGAAGATTGTTTTTTGAAAGGTTTGTAAAACTAGAAGTATTTGTTTCAGCTAGTTTGCATTACAAAAATATGTACTTCAGCTAGTGTACACTATAAGAATGGACTTCAAATAGTTTGAAATTGCATGTTGCTTTCTGATAAGTATGCACACACACAGTATGGACTTAGTATGCCCATTGGTAGTTCAAGAATGCACTATAATGGATATGAAATACTGTAGCATTTTTAGTATGCATGAACTACAAGAAGTATGCTCTAAACATGGTTCATTCCAACAGAATGCAATACAATTAGCGCACTGAAATACAGAGGTTGCATGCTTTCACTAGTGCCAGAAGTGACCTGTCAAATGTCATAATGAATTTTTAGATAGCAGCTCCAGTTTGAAAGCAGACCTCCACTGATGCACCGACACACAGCTGAGAGCGTACTTGTCAGGCATTCGTAAACAGCACTACCTCCCTGTCCATGTCCTATACTGAGTCATTAATCTCCTCTGCATGTGTAAATAATGGGACAGTCCTGTTTGGGGGACGTTGTAGCCTATGTTTAGTCAAGACTGAAATGTAGACTTTGCCTTGAGAAGAAACACCCTTTGTCAGGAAATAGGCCATCCAGACTCATTCATCTTAAGACCAGCACAGGGAAAGAGGCTTGTCTACTTCGTGTGTTGTGCGCACTTATTGAAGTAAATACTTTTTATAGTGCATACTATCTGAAGTGCATACTTCTAGTACATACCTTTTATAGTATGTACTTGTTGAAACACATGGATGTTGTAGTACTGGTTCAAGATCACAGTAGTTGTAGTCTTGTTGAAAGCATACTTCTTGTAGCACATACTCAAAGACGTACATGCTGGATGAATTTCATACTTATGTAGCATTGTTATGAAAGTGGACACTTTTTGAAGCAGATAGTTTTCGTAGTGCATACTAGTTGAAGTGTATATTTATTGGAGTGCAAGTTATTGTAAACAATTTCAAGTAAATTTTTATACTAGCTGAAGTGCATATTTGCATAATGCATATTCGTTCTGGCATTGGAGAAAACATGCAACCTTCCGTATGCCAACTGAACTAAATTCAACCTGAGTTATGAAGGAACAAGCAAACCAAATTGAAGTGCATACTATCTGAAGTGCATATTTGTGTAATGCATACTAATTCTGGCACTGGAGGAAGCATGCAATCTCTGAACTTCTGTATTCCGAATGAACTAAGTTCAAACTGAATTATGAAGAAACAAGCAAACTAAAACTGTGGTGCATACTACTCCATGTAATATAAACTTTCTGAATTCTATTGTCACAAAACATGGTTTACAAACACACACGACGAAGACAAAGAAGATATAGTTCAGTAATCTTTAATAATTCCACACAGAGGGAAACACAAGGCAGGCAGGCAGGAGACACATGTAGCACATCAACGACAGCAACAATACCAGATGAGGAAAAACGGGACAGACTACACTATAAATACTGAAGCAAATTAAGAGAATTAATGACACACACCTGAACTAAATGACACAATCCAACATGAGGGAAAACCAGGTCACACAGAGCACATGGGGGAAGAAAACACAACAAAACGTCCATGGGTGTGACATCTAAACAGTGTTTACTAGCTTAAGTATAATGCATGTTATTTGAAATGAATACTTCTTGTATTGCATACCTCTTGTAGCACATACTTGTTTGCATGATTAGTACTAGTTGTAGGGTGGCCATATGCACCGTTCATACAGGACAAGTCCCAGCCAGGATTTTAATAATACCTAAAATATCAAGGTTTTGCCTATTTAAACTGTGCTGGTGCATCATTGTGTAACATTCATGAGAGCTATAAAGAGCAGAGCAGACGGCTCCTTATGCTTTCGAATCGCTTTCATGTGTTTGTTCGTTCGTTTGACTTGAAGCATTGTGTATTGCACTGGTTTTTTGGATTTGTGCGAAGCGACGCTTCAAGTAAATCGAACGAACAAACACGTGCACATATTTGCATCGCTTTGATCGTTCCCTCTAGATCTCACCTTCTCACACGCAGCCCCACGATTGGTCAATTATGTACAATGCCTGCATGTTATTGGTCAAACTGCTCTGGATGTTTTGGGCAATATTAAAATCCAGGCCAGGACGTGTCCCGTACGAACGGCGCATATGGCCACCCTAACTAGTTGAGGATTACTCTAGTTGTAGTGGAATTAATTTTATTTAAAGCATGCTTCTTGTAGTGCATACTAGTTGAATTTTATACTAATGTTTGTTGAATCACATACTATCTGAAGTCCAAATGTTTTATAGTGCACACTTGGAGTGGATACATATTGTAGTGCATGCTTACTGGAGAGATGTGTAATGTAATCTAGCTCATTCTTATGGTGTATGCTAGCTTTATATTTGTGTAATGCATACTAGTTGAAAAAAAGACTTCTAGTAATGCAAACCTTTTGTAGTGCATATTTGTTTAAACATGATTTTTGTAGGTTAAAGATCACTCTAGCTGTAGTGCATTCTGGTGGAATTTATCTTGTTTAAAGCCTAATTCTTGTAGTAAAATCTCATTGCAGCACATACTAACTGAATCTCATACACTTGCTTACAATCGCTTATTTATCTCAGCTCAATTAGGCCAATCATTAAGAAGCAATCATCCGATTAAAGCAAGTGATGAACCATTGTGCATGTTGGTGACATTACAGAAGAGCCTGTCCAATCAGAGCTCGTCTGTGCCCATTTAACCAATCATTTCCCCCCTGCCTAAAGAATAATGAGGTTATTAAGATGCCCTGTTTATATTCTTTCCTCCTCATCCTTCTCTTTTTTTTTTACCTATCCCCCTCTCTAGTGTTGTTATTTGTTCTGTCACATTTTCAATGCCACATTTGCTGATCCTAAACCACAGCTCTGAGAGTCTATATCTTTGCCTGCTGCTCCCCTCTTTGTCATCCTGACAAAATCTCCAGCACACTGGAGGGACAAAAGGGCTGCTAGGGGCAGCTGGCACATCATGGACTACCGATCTAGGGTTAGCACGATGACAAAATTCATGAGACCTGTTAAAAAACAGTTCAGAGCCCCTGTCCAGCTTTCGAATTACTCACATGGATCTAAAGAAACAGATTTTATAACACATCGGCTTTAGACCGCCATACTTGAGTCAAACATCTTGGCATGCATGTACCCACCCATGATGCACCAGTGTTTTTGATGCCGTAGGTGCTGTCTCAGCATGGGCGGGGGGCGGAGGTGGGGAAACAGTGGGTTTCAAGGGAGGAGGAAGTCCATTGGGATTCTAGAGCGGTGTCTATGGCTGTCTGCTACATGTCGAAATGAGCTGGCAGTAATTAGGTGCCCTGGGACCCCTGTTGCAATGTGATGTTTGTGTGTGCGCTCTGTTGGGTGAAAGTAAGCCAAAAGCAGCAACCCCAAAAACATACGCACCCCCTTCTGTTGTGAGATGGGAGGTTTAGAACAAGCACCAATCCCAGCTGCATCTTCAATCATTTCCTGTAATCCCATAGGTGGCGTCTGTGTCTTTATATCTGTTCGGGTGATATTACAGAGACTGTAAAATAATAATGTAGTTATTAATTTGTTATGAAGATATATACAATATTTGATCTTGTATTGTAAAAGCTGTGTCTGTTAGTGCACTTTCTCTCATAACACAACAAATTACTGTAAAAAAAAAAAATAATAAATAACCAGATCAGGCTACATTTAGTGATCATAAAGTGGGAATACTCATAAGCCCCTGTGCTTGAATAATTTGAAAGGTATGCTTTAGCAATGGGGTCGTATAGGGGAGATACTGAGAATTAAATTAAAACATTTTAATTAAGTTAAAATTATATATAGTACAGTACAGACCAAAAGTTTGGACACACCTTCTCATTCAAAGAGTTTTCTTTATTTTCATGACTATGAAAATTGTAGATTCACACTGAAGGCATCAAAACTATGAATTAACACATGTGGAATTATATATGGAATTATATACATAACAAAAAAGTGTGAAACAACTGAAAATATGTCATATTCTAAGTTCTTCAAAGTAGCCACCTTTTGCTTTGATTACTGCTTTGCACACTCTTGGCATTCTCTTGATGAGCTTCAAGAGGTAGTCACCTGAAATGGTCTTCCAACAGTCTTGAAGGAGTTCCCCGAGAGATGCTTAGCACTTGTTGGCCCTTTTGCCTTCTGTCTGCGGTCCAGCTCACCCCTAAACCATCTCGATTGGGTTCAGGTCCGGTGACTGTGGAGGCCAGGTCATCTGGCACAGCACCCCATCACTCTCCTTCTTGGTCAAATAGCCCTTGATGCCTTCAGTGTGACTCTACAATTTTCATAGTCATGAAAATAAAGAAAACTCTTTGAATGAGAAGGTGTGTCCAAACTTTTGGTCTGTACTGTATATATATATAACTAAAACACTGATCAAACATGATTTTTTTTCAGGATTCACTGTTGAATAGAAATATGTATGTATTGTGTATAAATATGTATAATATATATATATAGAGAGAGAGAGAGAGCATGTGCATTTCAATTTATTTATTATATTGATTTTCATTTTTAACATTACTTTAAAAAATCTTGCTAAATTATTGCCTCAGAAAAATCTAGTTAAGATTGTGCAATATATTCAAGTTTACTAAGAAGCCAATTTATGGACTATTGAATATACCAAGTGATATTAAGTAGATTTTTCTGAGGTAATAATGAAGTTAAAGAATTTATTTTACACTGTAAATATAGTAATATTTAATATAAATTATATTATTTTGTACATCAGTGTTATTTTTTAAGAACTATTCTCTTGTGTATTGTCCTGCTCTGACCACAGATCTGAGATTTTTGAGATGGAAGTTATTTTTTTTATTATTAAAAAATACATATGTTTAATATATTTATACTGTATGCTCTGGTTTACGGATGCCTGCAGCCTCTCAGAATGTCATATCGTCCAGCCCGTGTGGCAAGCGGACCCTAGCAGCTGCGTTATTTTGTGGTTGGCTGCCTCTTATTGGAATTGATCCATGGACCGCTGAGACCTTGTTATGACTCTGTGGAAGAGGAGAGCCATAGGAAAAGGGGGTGGTGGTTACTGTTGTGAATGCATTCATGGATTTGCACTCATGTGCCCTGTATGTGTTCCCTGAGTGAATATCCTTTAATTCAGGTAACATCCTGAGAACCGCCCTTAACTCTTGTTCCGATGTCTTTTCTTTATCCATAGCATCCCGTAAGGAATTCCAGAAGAGTTCTGATGGCACCCGTTCATCTCTCTCTTCACCTAAGAGACTCGCTGTAGTGTCACCTAAACCGCAGTCTCCAGGTAACCAACCAGAACAAAGATGAACCCAAGATATTGCTTTCCTTTCATAGCTGTCCCCTGCTGCTCTCCATTAGACGATATCACACTGTTGGATTAATCTCATCGGAAGCTCCGCTGTAACCCACTTTATTTTTCTCTCCATACACACACACAAACATAGAATGAGTTAGAACTTCTTATAAGACGTAATCAGTGTGGCCACTAGGGCCAAGTTCAGTTGTCATGTTGAATTATTTGAATTAATAGTATTCATTTGCCTAATCTACCGACCGCAAATTATAGGTTTTAGGGAGTCAGTCACACTCATTAAAGCTTGAGTTCTCCTGAAGGACATTAATGTTGGGTGTCTTGAAAAATGTAAACATACAGTGCTAGGAGGCTTCAGAGTGCATCTCGCACTCTTGTTGTTGTTGTCTTTCTGATGAGCAGGGAATCGACTACCTAACATCAGTTTCGCCCACCTTGCTACCTGAAAAGCTAATTTTCTTTTTGTTGTCATAGAGACTGATTCTCAGGCTAAAGATTAAGCCACTCTAGAAGGCTGGTGGCTGGTGGCTGGTTTGTGTGTGTGTGTGTGTGTGTGTGTGTGTGTGTGTGTGTGTGTGTGTGTATGCGTGCGTGTGTGCGTGCGTGCGTGTGTGTGTGTGTGTGTGTGTGTGTGTGTGTGTGTGTGTGTGTGTGTGTGTGTGTGTGCGTGCGTGCGTGTGTGCGTGCGTGCATGTGTGTGTGTGGTGGACTGGATCGTCTTGAGTCAGTGTAATGAATAAAAATTTGTGCTGTCAATAGATTAAAAAAAATTGCTAAATGTAATTAATCCCACATAACAATAAAGTTTTTAAAAACATGTTTATACTGCAATAATTTCACTTTCATTCTTCATTCTTTAAGTTAAGGTAGAAACAACATAAAGACAGTATATTTTAATATGTTTAATCTTTTTGTATGACTGAAGGCGGGTATCGATGATACCAATACTACTTATGTCTCTGGAAATTGTTTTTTTTTTTCCTAATATTTACCCATTGACTCTAGCCATTCAACATTACAGTATAATTGAGAGCTACCAATTTTAAAATATGTTAGACTGAAAAAAAAAGTATTTAATTGAACTTATTCAATTTTCACATAAACCCATTATAATAAATGTCATATTTACCCGTGCCCTTCAGCAAGTAGGAAATATTCAGAAATGTAATATAGTTATCAAACAATAAATTCTGTATAACATTTAGATGAATCCTTAAAGCTATGACAGTTACTGATTTCCTCTTTTTTTCTTTTGTTCTTTAATTAACAGACATCAGAGCAGCTGGGTTATTAGGTTATTTGGCTGCTATTACTTTAAGAGCTGCGGAATGTGATACAGATCTGACGCGAGTGTTCATACTGTAGTTTCATATGCACTTTAATATGAAATGATACAGGCTACAGCATGCACCATCTCACCATATTTGTTTGTGCAATTGAAGAGCATATGCTACGAGGACAGGAAAATTAGTTGTTACTGACATATGGCATGACAAAATCTCATCTGACTGGAGTTCACTATTATTCCACTGAAGCTCCTCATCACCTGTACTGTTTCTGCGCTTGTTTGACTAGTGCCTGTCGCTCAGGCAATGTGGAGTGCACATCTGAAAAGTCTGAATGAAAAATTTATGTGTTCGTAAATACATTCTACGCCTAAATAAACGCAATTCTTAAATGAAAAAAGAGACAAAAGCAGTAGTTGTGAGTGGGATGGCCAACCTTAGCTCCGCCCCTGCATTAAATATTTTTAACACCGTTAAACTGGAGAAAATAATCGGCTTCATTAGCGTGCTAATTTTAAAGGCACTGATACAAATGTTCGTTTAAATTAATTAAATACAGGAGCGTGTTTATGGTTTTATTGTTTTGTTAATCAGGGTTAATTCAAACCTTTCAATGCTATTGTATCTCCACATTCCTATACAGTATGCTATCTCCACTGTACATAGGACAGCTATAGCTTGCAAAGATATATACAGAGATTAATGATGTTAATCATCCTGTCATTCCATCTGGCCCAATGTGCTTATCAAATTCATCATGAAATCAATGCTGATACATAGCTGCAGTAAGAACAAAACATTAGCTGCTATTAGCATTAGCATGAGTGTTTTGGGTTGCTTGCTCATCTTGAAGCACATTAGGATATACAGCTTGATTTTATATTTCATTAATGTTAAACCCTTGATTTTTATGCAATTTTTTAAGTAGTTTGTCAAGTTTCAATTTATCTCCTTGGCATAATAATTGATAATGTTTTTATGTAACTTCCATGAGGCATTCAACTGACTTGGTATAACTAATCTATACATCCTTTGTAATCCATGCATTGTCAATTGGAATTATATAACACAAGAATTCTTCCATTATTTTATTTGAACTATAAGATTTGTTATGGTTTTTCTAGCCACTGTTCCGTTAGCTTTGGGTCACATACCTCATTTACATTACAATGAAAACAGTCTAGTCTTTGAATAGTCCCTTTGCTTTACTTATAGAGGATTCAAGTAATCCGGTTAGGTATAGAAATTATGGTAAAGCTTTATGTAAATTGTTTCATGGTTGTTAAGCATGCAGTATTCCCTGGGGTGTCTTAGCATTATAGAGGCCATTTTATTCACACAGGGCTGTTCTGAGATGAGTTTAATGAAATAGATTTTTTAGTGCTTTTTCTTTCGTGTTTCCACCTTTAGTCCTTCAGAGGCAACAGAGGGCAACAGTGGTGATCCGAGGCTCAAGCATGCAGATTTTGCCTCGTACTGGCTCTCCAGGCCCAGATATGAAAAAAGAAGGAGAGCAGAAGAAAGAAAAAGGGCGAGAGGAAGTAGAGAGGAATGAAGAGATGCAACTCTTGCAGGGTCGCTGTGCAGAACAGGCCAGGCAACTACAGACTCTTCAGACAGAACTTAAGAAAACCAGCATGAGTCTGGAGGTCTTTGTGATCTGCACTCAGCACTTCTCCCTCAAGGTATTTTGTAAAGATTACATTCAGCGAAAAATTTATTTGGCCAAACATATGCATTCATTATTATTATTACTTTACACATTTTAGAATCTTAAAAAATCATCAAAACTATTGAATAAAACAACTATTACATTATATTATATTATATTATATTATATTATATTATATTATATTATATTATATTATATTATATTATATTATATGTTATAAAACAAAGTTGTTTTAGTATTCAAAGTCATAAACACATTATATTATCTTTTGTTATATTATATTATATATTGAAACATGTATTCGTTATTGTTAATTCACACATCTTAGAATTATAAGAAAATCACCCCAACTGAAATAAGTTATTTTATTTTATTGTATTTTATTATTTTCATTTTTCATAAAGTCAATAAGTCAAAGTAAATTAAAATGTATTATATATGTATGTATTATATATTATATATGTATTTTATAAAAAATGTATTATATTTTATGATTATATTATATTATTATACGTGCATGCTTATTCTTTATTACAACTTTAACCATTTTGGAATCGGAATAAAGTCATCAACACTATGAAATTTATATATATTATATATTTTTATTTTCATTATTCATAGTAAAGTCATAAAAATGTCATCAAAACTATTAAATAAATTATCAAATAAAATTATTCTTTTATTTTTTGAGATTTAATCGTCTTAAATATGCTTTTTTCCAAATTTTTTTGTTTTTCAGCTGATACAGTACGTTCTTTTCAACATGATATACAGTACACAAACTACATCCACATCCCTTCTGGTACAACCCTGTGATCAAATAAATTGCTCAAAGGCGCAGTGATTTTACGGCCTTCACATGTCACAACTACATGAGATATTTGTGTTACCATGCCAAGCCTCTACCACTAGGCATTCTCTACCATTTACTGACATTGTACCTCAACCGCTAGAAACTGACCATACAACAGCAAAAAACACAAATAACAGTCTTTATCTAATCTGTCATGAATGCAAGGATGAGGTAACTGTGTGCAAGAGCAGACCACTGAGTCAGTGTTTGCACACAGAATCTCAAGCACATCTCTGTCTCCTTAGGATGAATCACAAATGTTCCCTTCCATATTGGTAATTCGCTTTGGATTAAAGCATCTGCTAAATGAATAAACAATGTAAACACAGACATTTTTAGAAGCACAGTGTCACCTGCTGTTCATTAGTTGCTTTAAGATTTACAGTTGCTTCTGAAATGCCCCTGAATACTAACTTTACTAAATTTAAAGAGGTCAGAGGAGGTCAAAAACACGGTGGCTTAAAACATATGTACATCCAGATATAAAAACCTATTCTCTTCAAGGTTCCAGCTTAATGGCCACACATACTGTACTACATTAATATTAATTCCATTCCTCTCCTCCACATGCACTCCTGTTCATCCATTTAGCAGTAAAAGCGTTTACAGACAGAAAGGTATGTCAGTAACCTGCCAACTTCTCCCACGCCTGCCGACTCCAACATGCAAGCGAGCCACATATAAAAATTATTACAATAAATATGCATATTGATAATAAGTATATATAAATAATGAAAATGGAAAAATCCTGGGGTGCATTTAGGAAACAGATTTAGAATCCAATGGAAAATCCCCACCATGATTAGGGAAAAATAATATTTATTTGAGTAAAATAGTATTTAGTTGTTAATAATAGAAAAAAAACATTAGTTATATTATATTTATTGTTAATAGTGGATTTCTGTGTGTGTGTGTACTTGTTTATGGTACATAATTCTTGTTTTATGTATAGTAAAACTTAACTATTTTTGTGGTCCCTGTGAGGGAAAAAAATTATTAAAAATATTTGTTTAGGGTTAGGTTTAGGGTTGGGTTAGGGGATAAAAAATATATATATATATTGTTTGGTCAGTATAAAAGTATTTGAAGAATTCACAGAAACAAACGTGTGTGTGTGTGTGTGTGTGTGTGTGTGTGTGTTTCAGATTGAAAATGCTGAGGAGAAAGAGAGAGAGTTGTCCCAGGAACTCAGTCGGATTCAACATGAAGTGGGTGAGTTCAAAGAGGTTCATGTGTGCCCATAAACTACTAATATAAAAGCAGGTTTGCGTTATTTAAATCCATATACTCGGTTTCTCAAATCGCCTAGCCTTTAATGCAGCTCGCTGGGAGCGTCTTCAGAAGGAGAAGAGAGAGCTGGAGCAGTGTTTTGAGAGGGAGCTGAGAGAGTTACAGGTCCAGCAGGAGTCTGAACTCGCTACCGTAGAGGAGAACCTGAGATTACGGCACGCTTCAGACCGAGACCATCTCAGAGCAGAGCACCAGTCAGAGGTGGAGGAGCTGTGCACACAGCACCAGGAACAGGTCAGAGCCTCTGGCTGAGGATCGGGGGAAGTACATTTAAGATGGCATGAATTTGAAGACTCAACTGTGTGTTTCGTGTTTAGATTGAAGAGTTGACCTCCAACCATGAGGCCGCCCTTGAAGACCTGAAGACCATGCACAACATCACTATGTCAACACTGCAGGAAGAGCATGCCAGGACCATGAGGGGTTAGTGTCAGATTAATAATGTGACAAAAATGTGGAAAAGAACTAAAATTCTGCATTCATTTCTCTTAGACTTAAGGAAAGCCCATGAGCAGCAAAAGGCCAGTCTAGAAGAGGACTTTGAGAAACTGCGCCTCTCGCTTCAGGTGATTGTTGAGTAAATCAAGGTTTGAGATTTTTGCAAATCATCCAAATAGATTCATCAGCAACAATACCATTTCCTTTAGGACCAAGTGGACACTCTGACTTTCCAGAACCGGACTCTGAAAGACAAAGCCAAGCGTTTTGAAGAAGCTCTGAGGAAGAGCACTGATGAACAGATAGTGGTATGTTTCATTTATAAAGGGATACTTGAATATAGGCACACAAACACTGAGAGTAAGTATTGTAAATGTATTTGCAGGATGCACTGGCACCATATCAGCATATCGAGGAGGACTTGAAGAGTCTGAAGGAGGTATTGGAGATGAAGAACCAGCAAATTCATGACCAGGAGAAGAAGATCTGTCATCTGGAGAAAGTGGTAAGCTCTAAATGAATAGGTGAGCAGGATAAACACACTGTCCAGGAGAACTGTGCAGTCTAGCGTGTTCCTGTATGTGCTTTAAAGTAAAGAAGAGGACAGAGTTTTCCCTCAACACTGTCACGGTGAAAAAGAAAAAAGAAAGCAGGTGAGAGAAAAACACTCGCAGAAAAAAAAACTGCAAATAAATAAAACACTACTGGCAGAAAGAAGAAAACATTGAACAATAAATATAAAAACTAATTATAAAAACGGTATATGAAAAATTGTCAGGAAAAGCGGAAAATCGTGCAAGTAAAAGAAAAACTCATGAAAGGCATGAAAGAAAATTATGACACAAGTGCAGATAAAACCAAAAGAAAATACATTGGAATATTTATAGTGCAGAATGGTAAATAATCATTCATTTCTATGATAAAATACTGATTTGATTTTATAGTGACATGGCACATTACATTCCCTACTGAAGCTCAGGTAACAAAAGATATTGTTAACCAGTACCTTACAAACCCTTGAAACATCCAAAAAGATCACACCATAATGAATAATAAAGGAAGAAAATGAATTCATTTCTGAACAGGCATGACAAACCACTTGGGGTCCTTCAAGAGTATTGTATATGATGTATGTTTGTATATATTCTGTACTGTGCTTAGAAAGGGCATTTTATTGTGATGTTATAGTAAACATTTTTTTTTGCTTTTCCTTTCTGCTCCTTTGGATGTTATATTATTTATGATGTAGAAACAGGGCGTGCTTTTCCATTTTCCATTCAGCTTTTATGAATTCTCATTGTTTTTTTCCTCACATGAAGCACGTTTCAGACCCCTGTTGTGCAGGCAGGGGAAGGTTGTGTAAGAATTTAATGTCGAGCTCTGTGTTCACTTGATTCTTCGAGCAGGCCCAAAAGAACCTGTATCTGGAGGAGCGGGTCCAGGTGCTTCAGCAGCAGAATGAAGACCTGGTGGCCCGCATTGATCGCCATCTCTCAGTGTCAAGGTGAATACAGTATTTGAATTAAAGGAGTAGTTCACTTAAAAATGCAAATGAGCTGAAAATGTACTCACTTTGGGCTTTCAAGATGAGTCTATTTCTTCATTGGAACAGATTTGAAGAGATTTAGTATTAGGTAACTTGGATGGATCCTCTACAGTGAATGGGTGCCGTCAGAATGAGACTCCAAGCAGATAAAAACATCACAGTTATCCATAACTAATCCACATGTCTCCAGTTCATCCGTTAACATCTTGTGAAGTGAAAAGCTAAGTGTTAGTTAGAAACAAATCCATCATTAAGACATTCAAAATACTAAAATATGAGTCCTCTATCCATAATATGGCTTTTTCCAGTGAAAAACAAAAAAGTGTATTTGATGTGAGTGGACAACAGGGTTTTCATTTTTTTTTTTTGGAGGAAGTATTATTATGGATTATGGACTCAAAGTGACGATTTAAAATTTAAACACCTTCATGATGAATTTGTTTTCTCCAAACAATTCACTTTTCTAGCATAGCCAGACTTTTGACTGACCCTTACTATTTCTTTCTATATTTATAGACAACTGTCTGAGGAGAACGCAAACCTTCAGGAATATGTGGAGAAGGAGACCAACGAGAAGAAACGCCTGAGCCGCAACAATGAAGAGCTGCTCTGGCTTCTCCAGACAAGTCCCCACCTGTCGCCTTCCTCTTCTCCCATCCACAGAGCCTTCTTTCCCGGGCCTGATATCCCTCCTTACCCTTACTCTCCGGGCCCTGGGACCCCCACACACTCCTGTTCTCCTGGTCCCTCTCCAGCACCAGGGACGCCCACTCTCAGAGGCTCACCAGCGGCACGCTCGTCCCCTGCCCGGATCCCAAACGCCAACACTTTACCCAGATGAGCTGTTTTACTGAATCCCAGTCACATCACCCATTCTCTGTTCCTGTTCATTGTGACTGAATTGTATCGTTTTGGCGTGCAGACCGTCCCTGTTTTCCTTAGAAAATCCTATTTATTAGGATAATGTCAACCGGAAATGGTCAGACAGCCTTTGGTCAGACAGCTCTTCAGAATGAAAGAGCTAATGATGCTAATGCTTATGATGTGCTGCCAGCAATGCTTGGTCTGCATGGAGGCAGGATCGTTTTTGTGTATTATAGAAGTAGCTCAGCTTTGACTCTAAAACATGCTGTTGAGCTCCAACACAAATGTCTGTAGTTTCTTCTGAATGACATACCAGAACTTTATACAACAAAAAGCACTTTAGGTTTCTGCCCTACCTTGTTCCTACAGATAAGTGCACCAGCATTTTTCCTGGTCTGGTTTATTTTTTTATGCGATATGTCTTCTGATTTAACAAATCTCCCAAATTCTGATTTAGAATGTTTCGAATTAGTCAAGACATATATACTGCAAGATGTAATTTTCTTAATTTATTTCTTACTGTAAAAATATTAACATATTCTTAACATTTTTGCATATTATTATTGTTATTATTATCCTATCCCCATGGGCATTTTTTAAAGCATAATTAAAAAAATATATACCGTATTTTTCGGACTATAAGTCGCATCAGTCCAAAAATACGTCATGATGAGGAAAAAAACATATATAAGGCGCATTTATTTAGAACCAAGAACCAAGAGAAAACATTACCGTCTACAGCCGCGAGAGGGCGCTCTATACTGCTCAGTGCAGACTACAGGAGCACTGAGCAGTATAGAGCGCCCTCTCGCTGCTGTAGACGGTAATGTTTTCTCTTGGTTCATTTCTCTTAGTTAATTTCTCTTGGTCCATGTCAAATTAAATTTGATAAATAAGTCGCACCTGACTGTAAGTCGCAGGACCAGCCAAACTATGAAAAAAAGTGCGACTTATAGTCTGGAAAATACGGTGTATATATATATATATATATATATATATATATATACACATATATACATACAATACCATTCGCAACCTGATCTCATGACGAAAACGTACCTCTGGGAATCTTTTCGCAAGACACGAAACATGTACTGCCATGTATATTTCGTGACATATTTGATGTGAAACGTCCACTGAGTGGTGCTAAAAGAGTTCATATGAATGTACATATGGTACGTTTTATGTGACATTAGACTTGAAGTGTCCATTGAGTGGCCTTATAAGTCTAAAGTTCCGTGACGTTTTAAAATAAAGCACCATCTGCAGTGATATGTACTTATTGTTACCTAATTTGCATCTTACGTTTTCGTAATGAGGTTGACCATTCAAAAGTTTGGGCTCAGTAAATTTTTTAAAAATGTTTTTAGAAGTCTAACCAAGGTTGCATTTATTTGATAAAAATGATAATGTTGTGAAATATTATTACTATTTAAAATAGCTGTTTTCTATTTAAATATATTTAAAAAATCTAAAAAAAATGTTTAAATAACTGTAGGGGTAAACAAAAATGCTTATTAAGAAAATGCTTTTTGCAGTATTAAGGCCTTTTCTCATTGTCTTAACAAACTGCAATCCCTAGCACTGGTGCATGAGCAGTTACAGTTTTCCTGGACCCTCCGAAAAGACTAATCCAGCTAATATCAAAACCAGCAAGTGTTTCTTCATACATAAATCAGTTTGCTGACATGACACCTTTGCTGGCACAGATTCATTGTGCCCATATTTACTGGTTGCTTAACAAGACAAAAAAAACTCTTCAGCATCAAGTCTGTTCATCCTAACTTACCTGATAAAAGCAAGTGCTCTCACTTCATGCATGACATAAAACAGGGAGATCAAGCAAATATATAGGTACCGACTACAGGAAATGTTGTTGTAAATTGTAGTTGTAATTTTGATTATTTAATGGACATTTTGCTACTTGATGTGCATGTGATGTAAGTCTTCCATTTTTAATGTGAGTCCCAGGATAGTTGTCATGTTAGCGTAGATACTCGGACTCCTGAGGATGATAGCTTCCACCTCTGATGAGTTTTTGAAATGTTTGAGGACAATACTTTACCCGTAACTTCTAGGACAGGAGTGTCTTCTTCATGTCACACCTGTCAGAGGTGTGTTGTTTAAAGGTTTTACAGAGGTACAATATGGTAGTTGAACGTATGTTTGGATTTATCTTTATTGTAATGCTGGTTAACTCTTGTATTACCTCTGTAGAGTGTAGCATAACAGAGAGAAGTTTATCTGTATGAGTGAACTAGAAAAGAATGTAACTGTGTCTTTAAATGTCGTATGATAAAGTTCAGGGAAATTATTTAGCTGTTTTAAAGGCAGTTCTCCGTTTTTCAGTAAAACATGACAAGTTTTTTTTTATTATTATATATGAAAAATAAGACATTGCTCTTGCAAAGTGGGTTTTGATATTTCAAAACAAAGAGGCCATTTCTTGGAATTTTTGAGAATTTGAAATTTAGTTTGTGTGTTTCTACAATTGATGCATCTTTCAATGGGCAACCTTTGACACTTTTGATACAAATGAGAAGTTTTGTAAACTCTTCACTGATAATATTGTTTTCTATGATCAGATGGTGCTTGTACAGGGTATCATACAGAGAAGTACAATAATCTGCTATTCAAGACCAGCAATCTACAAAAAAATCCACACACACACAGCAAATATGTATTTGCAGATGTTTTTCTTCATTTGAGACACTATTGTTTACAGTTATTTTTTTCATTACTGTGAAATGTCTTTTTATTCTAATTCGAATGCATTTTCAAGTTATGTAGCTTTGCATTTTGAATTAGTTTCATTTGCTTCTGTCACTGTGATGGAAATGATTTGTTGTTCATTTTTTGCTACTCTGGCACAGATTCTAAAGAGTTTTCTGGATGTTTCCCGTCAAGCACAATAATGTTTTATACCACACCCAAAAAAGTTTAATATTTTAAATTGTGTTTTTCAAAAATTATAAAAATATATATATTAAACAACAGCAGGTCATTTTACATTAGCAACTTGACTACAATTCGGAATAATTTTGATTCACAACAAAAAGTACATAAATATTTCAGGAATGTGCCTTTTTATTGTGCAAAAGTAGCAAAAATGAAAAGGTTTAACAGTTAATATGCTTCTAATATCTGATTTAATACAAGAAAATTAATGCATCTTTTGAAATATTTGTTTGCTTTTTTATTTATTCTTTTTATTTGATTTTTTTTTACAGAATTATTGTTCAAATAATATTTTTTTAATTTAATTTTATTTTTCCATTTTTATTTTGTTGTACTTTTTTCATATTGTGTATTTATGTTCTGAATTAATGTTTCAACAAAAAACCTCAGCAACCTCAATCTGCACCTGCTATGGTTTATAACAAAGTACAAAATTGTTACTAATCTACATTTACTGAAAGGAGTAAATATGTATTTTAATCTTATACTTAAATCCTGTTTTGTTTTCTCAGTGGCCCTCAAGATGACCTTCACTATGGCGTTAGTCCATAGATTATAATGAATGATATGAAACAACAGAATCCTGTTCTGAGACACTGACTCTTTGTCCTGTGGACATCTAAACTACTGATTGTGAACTTACCCCTGAAAATACTGACACAGTCAATGTAAACTGAGAGTAATGGAGTCACTTATTGAACTGAATGAAATTTGTCCATCTGTCTACTTACTAACATTTGACTTCTATTATGTCTTTTCTGACTGGATTTACAGTCGTTTGTAAGCTCTTTATTGTGTTTTAGTGCACAGTAATCGATGCATGTTTGTCTTGGATGGATCATTCCTTCCCCTTGTACGTTTTCAACTTGTGATGGTTCACGCTGTAACTGTAGCATAGGAAGTATTAGGAATGGAAAGAATTTATATATAACTCATTTGTAATCACTATGGGGGCTGGGGATGAATATTAAAATGTTTCAAAAGAAAATGCTCATGTGCTTTTTTTGCTTATTTGTTATCATTAGCCAGCTAACAAAAATATGTTTTTTAGAATGTTTTACTAACATTCCTTTCAAGTTTTTAAAACATTATTTCTGAATGTTCGCGGAACATTTAAAACATACCATTTTTGAATTATTTAAAAAACATTTTTTTCATGTAACGAATGAATGTTACTTTTGAATGAACTCCAGTCGAAATCATCTGAAAGTAGAAAGTAGTACTGTTCAAAAACATTAGATGGATGTTTAAACTTAAATGTTTTAGTAAAATGTTCCACGAACGATGTTTAACGGATATTTGTGTCAATGACAACAATGTGATTAATCCATAGGATTAATCACGATTAATCGCATCCAAAATAAAAGTCTGTTTTTAGTTATACTTATGTATATTTATATGTATATAAATACACATAAATGTATATATTGAAGTACATATATATATATATATATATATATATATATATATATATATATATATATATATATATATATATATATTTATGTAAATATATATTTATATTTTTATATAACAAATAATATATAAATATCTTAAATGTTTACATGTTTATGTGAACATTACAAGCTCCATCTGTTTGTGACATCAGAAGTGACAATGCAGTGTATAATGTTTGTGCCTAGTTGCACCAAATGGAATTGCAAATATAAGAAATACTTCCAAACAAGTTACATTGACAGGATATATTACATGCCTTCTGGGGGTGATAGAGTGGAAGTCAATTAAAATATCAATAGATAATTACTTATATAACTCACAGTGTGATTTAATATGTCTTAATTGTGCCTGTTCCTCATAATTGGGATTTATTTTATATTTCATAATGTCGGTCGGTCCTTGTTGATCCAGGAACATCATTCCAATCAACCAGTCAGAATTGAGATATAACTTTTTAGGAAATATCTGTCATTAGATATTATAAGATTAGGTTTAGGGGTGGGGATTGGGTTAAGTCTATATTTTTGGACAGTAATCAGAAGATGTTGATCCAGGAACATGTCTTGGCATGTCTTAATAACACATACAGTTCACAAAAAATACACAATTCACAATTCAAATTAGCTTTATTGGCATGACTTGTACAGTATTGCCAAAGCATTGGCAATTACATAGGCAATGAACAAATAATCAATAAAATTAAACAGTAAACAAATGTATGAATACATTTATACAAAAAAAAAAAAAAAATATATATATATATATATATATATATATATATATATATATATATATATACACATACATACATACACACACATACATACATATATATATATATATATATATACACTTTATCGCCATCTACTGGAGTAACGATGTACAGTAACCTGATAAGATTGACGACTGTAATTTAATCACTTTTCCCTTTAAAATTAAGGAATTGCTCTTTTATTTTTTTTGCAGTTACTTTTCATGTACTTGCATTAAATACTGTACAGACTATAGAACAATTCAATATAAAACAATAGTGGATTTAACACCTAATGTTATATTATATACATTTTTAATGTTACCTTCTTAAAATACTTTGATCAGTTTTATTCAGAATTATATATAATTATTATATATTCAGAGGATAACAATTGTAACTTTTACAAGAACCCATGATGTGTGACAAGCAAACCAGCAGAGTGGATGTACTTTTGGTGTTATTGTAATTGTAATATTGGTAATAAAAAAATAAATAAAAATAAAAACCTAGTCACTAATCATTTATTTGAACGAATTAAAAGAGCAGTTTAATTACTATACCTGTATTGTTCAGCTGGTCAAGGTAAAGAAAGTATTTAGTAATAATTAGTAATGCAATACATTTTAGAGAGATTAAGATAGTATTCAAATACACTGTTGAAGATTAGTAAAAAAAAAAAATTGTTATCTTTTTATTTAGAGTAATTTAACCAACACTACTCACTGAACCAAGTGAATAATTCTGAATCCTTTTGGAAACTGGGTTCAAAAGTTTCTAGTCACTGGGATCTAACTGACCACTAAAAAGTAGTCCATGTGACGTGCACTATACATCATACTTTCTGAAGCCACAGTACTAACTGAATCTAATGCAAACCTAATCTTAATTTTTAAGTGCAGTAAATGTTCATAATTCCTAATGTTGCTATTATAATGTTTCTTTTTGGTCTCTAAATGAACGGTTGTTTATGGTTAGGTGAAGAACAGCTGAAATGTAAAATCTACTTATTGTTGTAGTGTATTTAATTTCATGCATACTCTTTGGCATATGAAAGTTGTTACACACTGATATACGTTGTAAAATATGATAATGATATTGTATTTTTTTTTTATAAATAAATCATTTGTAAACCTTGTCACTCTTTCTCGGAAAAGATAAATGATGAAAAAGAAGAAAATCATGCACAATTTCTAAATGAATAACTTGCGAGCATCTGTACACTATGAATTTTTCAGCTATCATTTCTTCATGAAGTGGCTTATGACGTCCATGGGCAGAGGGAAGATGATGGTGGAGTTCTTCTCAGCTGCGATGGCGTTGAGGGTTTGGAGGTATCTGAGCTGAAGGGCCGATGGAGACTCTGCGATCACTAGAGATGCCTCTTTCAGAGCTCTGGATGCGTTCATCTCACCCTCTGCTGCAATAACCTACATTAACACAAACCATTATATTAGGGTGTGGCATCACAAATTGTACATTATATGTAGTGATTTTTTAAAATACATTTAAACATACATAGTCATAGTAATGTGTGGCAGTAATACTCACCTTTGCTCTGGCCTCACGGGACGCCTCCGCCTCGGCTGCCATTGCTCTCTGCAGCTGCTGTGGCAGTTTCACATCTTTAATCTCCACCCGCTCCACTTTGATTCCCCACGAATCTGTGGCCTCATCTAGACTCATCTGCAGCAGGGAGAAGAATTATGGAACAAAATTTAAGCTACTATCTGACCTGCATTTATATGATGCACAAGCAGCAATGCCAAATGTACCTTTCTTCTTCACTATCACACTCACCTGCATGCTTTGGGAGATGCCTTCTCGGTCAGAAAGGACCTCAGACAGGTTCTTGGTGCCCAGGACGTTCCTCAGGGTGGTCTGGGCCAGCAGGCGAGTGGAGTAATCTGCATTAGACACGTTTGCCACTGAGGCAACAGGGTCGTTTACACGGAAGTACACAACTCCATCCACAGAAACTGTCACTGAGTCTTTGGTCAAGATCTAAATGCAAACAAATACAAAATCAATATTTCAGGAACAAAACAAGTGACTGCCTTGTGCCTTGAGGAGTTGGCCTAAATAAAGTCATGCAATTGACTCATTCGCAAACTAAACTAAACATGACGTGTGTTTTGAGTGAATTGTTGAAACGATTTGCTTAAAAACACGAGACTTTATGAGTGAGTCATTGAATCATTTACTGAAGCGATTCGTTCAAAACACTGATTCGTTCAGGAACGAAACAAGTGACGTCGTCATGAGTGAGTCACATAGTCATTCAATCAGGGTGACTTCAAAACAGAATAGTACACTAGCATTCTATTTCTACAACCATTAAGATTTCTCCCATATATGTATGTGGCATAGATAGTAGGAGGGCTATTTAATATGTTATTTAGCATTCAGCCTCAAACCTTTCACTCAAAAACACCGACTCGTTCAAGAAGGAAACAAGACCGTCTTCACGACCGAGTCATTGAATCATTCACGGAAATGATTCGTTCGAAAACACGTGTTCAGGAAATAAAACCTTAATTGTTTGGAGAACAGCAGTTGATTCCGCTTTGACTTCGCTTGCTGGATCTGTTCGCGTGTTAAATGCAAGTTACTCGATATTAACCTGTGGTTTATTGAGTATTTTATTTTAGTTTACCTCCTGGGGAGGGATGTCAAATGAGATGGTTCGAAGATCCACTTTAACAAACGAGTCCGTGCAGGGGATGATGAAGAAGATTCCTGGACACAAGTAACATTATTATTATTATATTAGTTATTATATGGTCTGTGTCAAACAATGTTTATTCGTTATTTGAACTAAACTGACTCCTTGAACAGGAATTGAGCTAGTAAGCCACATTTATTGTTTTAAGAACAAGTTCTGTAAATGTCCTCAGCTGTTGTAAACAATTGGTGCCTGTGCCATAGAGGAACGTCTAAGGCAAATATTGATTTGCCTTGACAAAAGATGGTGTTATTTAAGAGTCTGTTTAACTTTAACCTTCTGAATCAAAGTATTACCTGGTCCTATGGCTTTTCGGGCTGTTATCCTCCCCAGTCTAAATATGACAGCACGCTCATACTCTTTCACAATCTATAAAACAGTTATCAAACCTATTATAAGTGGGTTATAAAACATTTGAACAACAACTTAAATTATACAAAAATAACACTGTTCCCCGAGAGCATAGTAATTCATATTTTTCAGGATTATTTGTTTTGTTTGTCCTGTTAGGATTCATACCTTAATGCTTAAGAAAATGGTGATTGGAAATATCAAGATGGAGAAAAATGCAGAGATAATCACAAGGATCCACCCACAGCAGCCCAGACCACCGTTATTTTCACCTGCAACCACAGAAAACAGTGTCGTTCTCAAAAACCGCACGTGTTGAGCTGTGTGAAAGAACTCTGTGCTAATTACATGTTTTATTCAATGCATATGGCATGTGATTTGATGCTTCACATTATATATTACAGTTATATTGCTAAAGGCAGTTGTCTTGTAGAAAATCTGAACCATGCAGTTTCACGATTCTTTCCACATCCTAGGTTCACTTCATTTTAGAATGACCCAAACAAAAAAAAGTGTCATAGTGTAACAGTTGACCACTACGCTCAAAATTATGATTCAATTCATTTAGATAGATTGGTTTGCTAAACTATATTCCCTTTCTAACTAGCAAATTACCAGTAAGACTCATCTTAACCCTTACTAGCAATCAAACTGTAAACCACATCTTATCTTTCACGCTTAACTCTGAATAGATGCACTTAACACCAAAAATTCTGTATCGGCCCCTCACTGGATCAACAGTATCTCAGATAAATGTGTCACCAGGGAATCCCACTTCATTATAAATCATCTCTGGGTGGTCCTTTATGGGTGAGTGGGTGGGTGTAGTGGCGGCTCGTGGGTTTAAAATAGAGGAGGTACAATAATTGTATTGCTCTGGGGATCCTTGCCTATTATTATTATTATTTGCTTAACCACTTTAAATGGCTTTTTAGTTGCTTTTAGTCTGAACACGTAAAGAAAACGACACACATACAGCAAGATTTATATAATTTCACTTATCTGGCCTACATCCAGCAAACATCCATCCCTTTTTAAAAGTCTGTGTTAAAAGAGAGCTGCATGTTGCGCTATATAATCCGACTGCTGTAGCCTATATCCAGCTTAGGTGTTTACTTCCTTTATTTTTCATTTGAATATATACTGTTTAAATGACAGCTTTGTAAATCTAGTGGAAATCAAATATTCAATATCGCTGCTACTCAAAAGTACTTTCTACATTATCAGCACAGTGGGAGACGGGAAACTGATATCACATAATTTAAGTCTCTAATACTCTATGATGATTGGTTGATATTATCCAGAAGGAAGGCTAGCCTCGGAGACACAAAAATTTTGTGGAAGCCCCCCTGCCTCCCCGACGAGCTGCCACTGAGTGGGTGGTGAACATTGGCCCCACAACCCCTAAGTGTGATGGATAAGGCTACGCTAATATTTCCACACACACCCAACAATTTCAAACCAAGGCCATATTTTATGTTTATATGACCTGTTTATCATGCTTTTCGAAAAGAAAGATTAACGTGTTTATATGTGTTCCCATGTGGTGTTTCACTGTACTGGTTATAGTATAATACAGTCAGAAGTGCTACAATATTGTGTTGTACAGAGCAATCTATTAACCTAAGAGAGGAAATCAAGAAACTATATTAAACTCTTCATGTTATATATAATCTTATGTGATTACTCAAATCTGGATAATTGCTAACTCTGAACCACAAAATGTTGAAGGCTAAAATGAGTAGTTGACAAATATAGAACTTACTGTGAATTCAGCGTCAAGATTGAAGTACTGTATATATATATATATATATATATATATATATATATATTGCATTAAACTGTTTTACTCCATACCTGCCAGCCAATCAGAATCTTGTATTCAGACAGACCATGGAAAAAATACATAAAAATTTTGTATAGTTTATGTTCTGTGGCTGTCACCCTTTCTTTTTCACCATCACTTCTTGATGTTCCTTTAGTCTTGTAGTTACTATCCTGTTAGATATTGCGACATGCCATGTACCACCATTACCTTCAAGCTTAGTTGACCTTTCCTGTCTGTTCAGATAATATCTGAACAATTTCTGACTAGGAATAGCCTAATGAAAATAACACAAACAGCTATGTGATTTCATATATGTACTGTATATTTCTTTCTTCCTCTTCCTCAGGAACAGTTGCGAACCGATGTGGAAAATTGACTGCTTTGCAAATCAAACACTAATGCAAATGTCAAATCGAACTGATCATAGCTGAACAATGCAAACTCAGTCGACACCTCAGTCAACCTCAACACACAAGTCCTGTTGTAGTAAAGACTATTACCGGTACTATATTATACTCTCAGCATGTTAAAGTCTAATGTTCAGAGACAAAAGTGTTAGAGTAAAAAAAGTGAGATTATCTTACTGATTAGATTCTGCTTGCTCTGGGCTCCTCGTTCTATCTCAGACTCCATTTCCATGTGGGTTTGTTGCTACACGAGATGTAAAAGACGAAACTGGCTTCGTGGGTAACTGAGAAATGTATTTGTACTGCAAAAGCACTTCCTATGAAGGGTGTGGCCTTGTCTACAATGCAATTAGAAGATCATTTACAGACTCTAATGGTCTTATGACAGCGTCCATTGTGCAATATGAGGCTAATGTTTGTTAATGAAGCAGTTATAATTGTGAATTCTCTGAAACACATCCGCTGTGTTTGCTTTAGGCCAAGATGCTTTATTTTTCAGCTAGCCAGATTGCTTCTCCCTATACAGATTTGAATGCCTTTTTCCAACTAGTTTTTAATAACATGTAGTTGTTTTACTTTTAGTAAAACTAATAAAATATCCAAAGGGTCAATATGACAAAGGGTCAAGTGGAAACTAGTAGTTGCAGGAGTCTGGTGATTCATGATGTGGAAAAAGATTAAAGTGGTTATTTATCTCCTACGTGACCAAGAGTATGGGAAGGGTAAATCAGTCAAAAATAATCTGTAATATTTTAGAACAGTTCTCTGAAAAAATTCACCTGCAAAGACCTCATTAGTGACTTTTTTTCAGGTTTTCTTTAAGAATCAAAAAGGAGAAAAAAAAGTAATAAACACACAAACTTTTTTCCAACACATTAAATTAATATCAATTTACAAAATAAAAAAAAGCGGCCAACTAAAACCAATTAGCCTACCATTCATTATTTTGTCTTTAAGAATTAATCTATATAAACATATATTAGTTAATGTTAATGCAAAACTAACTTTAACAATGAGCAGTATATTTGTTGAAGTATTTATTCATCTTTGTTAACATTAATAAAAATACAACCGTTCATTGTTACTTTGTTTGTTTAGGTCCATTAATATAATATTAATAGATAAAACTTTGTATTTCAATAATGCATTAGTAAATGTTGTAATTATTATCTTAGATTAGTAAATGATTTACAGGTAGTTTTTATTGTTAGTAAATGTAAGTAAGTGAATGAAGGGTCAAGTGGAAACTATGATGTGAAGATGTGAAAAAGATTAAAGTGGTTATTACATTCATTCAGTGTGACCAAAGGTTAAGGGCAGGGTAAATCAACATAAAAAAAATTCAGTTTTCTGAAAAAGTTAACCAGCAAAGACTTCAATATGGATTTTGCCAGGTTTTCTCTCAGAATAAAAAAAGGGTAAATCACTAATACAACACAAGTTTATTCTTTTCTATTTAAATTTTTTTTTTAAAAACAGCGATCTTAAAACCAATTTGCTTATTGCTAATTGCTGTCATCAATAGAATACTGGTAGCAAAACATGTAGAATTAGGTTTTTTTTTTTTTTTGTAGTGACTGCCTACATTGCATCTCATTTTAGAAAGCTGCTGTGGGTTTTGTGGTCATTCTGGAAAGTCCTGAACAGGTGAAAGGTGAAGTGACATTCACTGCGAACCAAAAAATTCTGAATAAAAACAAACAGCAAGAGAATCTAAGAAAAGAACTTTTATTTCATGAAGCTATTAGAACATACTAGACTAAACCTACCATATTCTTTATTATATTTTATAATATATAAATGAACACAAACTTGATTATCGTAGACACTGAGATCTACACATTGTATACATGCAAATTTCATGGTTCTGACCTTAATATCAGCAAAATTGGACAACTGTAAAATTTGTAACACTAAAGTCACTTTGGAGTTGCAAAGCATCTCCTTTAATATTTGCAAGGTAACTTAGGAAAATAATGGGGGGAAAACAGAACAGCTACAGTACAAAGAACAAACACCTAATTTACCCATTCTCAAAGGGTATTAACATGTACAGTATTTGACAGATTTGAAGAAAAGGTCAGTTAACTACTTTCATGATACAGGGAAAAACAGTAAAATTTAGACACCCACACTATTCACATTTGCTCTACTGGTGTATATTTAAAATTCATTTTAGTATTCATTTTTAAAATTATGATGCTTAAACAGAGTTAAACCCTACTACAAACCAACAAAATAATACTAAAGAATATTATTAATTCCATTCAAATACATATAACAAACAGTCCAGCCCAGCCCTCAAAAGTCAATAAAAAGTCTGTTCTACTAATGCAGAGCTCTAAACCACAAGCCTGTCTTTATTTGAGATGTTGAGTGTCTTCTACAGGAAATTATTGGAGAGTAGAGCTGCCGCGTAAGTTTTTGAATTTACCCATAATTGCATTATTACACACCTTTTTCCAAGCAGATCACGACAGTCCACAATGTTCGTCACTGTTTATGCACACTGCACTCACAGTTTTCGATATGCCTGTCCTCTGTAACTCATAATGAGTTACTGCCAGCCCAGTTGTGGATGCAGGCCTGGCTGCAGAGGGAAACTTGAGCCAGTGGCTGCAGGATAGTTCGTGAATCCATTTGGCTGGGGAGGGTAACTGTCAAGCGCTGATGCAGAGTGAGCCTGCAATCACACACACAAAACAAACATTAACATTTGCATAGAGTAGCAAATTCTTCTAAAAAAATCTTGCTCGTAATCATAATAGCAGACATAATAATAAAATCCAGTGGCCCTAATGATCAATCAAAGAGCCACGGCTCTTAAGCCCACAGTCGGCAGCAGGAATATAGCCCACTGTCACTTTAAGAGCCGCATGATCCAATTTACTTTTACAGAAGTATTTTCACTCTAATCTGTTAACATTCATTTATTACATTCCCAAAGAGAGTTTACATGAATAATCACTAAGCGACACATTTCTATGTGTATTTGACCATTTGTGAGCTTATGTTCAGCTAAAAGATGACCTTAAGACTCCTGAGGAACAGCGCATGTTCTCTTACGCGCTTTTAAAAACATAAATAAATCTAATCAACTTTAATAACTCAAGCATGTCCCATTTTGCAAAAGTCACATGATTTTACTGATTTACACATGCAAATGGGCTTTTATGGAGGAGTGCAAGCACACTGCTGGAAAGGGGGTGGAATGGGGCATAATAATTGTTTTATGTTGATTATTACATTTTCATAATTATTGTAGGCAGAAATCGAAATTGAATTTCAATTAATTGCATGGCCCTACCTGCAAAAGAGCAGATTGCATGCTGGAGTTGTGAAGACCAGAAAGGGCAACAGGAGATGCTGTCGTGGAGAAGCTGGGCATCCCTGGGGAGAAAGACAGCAACCCTGGGAAAGCTGTACCTCCAGGGGCCTGGAGACTACCACTTAGCCTGAGTAACACATTAAGCAACATTGCATAGGCTTATTAATAATGCAGTTCTAATGATTATTTTAATAACACAAATAGATTCAATTGTTTACTTAGTTTCACAATAATCTGCAATACTAAATTCAAAGCAACCATGCTATCCGAAAAAGCTATCGCAAATATGTGCTCACTATAATAATGCTTCTTGACAGCAATAATTCATGTTGTATGTTGCAGACAGACTTGGTATCTAAACTTCAAGTTAATCATCCAAATGACCATTCATTTTTTTGTGGCTATGGTTTCATATCATGCTGATAAAATGAAGAATAGAAAAGATAGACTTTAAACTTTGCAGAGCATTTCAACTGGAAAATGTTTGACATAACCAGTTCAAAAACCAAGTGACCTCCCTTGCTGACTACTATCTACATAGCCCTTCTAAGGCAGAATCCTGAGACAAAACTACAAAAGTTACTCTATACTGGTTTGATTCCAATAGGTTTTCCAATTACCATTGTTTTCAGCACAGTAATTAAATACACATAAAATAAACACAAACAGTGGTTAAATTAGTGATTTGACTAAACTGTAGTTACTGAATGAAATATACACAATCAACCTAAAAAATAATCAAGCATAATTATGCTTCCTATATTTTAGAGAAGCCTTTGTGTTGTGCACCTATAATGCTGGATAAGTAGGCAGCCCACAAGGTTTTGGAACTGTTATTTCCATACTATAGACAATTCAGATGATACATACAGTATTAGTTTAGCACACCGGTGCTCAGTCCCAATCCTTGTGATCTACCTTCCATCAAAGTTCAACTCTAACCCTGCTCCAACACAACTGAATCATCTCATTAATATCTTCAGGAGCACTTCATAATTACAGACAGATTAACTGAACTATACAGGAAGGTAGATCTCTAGGAAAAGGATAAGGTACCCCTGGTTAAGCACTTTCTGCTTTTTTCAAATAATTCTAAATCAGGGGTAGCTTAGCTTACTCTGTTCCTGAAGGGCTACCATACTGCAGAGTTTAGCACCAACCTCTTTTAAACACACCTGAATCAAATCCTAATAAACGGTGTTCAGGATTTCTTGAAAATAACAGGCAGGTGTGTTGGAGCAAGTGGCTTGGAACTGGAGTCTGGAGGAATGTAGTCCTCCAGGAGCAAGGTTTGCTACCCCTGCCCTAAATCAACCCTAGAATAATATAATCAAACTTCTCTACTTGTTAATACTTCATGAAATCATCCAACATAATTAAATGGAAAATGGAATTTACCCAGCCTGGCCAACAAGGGCGGGGTTGAAGTTAGAGCTGAATGCAGAGGCGAATCCAGGAAGCACAGGAGAAGAGGTGGGGACTCCTGCTGCAGCAGCTGCTGCGACTGCTGCTGCCTGGAGAGGTGCAACGGTGGCTACTGAGGAAGAGGCTCCTGGAAGCCCCATTAAAGAGGACAGCACTGGACTACCTGCTGCACTGGGCCCTGAGCCTCCAAAACCTGGGAAAGCAGGGTTTTGGCCAGGAGGAAGACCCGGGAACACGGAGGGAGCTGTGGTCAATCCCAGGCCAAAGGGGGTGGGTGTGGGAGCGCTAGAGTGAGCCATGCCAGAATATACAGATGAGACTGGAGAATATACAGATGAGACTGGAGGAGTAGGAGTGGATGGGGTGGAAATGGAGGACTGAGTGCCAGGGAAATGAGACATTGCTGGAAAATGAGGAGCAGGGCTGCTTCGAGATTGAGAGCCCAGAGCTGAGGAAAGACTGTGGAGTCCGGCTACACCAGCAGTGCTGGGTAAAGAAGATTGTGGCGAGGCAGTACCATGGGCTATGCCCATGGGTCGGGCAAGAACAGCAGAGCTAGGCATTACTAGAGAGCTAAGAGAAGGGGTGCCCGACCTGGAGGGACCTTTGAAAGCAGGAACAGGACTGTTGCTTCCACTACCTCCGCCGTGCCGGGCCATGGAGCTGGCATGTTGCTCACTAAACAAAGCTCCAGCAGAGCTACTCATGGCTGCCTGAGAGGTGAGTCCAGGAGAGGGCTTAGGACTTGGAGCCGCAGGCGGCACTGGTAATCCACCAACACCTTGCATGTTGGGAGTAGAGCGTCCAGGAGTGAGAGAGGACATCCCTGAGGGTGTGTAACTACGGATAACTGAATGTGACTGGGTAGAGGGAGTGCCAGGGAGTGAAAGTGCTGACTGGTAATCTGAGGAAGGTGGGTAACCCTTCATTGGGTGTAATCCCATAGCTCCATGAGGAGTCAAGGGGTCACCAGTTGCCCTGGGAGAAGATGTGAGTCCACCGGAAGGTGTTTCTGAGCGGGGTGCACCGTGGAATGGAGAAGGAGGGATGCTTGAACTTGGCCCGGGTGTTCCACAGGGTGTTCCAGATGGTGTATGAGTTTTGATGACGGAAGGGGTGTTTCGACCAGAAGGGGTCATGCCAGGGAACGGAGAAGGAACTGGTGTGGTGTGGCCACTGGAGTTTGAGGCAACTTGGGGAGAACCAGCTGGGAAAGGAGGCCCTTTGATGACTGAGGGTGAGGGTGAGGGTGCAGGAGTAGGGGAGGGGGTTCCAGGGTTTTGGGATGGGACCATGCCAGGAAAAACCGGAGTGATTGGTGTGGTAGGCTGAGGCTGGGAGGTGACAGGAGTAGATGCGTTGGAGTTATGAGGAGAGATAGCAGGTGTGCCAGAGATGTTGGTGGTTGGATTTTGTTGACTGACAGGTCGGCTGTAACCTAAAAATATGAAACATTAAGCACAATGAAATATTAAAAAGAAGAAAGCCCTATGAAATGTCAAAAACAAAGGTACCACATGCATTTAAGTTGATTAGTGTTGGATTTTAAAAGCGCATTAGAAATTAATTTAAATTTAAATTAAATTAAAATTAAATAATTAAATTTATGCATTTAGCAGACGCTTTTATACAAAGCAACTTACAGTGCATTCAGGCTATCAATTTTAACCTATCATGTGTTCCCGGGGAATCGAACCCCCAACCTTGCGCTTGATAGCGCATTGCTCTACCAACTGAGCTACAGGAACACTGTAAAAAATAAAGAAAGAAAGCGAGAGAGAATTCAGGGAATCTCCCAATCCTCTAGCTGCACCTCTAGATGCACAATGCAGCAGAGCAAGCATTCACGCTCTAAACATGGACCGACGATATATGACATAGCGCCCCCCTTGTGAAAACAATTATTAGGCAAAATTGTTGCAAACCTATATTATAGAATTTTCTGGGTTCATAGAAAATTAACTTGTCCCCTATGTTTGTGGAAAAAAAAACAAGCAAGCATCTTGGATGCAATGAGACACAATAGATTTAAACTATTTAAGGTAATGCCAAAAAGGCTTAAATATTTGTGTTAATATGAGACTTTTAAACATTTGTTCCAAGATACATAAAAACCTTTCACAATAAGAGAAATTCTAATGTCAATTTTATGCATCAGCCTAAAACATCAGTTTCAAAAAAAAGATTTAAGAAGCAAGCTGTAAAAGTGATAAGTGTAGTTAACGTCTATTGCAAGTGCCTTAAAGTAACAACTTTTTCTAGAACAATAACATTCACACATAGACTCTGGAAAATCAAATACTCTAATAATATAATCAGTCGTGGCATATGGAAATGAACATATTAGATCAGTAAAGAAACCCCAGTTAGAGTTTTAAGCATGATCAATTTGCGTGCTGTAGGTGCTGCAGGCAGATTTAGAGCATGCGGTGGAGAGGTAGCGTCTACAGACAGCATTGCAGTCACAGCTGTTAAAGGCAGCACACAGCGTTAGCAACTGCACGTTGTACCTGCCAAATTGGGAGTGGCTCGGTAGGGTGGGGGTGGCACACTGGCGGTGATGACCCCACCCACTGACACCAGACCTGCGTTGTTGTACGCACCTGGGCAGCATCCGGAGAAGAGGGTAAGAACATTTTGCATCCAGTCCCCCATATTAACTTTGATATTGCACACAGACACATTGCTGGCATATGCATGGTCTACTGTTTTTTGTACATTAAGAAGATTATTACCCATACAATTTATTCTTGATCATTTTACTCTAATCTGAAGGAAAAGGGTCTTACTTGGAGCAATGGTTGCATGTGGCCTACATGGCGGGATAGGGTATGGGACAGGTCTGTGTGGATTGTACGTTGATGGTGACTTGCAGAAAAAGAGAGAAATGGATGTAATAAGAAATTTGTTCACTATTCAAAATCACACGATGAGATTCTTAGCCAAAAATGAACTATCAGAAACATTCAAATAACAAATATGTTTGGGCAGTAGCACCGGTCCATTAAAACATACCGGTTTGCTTGGTCCAAGGATGCGTGCAGCAATGCCCTTTCCATCCAGGGTTGCATCGTCTCCATCCTTTTTGGCAGGTAATCCCTTAAAAGTTCCAATAAAAGCCACAATTAGTTTTTTAAAGAACTAAATGAAACAATGCATTTACAAGGTATTTAATAAATTTATTAAGTGAGGGAACTTACAGGGAATGTTCCAGTGACCTGGCTGGGTTTGCCTTTGGGGTAAGGGTTGCCTGGGATCATCCCGCAGGATGAAATCATCGCCACTGGAGCTTTACATCCCACCTTACACACCTAAACAAATTACAGACATATACTGCATTTAAATCGTCATTCATTCATTTAATATAGCCTACACCATGGCCATGATGTACATTTAGTAAATTCACATGAACGAGGAAGTTTTACCTGCTCTAGGATTCTTCTTGCACGCTTCCTCTCAGCGAGGTGAGTACGGAATGCATCCTCCACAGGACGGTAATTTTGGGCATCAGAAATATTTCTGTAAAGTAAACATTACACATTGCTTTGTTGCATTATATTTAAAGGTGCTCTAAGCGATGCCGGGAGTCGTAACTTCTTGTTGACGTTCGAATTGTTGTCAAACAAAACGGAGGCTAGCTAGACCCTCCCTCCTCCTCATCCGTGCACTAACCCCCCAAACCCCACCCCCAAATCTTTCTTGTCGGTTATTGGCTGAAACAGTTTGTCATGTTTTGTGGTGCGGGTGAGCCCAGTTTGTTTTTCTTGTTGTTTGTGGAGCCTGTGATGTCTAGAGAGACCCCGTTTTTTTACAGTGTGTTCAGGGGACAAGCAGCTAGCGGATAGTGAGGAGATGTTTGCTGGATGTGACAAAAAATGTTTTGGCCTAAAAAATGTGTGACATCACTTAGAGCACTTTTAATTTGTTTGGATATTTGCAGATGTGCACAATGTCTGTAGAGCGTGACTTACAGAGCTATGAGTTCTAGTACAATAATTCTGTCCTTTGAGAATGTGAAACAATTAAGGATGTTTGCAGCCTTCGTTGTTGGAATTGCAACCATTTTCTGGAGGAAAATGCATTTAACATGCGGTTAAATCAAGTCATTTAGCTCAACTAACAAGACTGTAGATAAACAAAATCAATTAGAAACTGAATTCTTACATGCTGCAAGGCTTTGACTGCCTTTACTTGTGGCTCCGCCCATGAGAAGTATTTCAAAATGTCAATCACCTGAGGAAGGACGTTTGACAGGTAAGTAGATGTAAGATAAACGCAGAATTACAGTTCTCTACTGTTAGTATCAGATTACCTGTTCACTGGAGAAATACCCATGAACCTGCTCTATAGCTTTGATTCGCTGGTCTGTCAAAACACACTTCAGAACAAACAAAAATTACATTATTAATATGATCCTATGTGGCTTATTTAACAACCATAATCAACCAAACTGATAACAAGTGCCTCTTTAATTCCAGAACAGACCTGTATAATTCTGCAAATATAAAAGATACCTTTCTAATTTCGTCCAAGACTATATCAAAGGATTTCTTGTCCATCTTCTCCGTCAATGTCCTGGTCACTGTATTGGTTATCAATGACGAGACTTCATTCACCTGATGATGGGACACTTCATGCAGTAGTTTTGTTATACTTATTCACAGCACCAGTGTTCGAATTCATCAAATTTGTGCATATGATCTATTCTTTTAGTGAAGCCTGAATGATTTCAGCAGGTGCAACAGAGGGCAGGCGGTCTCTTTAAGATCAGGCTGGCATCATGACATGAGGAACAATAGTCCGGTGCTAAATCCACACACTCCTCAAATGCACCATTATTCACATACATGCATGTCTTTTATCGTGTTTGCACAATTACAAATTTCGCAAAAGTGACTGAAGACCATAGTTCACGCGATATTTTTGTTTATTTTGATATACCGTCGCTGTTTGTTGGGGTTTAGCAGAGATGCTAACGGCTGCAGTTCGTCTGCGACTTCCTTTGTCAAGACCCCGACATGTAAGAGTCTGTTTCTAAATACGCCTCGAGAGGAGTTGACATTATATCTTTGAAATTAGCGGCATTTTTCTAAACTAATTATAATTTATTATTCAAATACTAACTTATATTAAGTTTTTCGAGTTATCATAAATACTGACAATTATTTTTAAAGATAACAAACCAATTAAGTATGTTTCGAATTATCATAAATGGGGCGAATTAAAATTAAATGGATACTTTTAAGTTCATTTTTATTACTTTCTATAACACACATTAAAAGCAACGCGGGAAGAGTGAAGTTCTGAATAGATTGTTGTATATTTTCAAACAGGCGAATTCAACAGACACCTAGGCAAAAGTAAACAGCAGTAGCTCCGTTATTAACTTTTGCTTTATTATTTTCATAGACCGTAAAAGATTATTTTGTTAAAAATTGACAGGTTTGTTTGGACAAATTGGCTTTTTGAGATGAATGAAACGTTAGTAATTCAGCAAAGAGGAGTGAGACTTTACGATGGGGAAGACGGTGTATTTATTCGTAGATATTTAGTGTGGATTCAACTGAAATTTCTGAAATGACAACAGCGTGGAAAATCCTACCTGACAATGATGTAAACATTACAGCTAAACACATGTACATTTTAGATTATGTCGTTTACATGTTTATAAATGCTGTTGGAAAGAATTTGTAGAATTAGAAATGGAATAGTATCAAATTTAATAATGATTTATGTATTGCTTGAATAGATAGTCTATATAATAATGCTCCATATTGTTCTGTTTCCATATTGACAGGCTAAACTTGATGTAGGAGTCGTTCTTCTCAGCACCCATCGCCTCCTCTGGAGAGACATGTATGTCATCTTCAGTATCTTTTGCTGCTTTTACTTGAAGTTATGTCCAATATCTTAACTTATGTTGAACTTTTTTCCCCCACTCTTAAATGTCATTTTGCTTTAATTAAAGAACAATGGCTGAAATCGCTCTTTCTCTGTAGGAATGTTGTATATGCATACCCTTGTCACAGATCATATTATTTGAGGAGCTAACAGCTGGCATCGGAAAAAGGTGAATGCACTTAAACATAAGCGAGCATCTAATGCATCTGTAGCATGCCATAAAAATATTTGGAACTACTCCCCATTTATTAATCTATATTTTAAAAATAAACTGTTACCTTTCCAACCCTGCAGTGCCAAGATTGTCATTCAACTGTATCCAGCCTGGAAAATAAGGAGCCAGGCCCCTACCAGCACAGCAAGTACTCTTATATAGAGCTGGCCTTCAAGGAACATGTGCAGATTGAGGTCAGTAACTTAAGGAGTGATGTCACAAATATTTCAACTGAGATGATGATGATGATGATGATGATGCATAGAATAATTCTGCTGCCACGTACATAGAGCTTATTACTCTCCACTAAATCTGGCTTAATGCAGTTTGAAGCAAGTATAAGCAGTCATGACATTTAGAGAGGAACGGAGCAGAAGTGTTAGAAAGGTGTAAATAAGGTAACTTGTGCTGTGTTTGGTGTGTAGTTTTACAGACATTTAACTAAAGAGATGACTCAGAAACAATGGGAGAATACACCTGTCTCACAGCCCATCTCCACAGGACCTAAGGTTAGCTTAAACTGAAACTTTGAAGGAAACATTAACAACTGGGTTTTGTTTTGTTATATAATTGCTGTTGTTTTTTTATAATAGCAAATGTTATTGTTTTGTATATAGTTATGCACTGTACAGTTATTATAATTATCCAGTGTTATTTTAGTATTTATATGTATATTTATTAGTATATTTTAGTTATTAATAATTTGTTTTATTATTATACTTAAAATTTTCATTTTAATTTTAGTTTGTTGTGTTATGTACATCAGTTCATTTCAGTAAGTTGCCAAAGCAACATATCTAATGTTATTTTTTTCATCAAATTTTAATATTTATATTTAATTTTATTTCAGCTTTAAGTTGCCACATTTTAAAAAAAATAATTTAAGATTTAACTAGCAATAACACTGTAGCTATATTTAAAAACAAATTATTATTAATATTTTGTGAATAGCTGAATAATGCAAGCATTTGCAGTTGATTATTGTTTTCAATTAATGGCATGATTTATTTAATTGATTTGATTAATTTGAGATTAATAAATTGATATTTTCTTAGCATATATATAAATAACTAAGTTGCATCAGCACCAGATACAACTGTGTCAGCTGTTCTTAATTGAAAAATAGCATTAATTATTTAAAATAAATATTCATACTGGTGACAGCTAGTCAGTTATCTAAGGATCTGATGACACTTCACAATAAAATCAATCTTTGTCAATAAAGATGCAGTCCTTATTACATCCTCAAGGTGGCACTGTAATGTTATTTGCCATTTGTCATTTGCAATATTGAGCTGTTCAAATATTTACAAAATGTTGTTTTACCTTTGATATGTTTATTAATTATATATTATCGATATCTTGCAACATTTTTATTGCTGTTTTTTTATTTTATTTTTTTTCAGTTTGTGTCTTGTAAAGAACAAGCCGTGGCCCTGAAGCAGTAACCCCTGGGCAAACCCTTTCCTTCCTGCTCCTTTGTTATTTGTTTGCATGTTTTTTGAGTTATTGTTTGTGCGTGTCTATGTTTAACAAAGACGTTTTTTTTTCTCTCTCTCCTGGTCTCTGTGGTTATGTAGGCAGGAAGAACACGCGCAGTGGGGATTGTGGGTATTGAATGGAAGTTGGAAGAGAAAAGAAAAGAGACAGATAAAAACATTTCTGAGGTAAGAACGAGAAACAGACTGACAGGTATTCATATCTAACATACAGCACTGGGATACCAGCCTGAGATAATCGGACCCGCTGTGGGCACCACGGCCCCATTTTAAGGGGCCCCTGATGTTGAAAGCAAGCAGGACCTTGTTTTTAATGCTAGATGACCTCATAGCTCTGATTAGCTTCCTGGCACAGCTATAATGGAAGATAAAAAGAGAGTGCACAGTGGTGGGATATCCTGTTAGGTGTGGGCACACCCAGTGATTTACAGGTGATTTCGGCCCTTGATAAAGAGGTGTTTTGGATTTCATTTCTTTCATCTCACTTTTCTTTCAGGCCTTTGAGGATCTCAGTAAACTGATGGAAAAGGTCAGTCACTCAGTAGGTCGCTGGGTTGGACTGTTGTCCTGCACAATACAGCCATGGCCAATCATATCGGTCATGATTCAGCGAATCACTATCTTTCCCTGCAGGCCAAAGAGATGGTGGAGCTCTCCAAATCCATTGCCAACAAAATCAAAGACAAGCAGGGTGACATTACAGAAGATGAGGTGAGCTTAAAGGCCCTGGGGTGCTTGGTTTGGTCATGTGATTGGCTGAGATATTTGACATTAGCCAATCATTAATCATATACTGGATAAATACTTCACTGTTCAAAATTTGGGGTGGTAAGATTTGTTCATGCTTCTGAAAGAAGTGTCTTAAGTTGAGCATTCCTTTAATGTGACAAAACAGTAATATTGTGAAATATTATTACAGTTTAAAAGAACTGAATATATTCAATCTGAATATATTTTAAAAAAAAATTTGTTTTGTGATGTGATAGCAAAGCTGATTTTTCAGCATCCTTGCTCCAGTCTTTAGTGCCACGTGATTCTTTAGAAATCATTCTAATATGCTGATTTGCTCAAGAAGTAAGTTCCAATGATCAGCATTTATTTGAAATGGAAATCTTTTTAAACAGAATTGAATAACTTAATGCATCCTTGCTGAATAAAAGTATTAATTTAAAAAAAAAACTTTACTGCCCCAAATATTTTAAATAGTAGTGTGTACACACATGAACTTGTAAGAAGACCCTTTTTTATAAGGCTGTTTTCTCCTCAAAGTCTATTACTGCTTTGATCCTGCTTAACTTAATAGGCTTTCTTAGATTACATGTAGATAACAGCTGTTAGATTTATTGTTATAGCTAAATGTTTTGTTTTATTTCGCCTCCATATGCACAGATATGCTTCTAAAAGTCAGATATCAGTCCCTTTCTCTTCGATAAAACAACACATTTGATTATGTACCATTGTGTCATGTTCTCTGGCTCAGTGGAGTGTCTTTAAATCCAAAGCTTGGCAAACATTGGCAGTGTAATCCACACAGAGCTCAGAAATCCTGGTCGCTCGCAACATACACTTTATACAGGGGCATCGAGGGCAAGGAAATGAGACAGTGACATAAATAGAACCTAGAATTGAGCTGAAAAGCAGCCAGGATTGAGATCCACCATGATTCTTAAATGCAGCATTGCATCCAAATAGACACAAATATTTATTGCACAGAAAATGACCAGTTATTACAGAAATCCACAATCAGACGGGGAAAAACATGACTTGATCTGTTTTGTTCACATGCTAAAATTGGAATTTCTCAGCATTGATAGTAGCCTATAACAGCCAGGCTTGCTCATTCTTTCTTATGTTTGGTTAGAGTAGAGCTGCAATTAAATTTGTCATGTTTGACAGACTATCCGCTTCAAGTCTTATTTGCTGAGTATGGGTATAGCCAACCCAGTGACCCAAGAGACGCACGGCTCAGGCACACAATACCACATCCAACTCGCCAAACAGCTGGGAGACATGCTGCAGGCCCCACTGGAGGTAACTGTGAGGGATTATATATTTCTAATGCTGAATAATCATCAAGCAGCTTTGCATGGCCACCTGCAAATATACTCCACTGTTCAGAAGTTTGGGGTCAGTACAATTTTTCATTGAAAGCAATTAGTAGTCAGTACATTTATAATGTTACAAAATATTTCTATTTCTTGTAAATGCTGTTCTTTTGAACATTTTATTCATCAAAGAATCCTTCAAAAAATGTATCACGGTTTCCACATAAATGTAAAGCAGAACAACTGTTTTCAGTTGCTGTGTATTAATTATGAAAATGTAAAGCGAGCTGATCATTATCTGAAAATCATCACCTTGTTGGGGTTTAATTTACAATAATACCCAGATGACTTTATATTCTGTCTTGGTGATATTATCTTTGTATCATTATTATTTGTTATTCTGTCTCTCTATAGGAGTGTGGAGGAATGATGGCCCTCACTGAAGTGTACTGTTTGGTGAACAGAGCCCGTGGTATGGAGGTAAGAAGAAGCTGTAAACATCGGTCTGTCTTGTCATTGAGTTAATCAGATCTGATCCTGATCTCCTTCCCAGCAGCATTAAGAGTGAAGCTGATGATGGCACAGCCATCTGGAGAGTAGAGAGAAAGCTCACACTTTAAATACATGTGATGCATTGGTTTGGTTTGCATCTATCAGAATATTGACAGCAAAGTTATTTCAGGCTCTTAAATGTCATGTGGTTTTGTCCCCAAAATCCTAATGATATTTATGAAGGGTTTGAAAAACACCACAATTCAAGTTTTTTTTATTAATTTATAATTTATAGTGTCATATAATAATGTAATTTGTTCCAGTGATGCAAAGCTGACATTTCTTGGAATCAATGTTGAAAACAGTTTTTTTTTTTTGTGGAAACTGTCATTCATTTCTCTGAAAAAATAAAAAAGACCCATAATAAAAGTATTATTTTAAAGTAATTCTTTAAAAAGGAATCATAGTGACATTTAAAACATTTTTAATGTGTACACGCACAAAAAAAAAGTGTAAGAAAAATATCTTTAGGGTCCTTTTTTCAAAATATGCATAAATATTCATGTAGGTCTATGGTGATTTTTTTTTTTTTTTTTTTTTGGGTGGATCTTCTTGCAAATTTCTTCACAGCTTCTCTCTCTGGAAGACTTAGTCAATGCCTGCAAGATGTTTGAATCGCTGAAGCTTCCTCTATGGTAAGGGTGTAAGCAGTGTGATTTGTGTGTGTGTTTGCGAGAGTAAAAGTGAGCAAATGTGGATGTTGTCTGTGTAAGCCAGTCTTTGTAGGCTGAAGCAGGCCAGCGTGGGATCGGTCAGCCACTTCCTGGCAGACTTCCTGTTTTCAGGACCCATGTCCGCCCTCTGTCTGTTGCCTGCATATTCCACCTTTGAAAAGAAAACAACCATTTGATTCACAAACCACAATTAGGTTGCATACGATTAGATTACGAAGCAGCTGGGTTCTTAAGCAACCAGCAACATAAACATCATTTTCTTTCCCTGTCAGGTTGCGAGTATTTGACAGCGGCGTGATGGTGGTTCAGCTCCAGTCCCACAGTGAAGAGGAAATGATTGCCTCAGCTCTAGATAACGTGAGTGCCGTGCCATCATTTTCCCCCATCTGTGAAATCACTTATGTAGCCATTCAAACATCATGCGGCAACTTCCTGTCATGTTTAATTACAGGTTCGTAGAGTGGAAATTGGATCAGGTTTATAACCACGAACATATACAGCCAATTTCTTCCTCTTCTATTAAATGGTTGTGGTTTTGAGAGTGAGAGAAGTTTCCAGTTTCATCCTCCTAGAAATGGCATGAAATGAACCACCTTCAAAGTGTTTTTGGACAAGACACAGCTAGCAGATGTGATTGGGGGGTGGTGTTTTAAGTCAAAGATCTGGAATGAGAGGCGTATCAGATTAGAAATTTCCATCCCTGAAGAGTCCAAGACAGATGTGGTAAAAGAGAGGAATGTTAAAAAACAAGCAAGAATATTTGAAGATCATTTGACATGAGTTGGCAGTTATTGCTCTATTCGTTTTGAATCAGCCATTAAGTTTTCTGTATATACAGCATAGTAGGTGAATCTCACGAAAACAGTCAAGATCACACCTGGGTCATATTTTACACTTACATAAGAATAAGAAATTAGATTTTGCATAAATAAAGCCAATTTTAGAACCATCAAATTATTTTTTTTCCATCAAAATTGTTATTGTGATGCCAAAAATGATAATATCATTGCAAAATTAGATGTTTTTTTTAATATTGCGTATGATTTGGAAGAATTATGATGATTCTATAGAATTTAATATATATTTAGTGTCAAAGGATTAATCACATCCAAAATAAAAGTTTGTTTAATATATGTGTGTGCTGTGTATATTTATTATGTATATATAAATACACACATGCATTTATATATTTCAGAAAAATATATTGTTTATACATTAAATATATTTATATATAATAAAAATGATATGAATACAAACATATCCATGTAAATACATGTAAATATTTTCAAAATATATGCTGTGTGTATTTATATATGCATAATAAATATAGACAGTACCAAAGCATTTATTATGTAAACAAAAGCTTTTATTGGATGTGATTAATCATTTGACAGGAGTCACAGCACGAAGTGATAGAAATACAAATCAAATTAATTGAATTAGCATGTTATTTATTTTCTTAAAAAAAAAAGTGTGAGTATTTTGGACAAGAATTTGCTTGATTGCCATTTAGAAAATTAAATTCAAAAATAATTTAAGGGGTGGTTGAGCAGCTTTTTTCGAAAGCTCGATTGTGTTTATGCATCATTTAAAAAAAAAAACACGTTATTTTAACATATTTTACCTTTATTCTACACTGCTCTTTCCATTCTCATCAAAACGGTCTGTTGAGTGCCTGGTTCTATCAAGCTCCTCCCTTAGAATTACGCAATGGACTCTGATTGGTTAACGGGGTCAGTGTGTTTGTGATTCGATAACCGCCTAGTGCACGTTGTTAGGAAACGTGTCGCGCCCCTTAACACTACGGGTAGTTGCATGTTCCCGGGATGGGGTTTATGTAAACATCGGGGTTAGTGATGTCACAAACCCAGGAAGAAGCTCGTTGTAGTCCCTACCAGCCATTTTTTGTAGTCCTTAAACAGGGATTTCTTTAAAAGGAACTTTGAGCATCGTAACTTTGCAAACGTTGTTTATGCTCTAACAGCAACATTACACACTAACTAAAGTTCAAAAAGTTCAACCACCCCTTTAATAAAAAATAATTTCTTCAACTTTTTTTCCTTTTAATACTACTTGTTAAAAATTCACTGTGACACCTTTATCTAATCAAAACATAGTATTGTATTTTTTTAGCTTTGGCAATACCCCCAAACACAGAGCGGTAGTTTTAGAGGGCATCCATCTGGTTTAATTGAGGTTTCTTTCTCTTTTTTTCTTCTCCCAGGTGTCTGATAAAGGCTCCCTCACAGCTGAAGAGTTTGCCAAGTTGTTGGGACTGTCAGTTCTCCTTGCTAAAGAAAGGTACAGTAGACATCCTTTTCCTTATTTCATCAATAATTCAAGTGTCATCACACTATGCTGATGTGTTGCTCTCCTTTTCAGGTTGTTACTAGCTGAAAAAATGGGTCACTTGTGCCGAGATGATTCGGTAGAAAGTCTGCGTTTTTATCCCAACCTGTTCTGATGCTTGAAGCCGATATGTTATTGAACCCTGCTGGCCCCGGATCCCTCTCAGATCTGATAACTGATTAGCTCTCGCTCTGGACACAAGTGGGCACCTACTTTCTACTGTGTTTGTCAATAGGGTCTTTCATGAATGTTTTTTTTTCTAACATGTTTAGTGATTTCCAAAGCCTCTAATGAAAAGGGGATGACAGAAATTATTTTTAGGATGCAGAGGACCCAGTCTGTTGTTGAAATTGGTTATGTTGATATTGTGTGTGACTCCAGCACATATTCAATGCTGTCAGATTGTCCAAAAAAAATATGTGTGCATTATGCATCAAACCGTGTTGTAAACACATGGGGAAAAGACAAGGAAAATATTTCATGAAAATTCTAAAAACAAAAATGCCAGAATAACCAGAAAATTCAAAACATAAAAATAAAAATTCAGTGACACTTTTGTTGAAACCAATCTGCTTATTCCCTCATGGCAGCATAAAGTCTAATATACTTATTTTGGATTGTTGTGTAAAAATAATATATTTTTAAATAACATTTTCTGTCTTTGTGTTTTATTTCATGTGTTCATTTAACTTTCTTGATTATTTCTAGTGTGTTATCACGTTTCATTCTGCTGTATTATATCAGATGCTGCAGTAGCACTGTTGGCCTTTTATGGCACTAATTGCTAGTACTGAAGAATTATGATCTGTTTTTCTAAGCTGTTTCCATGAAAGCATGTGAGACCCTAATGCCAACTGCTTTTACAATGAGTAGACTGTTCCTAAATATAGTTTAATATATTAATGAAATGCCAAGCTCATCTTGAGACAGACCTCCCCATTGTGAGGAGATGTACTGAGGAGAGGTTTTTGTAAATATTAAGCAGATGATTCACCGCTAAACTGATAATTTATGTTTGGTAACATGAACTATAGTAGCTAATTGGCTGTATTTATAGAAAGCCTTGGATTCATATAAAAATGTATAATATTCAGTTCTTTACAATTCGTTTCTGTTTTGTGGAGACCAGAGCGCATCCTAACTTAATTTCCCTGGTACCGCCGGTAGAGGAAGCACGGGAGCGCGCGTTCACTGTCGCTCAGTCTCGAGCGTACCTCAGAGCGTGACGTTCATTCATTTGACGCTTAAAAACAAAGCTCACGCTATCGTGATGACTTTCAGCACGACCAGGATACAAGAACATAACGGTATACATTCGACTCAATGTCATATGTAAGTAAAATACTTTTATCATCTACCTCTACACCTTTATTTACCTTTAATTTTAGCTTTTACGTGTAGGCTATCGACAGGTTTTGTTTATACCTGTAAGAAGTGTCATGCATGAAGGGTTTTTAAGTTTATTTTGTATAAGTTCAAGAGTACAGATATCTGGATAATATGAGTAGTAAGTTTACAACATAAAGTAATAGGAAATTGTGAGTGTTCAAATCAGTATTGTGCCCCAGCAACATTATAACTTAACATTTTCTTTTATAATATAATAATATATAGTAGTTTGTAATTCTATACTCATAATAAAATATAAAGAATACAGATATTACCAATAGAATGTATATTTATATTTTCTCTATATTCTCTCTCTCTACACACACACACACACATATATATATATATAGCCTATATATATATATATATATATATATGTATGTGTATATATATATGTGTATGTATGTATGTATATGTATGTATGTATATATATGTATGTATGTGTATATATATATATATATATATATATATATATATATATATATATATATATATACTTTATAGAAAGGCTATTATATATACAAATAATTGCCTCAAAGAAAAGAAAAAGTGTTATATATATATATATATATATAGCCTTGCTCAGTTTGGATAAAGAAAAAAACATTAAGCCAAGAAAGGCCATTGTGTTTATAGCCTTTATTTTACTTAGTGTAAGTGTAGCCTATATATGCACTGAATAGTCTATACTATGTGTTACAATGTGAGATTATCAAGAAGATATTCAAATGAATTTTTCCACCAATTGATAGTCCAATGAAAGAGTTAGGTGATTGTCAAAACAGCGTGTGGTTCGGAGAATGAACATATTCATATCTTGTGTCTTATTTGATCTGTGTCAGGACAGAGTGAATAACAGTGGATTGGGGTAATGTGGACAAAGAAAGATAAGAGGCCGCAGAAGTCGGAATGACACAGGGTTTCCCTACAACGACCCTATTTGTCCTGCTCTTCCTGATGGGATTTGGTGAGAAGATGTCCTTAGATTTTAAAGAACAGTTTATCCTGGAACTTTGTCAGGTCAACTTTATATTTGTATGCCAAAGCAGCTGTATGGAACATTATGCCTTAATGCTGCAAACCTGCAAACCATAGGTGACTTTGGCAAGGAAAGGAACTCCAAACCTGCAATGCAACAGGTGTAATCAAACTATTTAGTTCTCATTACATCCGCAGGAATCATGACAACGGCACAAATGTTCAGTTATATAATCCAACTTTTCTGCTTCTCATGCAAAAAAGAGTTTAAATGAGGGTCAGTGATTGGCAGTTTCAAGTGCACCGTGGTGAATCAAGTTCAGTTGGAGAGGAAAATGTAGGGAGGGGGAAGGGAGGGTCACTGACTTTTCCTGCACTCTCTTCCCCTGGACGTATTTGTTTTTTCTGCAGGAAGTGACCCACACACACAGCATTTGTAAATCACAATGCCTCCTCAAGTTCTCATACTGCGGGAATAGATAACTTAAACTTGAAAATTCTGAGAATTTATGTGTTTTTAGTGTTGCATAATTAAGTTTAACGTAGTAGTATAGTATTTACATATGGCTCCAAATGTACAACCTTATATCTACAGTAACATTAGATATAAACCGTAACGTCTAATCTAGGTCTGAAAAAAATGTCATGATGAAGTCATGATCTAGTTGTTAGCATGTGCTCCGTCACAATGGGCTGTGGTACATATACTGGCGATATATGTGAGTTAAAGTATTCTAAAGATCACGTTCCTCCCTTTTGTCCATATTATTTTCTGTCCAACAGACAGTCAGTGTCAATAAATGTAGCAGAAAAGCCAACAAGGAGAGAGTAATAATGTGAAATTTCTTCCAGGCCTGTAGTTGGCGGTCTTCTAATGTTTTTAAAAATCAGACTTAGTTTTTCCCTGGCAGAAAATAAGATGTGCAAAAAACTCCTAAGCCAGAGGAGAACCACAACCATAGAAACTTGAGAAAGGGCTCTTTAGTGTTTGACCAGTAAATACCACCTACGAACCACACAGAACATTCTTGTAACAGTATAACTACATGCTAACAACCACACAGAAGCTATAGCTAAAGGAAACCTCTCACCCAACTTCATGACAATAAGTTGGCAAATATCCAAACTGTTCATCAAATTTAGCATCAAAGTTTTAGGTCTCTTGAGTGATTTTAATTAATATTTTCTTTTTTTTTTTCTTTTTTGTATAGCAATGGCTGGTATCCATCTCTGGCCATCAATGCACATCGCCTTGAGCAATACCAGTGTTTTTGTGGATTACAACACTGAAAGCAACTTCACCGACCACAGGCTGACAGTGTCATTGATTGACATCGACAGGAATGTTACAGTACTCTCCAGGTCGCTTCCACTTAACCAATCAGATGGGTCACTGGAGTTCAACTGCTCTTGCTTCCTGTATGCAGGTACTTTCAGATTCCGTCTGGAGCAGAAGCACAACCTTGGTGTGTCTAACAGGAGTGCCATCTGTTGGTGGAGTCCACTTCTGCATGTGCACTGGCCCACATTTCACCTGGCAGTGGATCGTGGCAGCAACAACCGGAGCTCTAATGACTTTACGATTGGAGTGTACACTAACGACAACTTCCATCCTTGTTCTAGCAGCAAAACTTCAACTCTCTTTCTTGACGTCAGCTACGTGGAACAGCTCCAGGTAGGGAGGAACACCTTTGAGAAGGTGCAGAACCAGATAAGACACAATATTAAAGTAGTTAGGTCACAGCATCTGGAGATGCCATGTGCATCCCTTCTGACAGAGCGTGGCTTCATCCAGATTTCCCTAAAATCCCCTCACATCCAGCAAGACATCAAATCCTCTGGTCCTCTTTACCTGTCCAGCATCTTCACCTACAAGCTTGTTGTGGATAACATTTACAAAAGTGGCTGTGAAGGAGCTGTTTCTGTCCGTCGAATCACTCCTCCCTGTACAGTTACAAACGGAAAAGTTCTGCTTTATAAGGAAGAGAGTAGTGACATGGCTGCTCCCTCTCAATTGGCCTTCAATTTCCTCACACAAGGGGAGAATGAGACTGAGTTTAATTGCTCCATCTTTGACCCTGGCAGGAATAAGTACTGTTTCAATTTCACACTCATCTACAGTAAGGCTCCCAGTTTAGCCCACACCTGTGTGATTGTGCAAAGACATACAAGTGAGTCTGCTTTTATCAGCTGAGCATGTACAAAAAATAACAAATTTAATCTGGAACAAGCACCACTGATTTGTTCTTAATTTTATGATTTAGCCTGAATAAATCAACCTAAATGCAAACATTCCAAACAATTTTTAATTGCTAATTAATTTGCTAATTTCACTAACTAGTGGTGAATACTGAGGCATTTATTAGGGGCCAAGCACCGAAGGTGCGTAGGCACCTATTGTATCCGTTAGGATTCTTATTATTATTCTGCTCCTTCTTCCGCCGCAACTCTATGGCAGCCCATAGAACCGCTTGCAGGAAAGTTGTGCAATTTGGCACACTCATAGAGGACAATATCAACATTAACCACAGCACGTTTAGAGACTCCAACTCTCTAGTGCCATCACTTGTCCAAAGATTAAATGTTTCTATAATAATAACTTTTGAACTGTAAGCCACAAAAGTACAATTATTTTTCCTCTGAATCCTTGGCTCATGCCAAGTCGAATGAACACCAAAATTCAAAAATCGCAAGGTTTAGTTTTTTTGCTATATTTTATTGTCCGTTAAACCTACTTTTTCGAACTCATCCTAGACGGTTAATCTGATTTTCACGAAAATTGGCTCAGATCATCTTCAGACCATGCTGGCAAAAAGTTATGGAATTCAAGTTGATTCGTCCAACCGTTCTCGAATGACACGTGAACAAATTTGACGAAAAGCACACAAGAATGCATGCGAGGCTGTATCTCGGCAACGGTTTGGCATATTGAGACCAAACTTTATGTGTGTTATAACAACCATGACCTGAGACTACCTCCAGTGTTTCGATGCAGCACCACTTAGTGGTCAGGAGATATTAAAAAATCATATTTTGCCTTATAACTTCTGAATGGTTTGGCCAAAAATCACACAACTGGTCTCTTTAGATTCAGTGAGTCATGTTGCATCGAATGATATCCAATTTTCCCGTGTCAGCCATGTTAGGTGTCGGCCATTTTGAATTATGTTTTAAAATGCTGTATTTTTTGAATGCATCATCGTATCGTTACGAAAATAATTACAAAAATATTCGGCTCCATGCCTTGAAGGTACTCAAAAAGTTTGGTGGAAGCGCCACCTTGTGGTCAAAAGTTATAATGAAATATAAAAAAAATGCTAATAACCATTGAATAAATTAGACTATTGAAATGAAAATGGTCTCCCTATATTCTTTGGGTCATGCCGAGAACATCGATAACAATTATGCGAAAAGTGGCCATACTTCCTGTCCACCATTTTGATTAATGTTGAAAATCTACTTTTTCGAACTCCTCCTAGACCGTTAGTCTGATTCTCACCAAATTTGAGGCAGATCATTTTCAGACGATGCTGTTAAAAAGTTATGGATTTCGTGTCGATATACGTAACGGTTCTCATTTAGCAAATCAACAAATTTGCTGGAAGGGTGCCAAAATGCATGTGAGGCTGTATCTCTGCAAAACTTTGACATATTTGCACCAAACTTTTTATGTGTCATTGTCACGTGACACTGACCATGCCACATAAATTTGATACCAGCGCCACCTATTGGTCAAGAGTAATAAATCATTCATTAACCATGAATAATTACTCTTTAAAAATGCTAATAACTTTTTAATGCATTAGTCTATTGGAATGAAAGTGGTCTCAAAATATTCCCTGACTTATGCCAACAACATAGATAACAAATATGCCAGATTAAGCTGAACTTCCGGTCCGCCATTTTGATTTATGTTGAAAACCTACTTTTTCGAACTCCTCATCAACCGTTTTTGCATACCACAGCGACAAATTTGAGGCATCATGCCAAAATGTCACTTGAGGCTGCATCTCTGCAATGCTTTGGCATATTGACCAAACTTTGTGTGTGTCATTGACAAGTCACAAAGAGTACACAAAATTGATTTGATAACAGCGACGCCTATTGGTCAAACTTGATAAGCCATTTAATCATATAACTAATAGTTGTATTTATGATTTTTCAGCCATTTCAATTACAATCATCATAAATTGCTGTAATTGCTCACTGTTGCATTTGGTGTGGTCCTTCATGCCATGCTTTTAGCTACTAAATTTGCCAGTGGAGTGCTTGGCCCCGTAATTGCTGCTTGCAGCTATATTTACTATTGCTGTTGTTTATACTTAGTAATCAGTGATTTGAACCCTTAACCCAGGGGTGTCCAGTCCTACTCCTGAAGGGCCACTTTCCAGTCAAGTTTTCCTCCAGCGCCAATTAAATTTACCTGAACTAGCTAATCAAGGTCTTTAGGATAACTAGAAACTTCTTGGCAGGTGTGTTGAAGCTAAACTCTGCAGGAAGACAGCCATCTAGGAGCAGCACTGGACACCCCAGCCCTAACCTCTAACCCTAAATATTAAACATAGTATTACAATCAGCTAACAATTACCCAGAACATTCTGACAATGCATTAGAAACACCTTGGCAAAGCATCATTTACATTTTCTTGAGACAAAATGTACTAATTTTCTTATGGATTTCTTCTCCCTTATATGTGTCATTGCGCTAAAGGAATGTGGGGACCATGGCAGCCATGGAGTGGTTGTAGTGTGACATGTGGAGAAGGGGTGCGAGAGCGTGTTCGTGAATGTCTGTTGCCCTCTAGTGGTGGGATGCAATGCACTGGCATGGTTAGAGAGCAGTCACTCTGTTCACTAGAAGGTTGCACTGGTAAGCATTTTACTGTTTTCATCTATTTATTTTTTGTTTGTTTTCAGAACACATTAATTCAGAACAAACTCGATTCTATTTTTTCTTTATGTAGAGGAGCTTCCGCCTCCACCCCTGACCCCTCCACCAGCTGTGAACTCAGCCCTAACTGGGAATCTAGTGGTAGTGGCTGGGATCTCCCTGTGCCTGGCTGTGATCCTGGCCACTATCGTTATCACAGTATGGAGAAAACTCTGCCGTGCCCCAAAGTGCAGCTCCATGCGCCGTGGCTCTCTGCACTCTCCCAGCGGTCGGAAGAACTCTGATGAGGCTTCTATCTGTGGTCACAGCATGCATAGACCCAGTTTCTCAGAAAGTCTCCAGGCAGCTCCCCTCCAGAAGGGACTTACCTTGCCTGCAAAGCAGGGACCTTCGGACCGAGGTGTGTTGACTCGTCAACAGAGCATGTCTCTTCCTCTTCCTCTTTCTCAAGACCCGGAGAGGATGTCTCCTTCTGGACAAAAGATCCTTCCACCTATTTTTGGCTATCGCTTGGCTCAACAGCAGCTCAAGGAGATGAAGAAGAAAGGCTTAAAAGAGGCCACTCAAGTCTACCATGTGTCCCAGAGTCCAGTCGATGACACCATGCTAGAAGCAATGGCTTCAACCCCTTCTGGTCTAACCCCAGTGCCCCAAGAACTTGACAGCCCAGAAGAGTCAAGCAGCAGTCACTTCCGCATAAGGTCTCCCTTTCCAGAACCCACATGGCCTCCCAAAAACAATGCTTTAACAGACAGACAAAGGGTGGACTTGTTGCTAAGTCCCCCAAAGTCTTCATTCAGTGCCAGTTCTCATCGCCTTGAGCGAACAGCAGACTGGGTTGAGATGGTTGAACGCAGTAGAGTGCCATACTCCAAGAAACCCAACTTCAGGAGAACTTCAAGCTTCCACGAGAACAACCAGAATCAGCTGCCTCCGTCCCGACCCTACCGAGAAAGAAGCATGACCCAGGTGACTCCTCGCCAGCTACCAGAGGGGAGCTGTAGAAGCAGACCCTGGGAGCATACACTTCCTGAGCTTGAGGTCTGGTCTTGTTCCAGTCCTAGAATAACTGATAACTCAGTGGACCACAGGAGAAGACCATGGGTTGGCACTCCCCCATCTCAGTCAAACTTGAAAGATTCAGTTCCAGTGACACCAACAAAGGAGCCCTTGGTGGACTGTCATCGCGTGGCTCGAAGCCCATCTTCTGCAATTGACCGAGCTGAACGGGCAGAACAGAACTGGAACAGAAGAGGTCCTTCGCCCATCCAGAGGAACATACTAGCCAGGAAGCTACGAGAGGCTAATTCATCAACCTGCCAAAGGCAACGCAGTTCCACATTTTCTACCTCAGAGCAGCGCAGGGGACGTTGTCGTAGCCTTCCTCTCTCTGCGGACTACAGCAATTCCCCGTATAGCCTTACAGAGTCAGAGCAGCACATGATTGACATGTCCGGATACTTGGGTGATGATGATGGAGTAGAGGTTCTGACTATTCATAAACTTACCTGATCAAACCTGCTTTTATGCAAGGTTCCTACACGATGCTGAGGCATACTCAAACTTCAAAATAAAAGTCTTAATAGAATGAAGCACTTGTTTTTAATAGTAGGAGGTTATTTTTGCTCCATGTGGACGTGCATATCAGATTTTGTTAGCTCTTTGTATTATATTGTTTTCAAGACTTGAAATGAAATCTATGATCAATTTTATTTCTATTTATGGAGTTTTGACTATTAATTTGAAAAGCCATTTTGAACTTATGCAAACCACTATCCTGGACTTTACACAGTATCCATATCGCAAGAATATTTTGTACATATTTGGATTTGTTTGTACACTGGAACATGTCAGTTCTCAGGAGTTTGGAGAACAGATGAAAATATACATACAGCACATTTCTTTATTGAATCTTTGTTTTACTGTCAGCCATGTTAAAGATACACTATGTAAGATAAAAACAGTTTGACACAAAATCTCAATCAAGACTTTCAGTATGTCTAGATGCTGCTTTATTATTGTATACATACTGTATGCTATTGCATGCAATGTTGTATTATTATATTTTCCCTTTTACACAAATAATAATAAGCATATAATTTTACTTAATATCAAATCACAATTGTAATATGTAAGCCAATGTATTCATTCATTTTATCAAGATAAGTCTTTTCTTTTGTTCCTACAAGATCCTTTCTTAATTTTGACACATACCTTGTAAATCTTATATTTAATACACTGTAACATACACAAATATGCATGATGAGACTATTCAGCTATTGTGCTACTCAATAGGTCCTACTCCACTCCCTAAGTTGTCCATGTAGGAACTGGGCCGGACCTTCATGGCTGTGCGTCTGAGAGAGTACCATAGTCCTCTCCAGGTGCCCCAGACCACACCATTATCATATTTGGCTTTGTACTCTCCACCTCTGTAAAATCTCCCATTAAGATTGGCAGCATGACACCTGTAAGCAAGCACCAGGTAACATAAGATTCTGTGTTAACTATATAAAAAAGTTATGCCCATAAAGTTTAGAAAGCTCTCAGCATCACCTGTTATACCACCAGCCCCCCCTGTTCTCAACAGCACAGTTTCCCTGCAGGTAGCGATCGTGATCCTGGTCCCTGGTAGTGAATTGCATGCCGTTATGAGAGGCTGACCATTGCTCCACCATATTGGCCCCTCCGGACAGGGCATCTCCAGCCTGACCACTGTACATCCCGTAGTGCAGCCTGTATTTATCCTGAGGATAGATGAGGAATGATGTGAGCAAAAGGAATTTGATCGTATAGGAGACATTAAATTGTTAAAGGTAGGAACAAAAAAAACATACTTTTTCATCTGAAACTCTGAAATTGTCGTATACGGCATAGGATCGCTCTCCTTTCCAGTCCATCAGTTCAATTTTCATCACATTTTCACCTAACGAGGATTTTAATTGTATTATTGTAGAGCAGAATGATCTGAGTGATCAGCTTGTATACAAATCTTACCATCATTGAGCAGGGCATGAATATGATCATTCCCAATCCAGAATTCATCTTTGCTTGACTGAAAATCACCAAACCCATTTTTGTAATCTTCCCACTTTCTGTGAATAGAAATGCCAATTTGTTCATACTGATCGTTATGTGGGTATGAATGTAAGAATATAAACTTCCCGTGAAAATATTAATTAGTACAATGACAGTAGACTTAGCCTACCTGTCAAAATCAACTTTCCCATTGATCCGTTTCTGAATCACAGTCCAGCCCCCACCATCTTCCATCTCACAGTACACAAGGAATGGTTCAGCTGACAGTTTGGGTTTAATCCTGTAGAATCCGCTCCCTGGTTTTAGTCTGTCATATAACTCAGAACAATCTAACAGACATAAATTTAAAAAAAAAATTATATATATATATATATATATATATATATATATATATACAGTACAGGCCAAAATTTTGGAAACATTACTAGTTTTAATGTTTTTGAAAGAAGTTTCTTCTGCACATCAAGCCTGCATTTATTTGATCAAAAATACAGAAAAAATGTAATATTGTGATATATTATTACAATTTAAAATAATTGTTTTTAAATTTATTATACTTTAAATTATCATTTATTTCTGTGATGCAAAGCTGAATTTTTAGGATCATTATCACATGATCCTTTAGAAATCATTCTAATATGATAATTCATTATCAAAGTTGGAAACAGTTCTGCTGCTTAATATTTTTTCAGAACGGGATACTTTTTTAGGATACTTTGATGAATTAAAAAAAAAAAAAAAAGAAGCTATGTTTTTAAAATATAAATATTTTGTAATAACAATATACACTACTGGTCAGTAATTTGGGGTCAGTAATTTTTTTTCTTTCTTTTTTTTTTAAATAAAATCAATACTTTTATTCAGCAAGGATGTGTTAAATTGATAAAAAGTGATAGTAAAGAAAATATATTATTAGAATATATATTATTATAATTTTTTATATATTTTGAATAAATGCAGTTCTTTTTAACCTTTTATTCATCAAATATATTAGACAGCAGAACTGTTTCCAACACTCATAATAAATCAGAATATTAGAATGATTTCTAAATGATCATGTGATAGACTGGATGTTACATGTGACACTGAAGGCTGGAGTAATGATGCTGAAAATTCAGCTTTGCATCACAGGAATAAATTATATTTTTAAAATATATTCAAATAGAAAACTATTATTTTAAGTTGTAATAATATTTCCCAATATTACTGTTTTTTCTGTATTTTTGATCAAATAAATGCAGGCTTGATGAACAGAGGAAACTTCTTCCAAAAACATTAAAAATAGTAATGTTTCCAAACTTTTGGTCTGTACTATTTATATATATATATATATATATATATATATATATATATATATATATATGTGAAGTGACATTCAGACAAGTATGGTGACCCATACTCAGAATTCGTGCTCTGCATTTAACCAATCCGAAATGCACACACACAGAGCAGTGAACACACACAAACACTGTGAGCACACACCCGGAGCAGTGGGCAGCCATTAATGCTGCGGCGCCCGGGGAGCAGTTGGGGGTTCGATGCCTTGCTCAAGGGCACCTAAGTCGTGCTATTGAAGGTGGAGAGAGAACTGTACATGCACTCCCCCCACCCACAATTCCTGCCGGCCGGGGACTTGAACTCACAACCTTTCGATTGGGAGTCCGACTCTCTAACCATTAGGCCACGACTTTGAATGTACTTTTCTTTCCCTTTTGTATGTCAGTTTAACCCCAGCAATAATAAAAAAATAAAAAAAATACAATAAAATCGAATACTTAAAATATAAAACTTAAATAGACTCGAGACCCCAGATGGATTAAAAAAAAAATTAAGATTTTAAAACATTTCAAAATTTGTTCATAACCAGTTCTCATAAAATTATGAAAAGGTTTAATTACAAATTAACAACGTGCACAGATTTCTTGTAACAATAACATTACCTTTGTCATGAACTAATAATGAGCCTCCAGTACTTGGTAGGGTGGGTGAATGTTCAGTGTTGTTTTCAGGGGTCTCCTTGTGTTCCAGTGATAGTTCCAGGTTGGGAATCAGCTTAAAGCGTCGGTGATTACGCAGATGCATAACTTTCCATTCCCCAATCAGCAATTTATTATTCATCTTACGAATCTCTTCCTTCAGCTTCAACACTTCAGATACTTGGCAGTCTTCCTCTGCCTCAATAAACCAAAGGCAACATTATTCTTCTGTTTTTGGCTCTTTTTCTATAAGCTGTTTTTCTATGTAATGTCTAGATACTGTAGAAAATCTAGTGAAACTTACTGAGATTTGAAGAAATGTGAGAGCATGAAACACCAAGATAAACACCAGCTGTGACATGACTATATAATATCCTTTACATGAAAATGGAAAAAAGTGTTAAACTCGTCCAATGTAGCAAACATAAGCTTTCATTTAATTTGCATTCAGAACTGTAAAATGTTTAAATGCAAGTACAAAAATAAGCAATGTAGTCTTAAAACAAAATAAAGGTTTATAAAATATAAGTCTATACTTACAGAAGGTACGTGGTGTTCTTACCCTTCTCCAGATTAAGTGTCAATGAAATGCCCTCCAGGCTTACAATTCTAATATTTATAGGCACTGCTGGTTCCACATGGTCCACATTATCTGTGCTCTGGGTCAGAAAGATGCTTCATCTTCTCCCATTCCACACATACCAGAAGCAAGAACATGTTTTCTGTGGAATTTATGTGGAATTTCTATTCCACATAAAACAAACAAAACCTGTAGTATTATGATTAGCAATACACCATCTGAATAGCCTACTTGGAAAGGCATCTAATTTAGCTTTTTCGTCTTTATATATAACATTTCTATAGGCTATTTGTTTTCTACACAGAAAATAATGTCATTTAGGCCAACGTATTAGAAAAGGTGTGAGGAAATTAAGTATCCTAAAGAATTTTATTTTGCGTGAACTGTTCCTTTAATACAGACGACATTAAGATTTAATTCAAATCACTACTTTATTATTTTATGAAGCAGTTTTCGCACAAAAAAAATGTTTCTACAAGGATTTACATTTACTGAGGAAATGGAGTAACGTTAGGCTGTTTGGCTCCCAAGATAACAAAAAAACCTGTATCGAGCGTGCGCGCGCAAACTCACTTTTACAACCATATTTTATTAACACTACGAAGTATAATACCTAAGTGGATTTAAGGAACGCATTTGTTTTGTTAACACCGTTCCAATTCTCTTATACTAACTTTGTGTGAATGTTAACCTAAGCGCACGAGGAAGTTAAAAACTGTTACGTCTGCAGCAGGAGTGAATTAAGGGGGCGGTGTGTGAATGTGGATGTGGATGGAAGACAGAAGAAAACTACTGCTAACCTTTGAACCTCCTTCCTTTGTTATCTCCAAAAAATCACGGGACAGTCACCGCTCGTAAAGACAGTCATGGAGAACTGACACAGAGAGCCTGTTTGAGGAGCATGTGACTGTTCAGAGAGCAGAAAAGTTGCGAGTCGAGCAAAGGGAAGGAAAACTGTTTTCCCGGATGCGCGTTCTGACTGGTTTGTATCGGTTTTCACAAAGCTGGCATTCCTTTGCTATGATCTCTGTTCAGACTGAAACAAACTATTTATTTTTTGTTATACTTCTTCATGTAGATATTTATTTTAGGGCTTCATACTTGATTTCGAATCTTTCTGGTGCCGAATTCTGACCCTCTGAGAATTTATTGGTCTAAAGTAAGTATATCTTTTGTCATGTTTAAGTTTGTTAGACCTAATTCTGCTTTGTTTTTGCTTCTGTCATAACTCAAACTAGCATACTGTCATATATAAAGAGAGTATATACTATCTTAATAATTTTTTTATTTTTTAATATGGAATTATATTTTTTCAGAGAGAAACTTAAAACTTTCCTGTAAAAATGACATCTGTGCATTTCAACCCTGGGTTAGATTCCAAGGAAGTTAATGGGTAAGTGAATAATGTTCACATGAACTTATAACAGTTCACAAGCATCATGACTTTTACTGGCCCTCCTTTAAATGGGTAATTCCAGACTTTGGTAATTCAGCACTTTCCCCAGCAGAATTACATTGTGTTTAACAAATGACTCCAATGTCTGATGCTTGTAAGCTTTACTTATCTAAAATGATCCAAGGTGGTTATGTTGTATCTTCTGTCTATGTATCTATATTGTAGCAGTAATGGGGTGAAAGAGGAGGCAGAGGTGCGGATCGATGATGGAAGGGAAAAGACTGAGGACCCAGACACCATGTACCAGTAAGTCATCTTATGATTTGTTGACATTGTGATGTTTTGGGGTTCATATTCTTACATTTCATCCTGTATTTGAATTGTTTTGCAGTCGTGTCCGGAAAACTATAGCTCCTTTTGTGATGTCTTTTGGTTTTCGGTGAGTGGGATCATTTCAGAATGTCACATAAAGAGACCTAAAAAATCCAAAAATATATATATTTTAAATTAGACTAGGCCTATGTTTTTATGTTTTTCTATGTTGTTCTCTTCTTATTTGCAGTGTTTTTGGCCTGGTACTGATCATTGTGGACATTATTCTGGTCATTGTGGACTTCTCTCTTTCCAACAGCAGTCACGATGTTAGAAGAGCAATGGAGTCTGTTTCTCTTGTCATCTCCTTTTTTTTCCTCATCGATGTGCTGCTCCGTGTATACGTGGAAGGGTTAGTAGGTTTTCAAAGTCATTTTGTGACTTAAGTCTTTCGTCTTGCATCATTTAAAGTAAAGTAAAGTGACCAATAGCACTGTAGCGTTCATGTTGCTCATCATAGGAAATGAGTTGCAGAAAACACATTTCCGGTCTGTTTTCCCAAATGAGTTTTTATCACTCTAGACCAGTTTCCTAGAGCTTGAGCACAAAAATAACTTAAATGGTGCACAAGCTCAGCGAAAGGTATTATTTTACATATTAAGGATCTATTACTTAGCAATCTCTGATAAACCTTTTTTAAATAATCTGCTTTCTCAGATTCAAAGTGTATTTCAGCTTAAAACTGAATATTATGGATGCTTGTATTGTGGTGGTTACCCTGGTGGTCACCATGATCTACGCGTTCAGCGATCTCTCCGGAGCTAGCCTGATTCCCAGGTACAGCAGATTGAACACATTCTCAACATGCTCACATTTCACCCAGTATTGTAGCAGAATAACGATAATAAAATGGTGTGTTTGCAGGGCGGTCACTTTCCTGAGGTTTCTGAGGATATTGATTCTGGTACGTGTCTTCAGACTGGCCTCTCAGAAGAAAGAGCTTGAAAAGGTCACCAGGAGAATGGTGAGTGATACAAAGACAATGTTGTACAACGCAGTTTGTGGTGCGGTCATTATAAGAACTGTGATTGGGTAATGAGTGGGATTTTTAGCATCTCTGCTGCCTTTTTTAATATCCACGTCTGCTGTTTTTGTTCAGACAAAGTGAAAATCAAGCCGTAGTCAGTTGTGAATGTGAACCTGTGGATCGCCAAGATAATGCATTATACAAAGCTGAACAATTAAGACTGTAAAATATATTTAGATGTTATTTAATTAATATAATAACTGATTGATGAAAATTGTTTAATATAATAATTTATACTTCTGACTAAAAAGGGTTTAAAGGTTGAAATGTGAAGTTTATTATTTCATAAAACTTCTCGTTTTTGTGGAAAACCTGTATCTGAACTGTAAATCATGCTTTTTACATTCATACAGTCATTTTATCATTTAAAATGTTACCATAGACATTGCTTAACCCTGCTCATACATATTAATTTTATTTGTGCAGGTTTGAAAAAGTCTTAAATTTGAGCTTAAAAGTCATCAGATACATTTTTTGGATCTGTTTGTGTTTCAAAGAGGCACAAAATGTCTTTATTTTGTATCTTCTTAAGAATGTTCTTTCACATTTCTCACTCATGTAAAGCATTTTATATTGTATGAAATTGCTACATAAATAAACTTGATCTAATAATTCTCATAGGTGTCCGAAAACAAAAGACGGTACCAAAAAGATGGATTTGATCTGGACCTTACTTATGTCACAGGTTTGGTCGCTTTTTGTTGTAGTTGGCAGAAATATAGCCATTTCAGCTCATCTTCGTGTTTTTTTTTTTCCAGATGCATCATTTTAAATTCATTTAAAACATTATAAACATCATCGAAATGAATTAATTTGCAAACCAGAGATTAATCATTGGTCTTGTGTCTCTTCAGAAAGAGTCATTGCCATGTCTTTTCCCTCTTCTGGGAAGCAGGCGCTCTATAGGAACCCAATCAGAGTAAGATACAAAGTAGCATTTTACATATTTGAATCGTTCAGAAAACATTGCAACAATTGTATGATGAATACATGACACATTTCAGGAGGTCGCTAGATTCCTGGACACCAAACATCTGGATCACTACAAGGTGTTTAACCTCTGTAGTGAGTAGACGATTCTCTTTATGATCTCTAGCAGATTATTTTACATCCGTTGTACAGATAATCTTATAGTACAGATCATTTTTAAAAGGAGGGAGAAATAAAGGAGGCTACTTCTGGTTTCAGGTGAGAAGGGCTACGATCCAAAGTTCTTTCACTATAGAGTGGAGCGTGTTATGATCGATGACCATAACGTGCCGTCACTCGAGTAAGTGTGCTGTCACCTCAACTGGACATCAAAATGGGAAGTTTTAGCAAGGTTTGTGTCTTGATTGTAGCTCTGTTTGTTATTAATGCTGTCAGAGATATGCTGCGGTACACGGCCTGTGTTAGGGACTGGATGGCAGCAGACCTCAACAATGTGATCGCCATCCACTGCAAAGGAGGAAAAGGTCTGTCGTTTGGTGGTATTCAGTGTTGATTGTGAATATACAGTCTGTCTGAAGTGTGTAATGCTTGGGTGTTGTTCAACAGGGCGGACTGGGACTATGGTGTGCACGTGGCTCATCGACAGCGACCAGTTTGAGAATGCACAGGTTCAGTCTGCTGGAAAAAATGCACATTTACATTTGGAGTCCTTCTCATCCAAGATTGTGTTCAGATTTTCTATAAACTGTCTTACAGGAGAGTTTGGACTACTTCGGGGAGAGACGGACTGATAAAAGTATGAGTTCGAAGTTCCAGGGTGTTGAGACTCCCTCACAGGTGTGTGTGTGTGTGTGTGTGTGTGTGTGTGTGTGTGTGTGTGTGTGTGTGTGTGTGTGTGTGTGTGTGTGTGTGTGTGTGTGTGAGTGACACTGGATTGGAAGCCATGGATCCAACAGTAATCAGTGAATGTATATATAATTTTTTTTTATTGATAAATATGTTTGTCTTGCACTTGCAGAGTAGGTACGTTGGTTATTATGAGATCATGAAGAACCAATACAACCGTCAGCTACCACTCCAGAAGAGCCTGAAAATAAAGAGCATTCGAATCCACTCCATCGCAGGTAAGACCCAGCCTGTAGTCGATTATTATAAATATATTACTTTAAAAACATATTAATATATACATGAGAAACATGTGAAATAAAATATTTAAATAAAGTAATATATGTGACCCTGGACCACAAAACCAGTCTTAAGTAGCACAGGTGTATTTGTAGCAATAGCCAACATACATTGTATGGGTCAACGTTATTGATTTTTCATAAAGATCAAGTTCCATGAAGATATTTTGTAAAACGTTAATATCAAAATTTAATTTTTGATTAGTAATATCTGCATTGCTAAGAACTTCATTTGGATAACTTTAAAGGCGGTTTTCTCAATATTTAGAATATGATTCTATTTTTTTGAACCCTCAGATTCCAGGGTTTCAGATAGTTGTATCTCAGCTAACAAACAGTACATTACTGGAAAATGTATTTATCAGTTCTCAGATGATGTATAAATATTGTATAAAACCCTTATGACTGGTTTTGTGTTCCAGGGTCACATATAGAATAGCAGTATATAAAAATATATATACAGTTCATATACAGTAGACTTGTAATACATGTAATATATAATGCGTATTTATTTTATATTAATATTGAATATATAAAAAAACTATGATTAAAATGTGTGTGTATGTTTATATATATATATATATATATATATACATATTTTTTTTTTTTTTTTTTTACAGTATATTGAATATATATTTATTATGAAATTATATAAATATTTGGAATTTAAACATTGAATGTGAAAAAATGTTGCATATATTCATATTGAATTATATTTCATATTAAAATGTATGCAACTTAATATTTAGTTACAAATTTAAATGTAAAAAGTAAACGATGGAAAACCGTTGGTGTAATTTCCCGTGGCTGTGGTTGTTCAGGTGTAGGGAAGGGGAACGGGAGCGACCTGAAGATGAAGATCATAGTGAAGCGAGAGCTCGTCTTCCAGTGTGTTTGTGCCAAACAGCAGAACTGTGCGGTACGTGTCTAAAGCTAGATGTGATTGTCAACACTTTTAACATGTTTCTCTGTTCTGTGTAATAAGGGTGAAGCTAGTAGTGGTGTACCAAAGCAGACATTCCACATCATTCTAATCCTCCCGTCATGGGTTTTATTATTTTTTTTCTCTCAGGTGTTTCCTGACACTGGTAACAATGCGGTGGTCATCAGCTTACAGGAAGGGCCTGTTGTGACCGGAGATGTCAAGGTCATGTTTGAGTCCAGTGCTGTAAGTCTCCATTATTTTAGTATTGAACTGACCCATATATGTGCTGAAGTGTCGGCAGAACGTTTAAATGAGGGTTCACTGTTTCCTGAACTTCCTTTTTCTCTCTCTCTCTCTCCAGGGTTTGCCAAAGGGTTACGAGGACTGTCCTTTCTATTTCTGGTTTAACACCTCTTTCGTTGAGAACAACAGGTGTTTTTTTTTTTTTTTGTCTAGTTTTTGGAAGTTAATTTTCTGTTCTGAGAGCTGAAATCTTTGTGTTGTTTGTTGTAGCTTGTATCTCTCGAGGGAGGAGCTGGACAATCCACACAAATCAAAGACCTGGGACATCTATAAGGAGGACTTCGGAGTGACGTTGTATTTCACAGACCCTTGAGAAGAAAATCCTCTGATAGTGGATATTGTTAGTCCTTTTGTATAAGTAGATGTATCTCTTGAGGTATACTTACAGTAAGCTGGAAAACTGAAGCAAATCTAAACACTCCAGGTAAACCTACAGATATAGAAGATGTGATAAAAAATGTTTTCATTTCATTGTATTCCCATGGTTGTTGCTCCATGCTTGTGTGGAAATTTTTGTTTTGTGGTTCTGTTTGTCTTTGGCGACTGTGAAAAAAAGAATTTACATATCAAACACCTGCTTCCATGACAAATCTGTTTAAATATTTCTTGACTATATACTGTCATCAGGCATGATCTACTGACTCCTAGTGGTTCTGTCCTGCACTGTCACATTTGACATGAGTTTCACTGAAGAGAATACATGTATTTTCAGCTAATGTAACTTGCTTCTATAAATGTAGCTCTTATCCTCAACATTTAAATAGAAAAGTGTTTTTTTCTGGTATAAGTTTTGAATTCTTTTGAATATTTATGTTCGATAAAACGGCGTAACAGAGGTCTATTCTGTACTTGTAAATTGAATGCCATATCTCACAATCAAAAGGATGAGTCTTAAATATAAACCATTTAAAAAAATATATATATATATACCTTTTCGCAATACATCTCATGCTTACCAATGCTGTATTTATTTAATTAAAATACAGTGAAAACTGCTATATTTAATAATTATAAAACTTTTCTATTTGAATATAAAATGTAATGTATTTCTTTGATGCAAAACAGAATTTTCAGCATTATTATTCTACTCTTCAAAAATCTTTGATATCTGATATGATTTTGAACCTAAACATTTCTCACTTTTATCGGTTGAAAACCGTTGTACTGCTTAATTTTGGGGAATCTGCAATACAGAATTACCCCAGAATTATTTTAAAGTTCAAAGGAACAGCATTGATTTTGAACAGAAACTTGTGACATTAACAACACAAGTCACTTTTGATTCATTTAATGGATAGTTGCTCAATCTACTTTTTCCCAACAACATAGTGAACCCAAACTTTTTGAACTGTAATGCACATGGTTTAAATCTAGAGACAAATCACCTTGCAAAATAATTATTAATCACAAACCTCAGACAATCCATTTCAACATTCATAAAATCCCACTAGAATTGCAAAATCATTTTTCAGCAATTGTGACAGTTCACACAGAGAAGAGAAACAATCACATGACCACAGAATCTCTTCATCCTTGCATGAACAATTAAATTTAACGACTTGTGGTTGAAACCATTTTCTTTTACAATAAGCCTTCAGCGGGCTTCAGTGTGCAATCTATAGGTCAATGCAGGAAGTGATAACACAGAACACTTCTAAAGTGACAGACCACAATCCGATCAAGAGTGACGCAAATCAAACTGAACCACATGAGTGAGAACGAGGACAAAGACGTTTGAGTAGTTGTGGTTTTTATGAGGCACTAACACGCCATGATTCAGTGAAGTCACTTCCTGTTCCACTGACAACCAGTTATACTTTACTTTGGTTGTATGCTCTAAAGTTCACATCTTCACAAAACTGCAGATTTTTTTTTAACCCCATCTTGACCAGATACCTTACAGCTTTGAATAGTGGTCTATAGCAAGTCAGCTTTTGATGATTTCAAGTACAACCATAACAAATGCTACTAAAAGAACCCATTAGAATTCTAGTTTCATATTTTCTCAACACATCGTCTTCCTAACAGAGCGTTTATCTCCATGTAGCATGTCACACTGTGTTAAGAGGTCGTGTCGTCCACTGTGTAGAAGGCAGATCAGTGAAGTCTTGCAAGTGTCTGTGCAGGGCTCTGAGACGTGGCCTTTATGAAAGAGGTACCAGAAGCGCTGGAAGACACGGTCATCATTCTTCATGACTTTGATCAAAGAGTCCATGTCTGATGGGAAGAGTGTGGACAAACCGTAGGCCTTAGACGCGCGGTACAGTAAGGTCCAGGATGGGCTGGGGTCAGGTTTTGAGGGCTGGTTGTTGGCCAGAGTCAGGTTGAGAATAAAAGTCTCGTGATCCAAAACCATGCGACTGCTGCCTGGGTAGTTTCCATCCACGTAATAAACGCGATATCCTGACCATAAAAAAATAAATAAAAAAAAGCATGTTATAGCAATAAGCTACAGTTTGGTGTAAATAATGCTAAAAAAATAAATAAAAACAAAACAAAAATTATATGCAAAAACAAAAATAATTTTAAAACAACATAATACAATGCTAAAATGAAAACAAAAATTAAAATAATTACAAAATTAAATGATTTTTAAAAAAAATTATACATTAATACATTTTTTATTATATTAAATGAAACAAAAAAAATTAATATCTAATCAACTAATATAGCAGAGTGAGCACCTGGGTTCAGGTTGACATAAGTGGTCACACTTGGGGCGATGAAAGCCACACTTAGCGGACGAGTCAATGTATCTTCATCATAGAACATCTGAAACTCATCGACATGCGTGTGTCCAAAAAACTGACCAGTTATGGTGCTTTCATATCTGAAAAATGAAAGAGAATTATAGGAAGGAGCCAGACTGCTTGCTAAAGTGAACCATTAACCACTGCATTACATACACCTCCCGGTACATATGGCAAATGGCAAATACAGTTATCTCAAAACCAGCCAGTTACAGTCAACATGACCCATTTTTGCAACAGTATGTTGTATATATAAAACTTGTTATCATAAAAGACACTATGGAGCTGTTATAAGCCTTTAGGTCACAGTCACGCAGTTGTGTTGATTTAACCACGGGTTACAACAGATGAAAGTGAACTCTGGCCCATACAGCGTGTTCACAAACACCTGACCTGTTCACTATATGATAATAATTCCAACTCCAACTGCTCAAGCAGAGTCCCGGGGGGATGTGACCGATGATGTGGACCTGAGAGAGACCAGCGGAAACAGACCTTTGGTTAGATCTGGTTATTAAACAAGAAAAAAAAAAAATCCACAATTAAAATACCCCCCCCCCCCCAAAAAAAAAAAAACACAAAGAAAAATCCAGATATTTAACAAACCAAGATTTTTGGTTTTGAGAGAAAAAAAAAAAAGTGGACCAGTTACAAAATAACATTTAGTAGTAGAAGGATCATTGGCATTGAATATATAGTGTCCAAATACAAACAAAAGTGCAAAAGCAAAACTGCAAGTTAAAAACTGAAACGGTCTCACATCCGCTTCTATCTGGTCTGACTCGTGATCAGTTGCCTGGATGTTTAAACACCTCCAACCCACAAACACGAACACTGCACCCACTTAAACTGCTGCAGCGAGCAAACGACTTCATTATTGTCTGTTTTCTTATGTTCTTAACACAAAGGAAGAGGTTTTCTGGTTTCTCTGATGTTTGTAAACTTCTGGTACCTTCTCTCCCTTGTTCTCGGACTCTTGTAGTATGTGAATGAGCCACTGGAGCTGACCCGCCGGGTCTGTGGAGTTCACCATCAGCCAGTAGTTCTCTCGCGCACAGAAGTTCATGTTCAAGGACACAACCCTCAAACCACGCTCAACTTCAACCGTGTAAAACCCTCCACGCCTAAGACAAAACACACATTATCAATACATAAAGTATGTGTTGATAATAATAATAATGACAATAATAATAAAATAATAAATTAATTTACTACTAATGTAGTAGTAAAACAACCACCAACACCACAACAATAAAATGTTAAGGAAAACATGAATATCCAAACAGAAACATGATATAATATTACAAAAATAACAAATAAACAAAAGAAATATTATATTGAATGGTGAGATCAAAAACAACAGCAACAACAATAATAATTAAAAAATTAGATGCATTCCAGGGGGCAAAAATACTACATATGTAGAAATGTTGATAAGTAAATGAGTAAGTAAACAAATGACAATTTTATTATTATTATTTATTATTATTATTATTATTATTATTATTAACAACAAATAAGATACATTACAGGGGCATACATATCAAATATACAATAAATAAATTCATAAAAATAATTAAATGTAATAAAAATAACTAACAATAACGATAATGTCATATTATATTACAAATTTTTTTTTAAATAAAATATAACTAACAACAATAATTATTATTATTTGATTGTGTATTTATCAGTGACAATACTTAAAATGTGATGTTAATTAATGTGACAGATTTAGCCAAAATAACTTCTAAAGCATTTTCCGTCAGTACGTTACCGTATCGTCTCCAGGGCGTCCTCTGGCAGCCAGGGTGCCCACTCCTCAGCCATAGTGTTATAAAGCCAGCGGGACGACCGATTGCCATGTACAAACGGAGGAGGGAAGCTATTCACCGGTGTGCTCTCGTGATTCCCAACCGCTGGGTAAACCGTTACATTAGGCCCCAGGTGTTTGTGTATGAGTCTAGTGATGGTGACGAGCTCATTCAGCTGTTGTGCCCGGGTCTGAGACCAGACGTTGTGTGCTGGAATGTCTCCTGTCCAGTAAACCCAATCCCATGGGCCAGATTTGACAATGTTTTGGAGAAGGTTCTCCACTGTGCGCAGAGGCAGGTCACAATCGCCATATGTGCCCCAGTATCCGGCTCCAGTCTGCTTCCAACTGGCTCTCCCAGAGTCATTTCGACAGCACAGTGGCATCTTACAGTCCACGAGACTGCCCTCAGCATACTGCGCATCCCAGTGGATATCCGTGAGGAAGAGAATTCGGCTCTGTGGAGAACCCTCTTTGGGAGGTTTGGGTGGTTTAACAGGGGGTTTGGGGACCTGCGGCAGGGACACATTCCAGGGTGCATAAATATCAAAATGGCCACACGTTGGTCCCACCAGTAGAGCGCAAGCCTCCGAGGGCCAGAGGAAGGACTCCTGGAGCGCAAGGATGACATCGTTTCGGAAGAGCTCCATGATTTCTCTGCATACTTGAGCCTCGGCCAGATGCAGTCGAACACAGGCCTCTCCTAAAGCATGCGCCACACGCTCCATGTTTGAGTCACTCTGGTAATAAAGATTTTTGTTAAAGAATGAAAAAAATAATAGAACAACAGATAATAGAATACATATAAAATTATGCATATAAAAATTAAATAATATAAATTCAAATATTATATAAAAATTCTAACAATAATAATAATAAAAGCACAGCTACTTAGATTATATACATCAATGCGCTTAAATAATAAAATTAATATACACAAAATTTAGAGAACTATTAATAGTAATGCATTAATAACATTTCTATATATTGCAATAAAAACAAACATGAATAAAAAGCATCATTTCATTTTATATATTAATATTATTTAAATACTTAAACATGGATATTTTAAAATGGTTTGAACTACTAAGTGTATATTTTATACGTCTCTAAAGGATGGCAGCAATCTCGGGCACGCGCCTACGATGCCAAAAAATGCGGTCTAGTAGGCAGCTCGGGTGGAGTCACAGGCTCTATCATCATGCTGAGCGAAAGAACCCATGTCAAGTTTACTTTTATCTCTACAATATAAGGCGCCATTTATACCGACAAGAAAGCCAAGGGAGTTTAAAACGGACAACAACTAGATGAAGTAAATGCTTGTCTCACCAGGAGCGCGATGTCAAGCGTGGCGAAGATCGCTTTACACACCGCGCAGGACATGTTGTGCCAGCTAAACCCGAGCCTAAACCGATCAAACTCCTCCACGAACCTCAGCTGCGGCGAGTCTGTTCCTCCGTCGAGAGGGTATGAGGAACCCCACGGCGCCGAAAACAAAGTCCAGACTAAGAAAACAGCGCAGACGGAGAATAAGCCGAACACCGGGCGCTTCATGCTGGATTCACGGAGAGCTACACTGAGGTAAACTAACGTTAACTCTCTCAGTCCTCCTTCATAGCTCTGTGGTCATAGAACATAAAGTCCTCGGCCGACGGCTACAGGAAACCGTGTTATCCTTCAATTTTAGTGTTACGCTTGGGCTGCATACATGAATAAAACAAGAATCCGCGTCTCTTAGGGCGGTTGTGTTCGAAAAGTCCGTCTATCGTGACAATAACATAGTACAAGCATCCCAGGCGACCCGACCAGTTAATATAGCGTCAGCTGACTGATCACGTGACATGCTGACAACACAGCTGACAAATCACATGCCCTACCACTTCTGTAAACATGAAAGTTAGATAACAATTAATTTTTGATACAGTATAATATATCAGCATATAGTACAGTAATTGCACACTTGTTCTATTAAATTATTCGAGAATACATACATTGAAACATTTAATTAAGGAATTAAGCTTCTATTTTATAGCCTGTTTTCATTTTATCGTCGCAGACTGTTTTAAAAAAACAATACAAAATATTAAATTAAAAATATTAAAAAAAAACTCTGAAAAAAAACTGGATTATTATGAACTGAAACTAAAAATGGCGACACACGTTTTAAAACATTAAAAGCAGTTTTAAAAAAAAGTATTTAGTATTTCATATTTGAAAAACTAGTCCGTAACCAACATTTAGAAATTCTGTTGTCATATGACAATCAAAAACGGTCTATAGATAAAAGTGTACTTTAAATACATTTCCATTTCATCATTTAGCAGACACTTTTATCCAAAGTGACTAACAACTGAGGAAAAGCAATCAGACCAATAAAATAGCATTTTTTGTATAATACATTAGAGCAAATAGAATAGAATATAAATATGCAGTTTGTTAATAATGATAGCATCTATTTGAAAAATTGCTTTGATGTTTTCGGAGATTTGAGCTCCAGGACGTCGTGAGCGGCCATTCAGCGTTTATAAACCCGCAGAGAGCGCCTTACCTCGACCAGATCTTCTGAAATTTGCCACAGACTCTGTCTCTATAATGGTAAAACGTGAGATGTTTTGGGTACATCTCACCGGAAGTCTTTGGTCACAATAATCTACTATTTGTTCTTTTTTTTGTAATCAAATCTGACTGTTTTATGATATATATATATATATATATATATATATATATATATAGGTCCTTCTCAAAAAATAACATATTGTGATAAAGTTCATTATTTTCCATAATGTAATGATAAAAATTAAACTTTCATATATTTTAGATTCATTGCACACCAACTGAAATATTTCAGGTCTTTTATTGTTTTAATACTGATGATTTTGGCATACAGCTCATGAAAACCCAAAATGCCTGTCTCAAAAAATTTGCATTTTTCATCCGACCGATAAAAGAAAAGTGTTTTTAATACAAAAAAAGTCAACCTTCAAATAATTATGTTCAGTTATGCACTCAATACTTGGTCGGGAATCCTTTTGCAGAAATGACTGCTTCAATGCGGCGTGGCATGGAGGCAATCAGCCTGTGGCACTGCTGAGGTGTTATGGAGGCCCAGGATGCTTCGATTGCGGCCTTAAGCTCATCCAGAGTGTTGGGTCTTGCGTCTCTCAACTTTCTCTTCACAATATCCCACAGATTCTCTATGGGGTTCAGGTCAGGAGAGTTGGCAGGCCAATTGAGCACAGTAATACCATGGTCAGTAAACCATTTACCAGTGGTTTTGGCACTGTGAGCAGGTGCCAGGTCGTGCTGAAAAATTAAATCTTCATCTCCATAAAGCTTTTCAGCAGATGGAAGCATGAAGTGCTCCAAAATCTCCTGATAACTAGCTGCATTGACCCTGCCCTTGATAAAACACAGTGGACCAACACCAGCAGCTGACATGGCACCCCAGACCATCACTGACTGTGGGTACTTGACACTGGACTTCAGGTATTTTGGCATTTCCTTCTCCCCAGTCTTCCTCCAGACTCTGGCACCTTGATTTCCGAATGACATGCAAAATTTGTCCAAAAGTCCAGTGCTGCTTCTCTGTAGCCCAGGTCAGGCGCTTTTGCCGCTGTTTCTGGTTCAAAAGTGGCTTGACCTGGGGAATGCGGCACCTGTAGCCCATTTCCTGCACACGCCTGTGCACGGTGGCTCTGGATGTTTCTACTCCAGACTCAGTCCACTTCTTCCGCAGGTCCCCCAAGGTCTGGAATCGGTCCTTCTCCACAATCTTCCTCAGGGTCCGGTCACCTCTTCTCGTTGTGCAGCGTTTTTTGCCACACTTTTTCCTTCCCACAGACTTCCCAATAAGGTGCCTTGATACAGCACTCTGGGAACAGCCTGTTCGTTCAGAAATGTCTTTGTGTCTTACCCTCTTGCTTGAGAGTGTCAATGATGGCCTTCTGGACAGCAGTCTTACCCATGATTGCGGTTTTGAGTAATGAACCAGGCTGGGAGTTTTTAAAAGCCTCAGGAATCTTTTGCAGGTGTTTAGAGTTAATTAGTTGATTTAGATGATTAGGTTAATAGCTCGTTTAGAGAACCTTTTCATGATATGCTAATTTTTTGAGATAGGAATTTTGGGTTTTCATGAGCTGTATGCCAAAATCATCAGTATTAAAACAATAAAAGACCTGAAATATTTCAGTTGGTGTGCAATGAATCAAAAATATATGAAAGTTTAATTTTTATCATTACATTATGGAAAATAATGAACTTTATCACAATATGCTAATTTTTTGAGAAGGACCTGTATATATATATATATATATATACATACAGTATAGACCAAAAGTTTGGACACACCTTCTCATTCAAAGAGTTTTCTTTATTTTCATGACTATGAAAATTGTAGAGTCACACTGAAGGCATCAAGGGCTATTTGACCAAGAAGGAGAGTGATGGGGTGCTGCGCCAGATGACCTGGCCTCCACAGTCACCGGACCTGAACCCAATCGAGATGGTTTAGGGGTGAGCTGGACCACAGACTGAAGGCAAAAGGGCCAACAAGTGCTAAGCATCTCTCGGGGAACTCCTTCAAGACTGTTGGAAGACCATTTCAGGTGACTACCTCTTGAAGCTCATCAAGAGAATGCCAAGAGTGTGCAAAGCAGTAATCAAAGCAAAAGGTGGCTACTTTGAAGAACCTAGAATATGACATATTTTCAGTTGTTTCACACTTTTTTTTGTTATGTATATAATTCCATATATAATTCCACATGTGTTAATTCATAGTTTTGATGCCTTCAGTGTGAATCTACAATTTTCATAGTCATGAAAATAAAGAAATTTTATATATATATATAAAGTTTGCTATTTTATATAGTTTGAATAATTATACAACATTTGGAAATATGTTTTAAAAATATTTTTATTTAGAAGTATCTTGTAGCACATCACATCGCAGCACATTGTCACTGCTAGATATCCATTTGTCAACAACCCAATAATTTATTTTCTGACTGATAAATGAACACAGATTGAAGGATTTAGCAAGGCCAAAACATTTTATGTTCTTATTTTCCTTTAGTAAACTAGTTATCATGAATAAAATATAAACAGCCCAAATCTCCAAAAATAAAGAACAAAGAAAAGCCACATAAAGTTTCATTAAAAACCTCACAGGGATAGAAAACAGTGAGCATAAGTTAGATAATTAGTCTGTTTTTCATTATCATCGCTGTTTGCTTTTCAAAATATAAAAAGTAACACTGAAATAATAAAAAAAGAATACATTTATGCATGTCAAGTATGCTTGTTTTCCCCTCTTGCTTTCCTATTACATAATGGCTACCTGAAAAGAGGGACACAGTGAAAGCATAATGAGGAAGTAAATAGACGTAGTGTTTAGAAAAGCAAAGAAATAAAGACACTCATGGGCTGCCCGCGAAAACAAAACAAAACAAAACACTTATATATGTATACAGTATAAAAATCTCTCAGATATCTCTTGGACATAACATGCTTAACATGTACAATGCAAATTAGAATACGGGAGGAGTGTTAATTACATAACAGAGGACGCAATCATGCATTTGTACTGATCAAGGAAAAATATGTAGTTTTCTGATGCAAGGATAAAAGACATAACCCATGATACATATGGCAAAAGAGTTCTCACATTTGATGTGACGTGGCTCTTCTTTTGAACATATGGTACCTTAATTTAACATAACAGGTTTTTATAATATGTATCTCCCTGTTATGAGAGGGACAGTACAATCATGATATTATGGGTACTTCATATTTTGATTACATAGGCATAAAATTGGCATTAGCTATTGTATCATTGCACCGTTTTTTTTCTTCTTTTAAACAAATCTCAGGGAAACTTGACCAATCTGACTTTTGTTATCAGGCACAATCCAAGGAAAACGCACAGTGAAAGACAATGGCATGATGCTTTAAATTCTAACAGCTGTTGTTGCATAGTACATTTTACTGATTTTACTGTACATTCACTGCGTCCAACGACCGTTGCCACCACCACTTCCTGTTTAATGGCTGTAGAAAAGAGGTTTTAAGAGAAGTGTTGTACTGTGAACACTCCAGAGAACACGAAAGGGACTGATGGACACACATATGCACAAACACATGTCATTATTCAATGATTGCATGTAAGTATATTTGCGATAGTGAGAACGTGGCTTTTAAAAATGTTCAACAGCGCTTCCACAAAGCGTTTTTTTTTTTAGCAGAGTGCTACAGTGGCATAGAGCACTTTGGTGAGTGGTGAATTTTAAGGCAATACTGTGAACCCAGTGTTTGCGGGGTTGTCCAGCAGGGCTGTTTCATTTGTCTTGCATCTTCTCTAGGATGGGCACGATCATGTCGAATTTGGGCCTCTTGGCAGGATCCTCGTTCATGCAGATTTTCATTAGCTTGCAGATGTGGGGGGAAATGCCCGGTGGGATGGTGGGCCGCAGTCCCTCTAGTGCCACCTAATGAAGAGAGAAGGAATAACCATTGTTAGAAATGATTTTTTTCCAAGGAATTAGTATGTTTTTTTATCTGATTAAATTTAGAGAAATTTTGCATTACATCACTTGCTCACCAATGGATCCCCTGCAGAGAATGGGTGCCGTCAGAATGAGAGACCAAACAGCTGATAAAAATGTCATAATCTACAAGTAATCCACATAAATCCTGTCCATCAGTTCATGTCTTACTAACTGAAAAGCTGCATGTTTAAAAAAAAATCATAAATAATTTCTTTGTAATTTATTTTCAAAATAGTCCATGAACAATTAAAAAAGCTTCTTCCAGTAAAAATAGTCCACCCATTGTTGTTATATCACATCAAAATGCACACTTTTGTTGACCTTTGTTTAGAAATGTTTTTGACTGTTTTCACTTCTAGATAGGGTTTGATAATAATTCTCTCCTGATTCAGGCGAGACAACTTTTTCACTGGAAAAAACAATATTATTGACACATCTGAATTGAAAAACGTCTCGGTGATGATTTTGTTTCTTACAAACATGGAGCTTTTCACTTCAGAAGACATTAAGTGATGGACTGGAGGATTATTGTGATGTTTTTATCAGCTGTTTGGACTCTTATTCTGACGGCACCCATTCACTGATGAGGATCCACTTGTGAGCAAGTGATATAATGCTAAATTTCTCCAAGTCTGTTCCAATGAAGAAACAAACTCATCTACATCTTGGATGGGTCGAGGGTTAATATGTTTTCATGAAATTTGAATTTTTGGTGAACCATTACTTTAAAGGTCAGAATTTGGCCCCTAAAAGTGATTTCCTGGTGCATATTAACCTTTGTCAAATATTTTAACCAACCAATCAATCACTCAGTCAATCAGAACAGCAGGGAGAGGCTGAAATATTATACCAAAAATTATTGTCAATTATTGCTTTTAATGTTGTTATGATTATAAGTAATGTTGGTTAAAGGAATTCATTACATGCTAAGAATGTTCCCTCTGGCTGCAGTGCTCAATGAGGTACTTGCAACTTCATGTGAGTTCAGCGCACTCACAAGAATGGCAATAGTCGATTAATTTTTAGTTTAACTGTGCAGAGGCAATTTTTTCAACATATATTGCATTTGGGGGCATTTTTACCCCAAGCACCCCTAAACTTTTGTTTCTTTTTGGTTAAGCTCTTGCTTTCCTAAGTCACTGAATCATCTCACCTTCATGCCAATTTCCATGTTTGAGAGGTCAGCGAAGGGCACCTCTCTGGTGACAAGCTCCCAGAGCAACACTGCAAAACTCCACATGTCTGCAGAGCGCCGGTTAATCTCCTCTGGCTTCTTCTGCAGGGCTGAGAAGAGATAAGACATCAGTGAATCAAAATTTCCTATTTAATTTATGGTCACATCTACCAATTTTCTGCGAATTTCAGTAGGTAAAATCCAGTCATTTCAAAAGGAATTCACGCAACTGTGAATTTTGCATAAAATGCAGATTTCACAATGGGTTCACACTGGTCATGCAGGTTTCCTGCATTGCTACACTACCGATAATAGACATGGAAACCTTCTTGCATGAGAAAATTAGTAGAAATTTCACTAAAGTGACCATATGTTAGACAAATAAAATGGAAACAATAAAATCTTCTTAAGAAGTTTGAAATTAAGAATTCAGTGAATGAAGGAAAGGAACAGTACCTTCAGGTGCCACCCATGCGGGAGAGTACATCCTGCCGGGACACTGAAAGGAGAACTTAACATCTGCCATGCTTATCCTGGCCGTCATGTCTTCATCAAGCTGATGTCAATGAATCAATGAGAACAGATTAATTAGGATGTGTGAGCATGAAACAGACAGCTGATTGTGTGTAATGTGACCAGTACAGCTATAAGTAGTATGAGAAGTTGTTTGGTTGAGGCTTGGCTTTACTATTGTGCTATAAACTGATATCTACTGACATTCCATAAGGACATTACAGACCATTGATGTTTCTTACTCCAAAATCTTTGATAAAAGCACTGAGAAATCCACTACCAAAAAATTTATTTTCACTGCATTACTCCACAATGTGAAACTCTGAACTTGTGGTGGGATGCACAGAAACTTCACAGAGAACTGAGACTATTTATAACAGTTCCTGTTCACAATGTTCTATCCAATGAGACTACATTTATGGAGTGTAAGTTTCACTGAATTAGTTCACCATACCATGACAGCAAATAAACAAACACTGAAAGTGTATTTCACAACCACCAGTTAACCCTGAGTATCTAAATTCTGTGGAAATTAATCTAGAGCTCAGCTTGTAACTACACATCTAAATGTTCTCTTGTAAAACAGGAATAGACACTCTGGAAAAACCCAAAGCTGTAGAATGTAAGATTAACAGGAAATGTCTGCTTTAAGTTCCTCACCATGACACTCTTGCTGTTGAGATAATGCCGAGGGATCATGGGCTCCAGTGTGTGCAGGAAAGCCATTCCACACGCTATATCCAAAGCAAACTTCACCGCTTGCGTCTGATCCACAACAAAGTCTAGATGGACAAGAGAATTATAAAGATACAGGAGAAGGATTGAGTGGGTTTAACTCAAATTTAAGAATAAAGGCTTCCTCATTTATGTCATGTCCCAAATTTAAGGAGCAATTAAGCGTATTTCTAATTTTATTAAACATATAATAACATTCAAATGAAGTAGACAAACACCAAATGGTCTGTGTGAGACAGTAACTTGTGTTTTACTCACTGGTTCCCTCGTGAAGCACATTGTAGAGGGAGCCATAGGGCATCCAGTGTGTAATTATGATTGGATGAGGGGCGGGTGGAGACTGACACGCCCCCAACATGGGCAACACGTTTGGGTGGGAGAAGATTCTACAACAGGGGAAACACCAAGGTGGAAAGAGACACATGAACAGACAGAACAGACCACTAACACGATGGAGATGTTTTTACAGATAAAAAAAAAAATGGAATGATCCGGTTGCATAGGATTTTCAGTCAATGGTGACTAAAATTGTCACACAAAGATATCATATGACTTCAGAAGACTGAATATAGCTCACAGGTCATATGGATATTGTAGTCCCACAAGGGTTGATTCTTGGACCAATTTTGTTTAGTCTATATAATAATGATCTGCCTACAGTTTGTCTAGAGGTCCAGCTTCAGATTTATGCAAATGATACAGTTGTTTATACTTATGCTAAGACAAAAGAACAAGCTGCCGTCAAACTTACTGCTGCACTAAACAAAGCTTCAGATTGGCTTTGTCACTCTCGCCTTACTCTTAATGTGAGTAAAACTGTGGGAATGTATTTTTCGATTAATAGAGTTGATTAGCTAATAAATATTGTCGTTGTTTTTTTTTATATTTGGGTGTGATTATGGAAAAAGCTTGATAATCTTCAGGAATATTAGGTACCAATTACCTATACCTGTGCACTTTATGCATACAATAATTCTCCCACATTTATCGCACTACAAATCTGTCCCAAATAGTGTTGTCAAAAGAACCGGTACTTCGGTACCAAGTCGGTACTAAAATAATGAAAATGTCATGGTACCAGGTCTCTTTAAGTACAGGTGGTACCGAGTACCCAGTCAACCCGGTTCTTGACGCATAGAGCGCTATGATTTCCACGAAGCAGAAAACGCGGACCGAATCTCAAAATCCAGTCATGAAAATGAAACTTACATTTTAATATGGACAGTCACGGAATTTGTCAAAGTTAATCAAATCAAATCTCCATATGGACCAGTATCTGTAAATGTTAAGCCACAAAAGTTGGTTGAAATCTGAATCCTGCATGTTCTGCGCGTCTCTGTGTGAATGAATGAATGGCAGAGATGTGCGGGTTTGTTTACTACATAGACTTAAACATGTGACGCTTCCAGTAATTTCAGCATCTGCCGTCTCAATGAGGACATAAATACATAAACAACATCACCAGAACTGTTCTGAGTCACTTCACAAGCATTTTACCGTTTCATTTGAGTAAAACCAGTGTCAATTCAAAGGTATTCACGGTAGCCCGTCAAAATAAAAGTTCATTTTTACATAAAGGCATTGTGCTACAAATATTACTATTATTTAGTAGAATGTATGTGAAACTGCTACTATGGTTGAAAAAATTAATAAAACTTTATTTTTTTAAAGAAATAAACCACACAATATTTCTTCCATGTGTCCATGTGTTTAAATTTCATTAATGAAAAGACAAATTAAATTTGGGTGAAACTTGTTTACTGTTTTTTATAATTATATCAGTTGTAGAAAAACTTTAAACACAATTGTAAATAAGTATAAAGAATGGCATTGGTTTTTATTTTTAGTGATAAAAAGTGTTTTTTTTAAGTAGCATATTTTTGTGTTTTGCTTTGGTACCGAAATTGGTACCAAGAACCATGGATTTTCACTGGTATCGGTACCTAATACTGAAATTTTGGTACCGTGACAACACTAGTCCCAAACAACTATAACCACGTTAAAAACATTAGATAGTGTTTAAAAAAAAGCTGTGAAAATGTTCCAAAAGAACAAAAGCCAAAGAGTCATCATCATTGCACTATTATTAAATATAAAAAAAATGGATTGTCCCTGGTAAATAAATGAACTAAACGAAACTATTTAACTAATAATAACCCTGATTTGGAACGATGTGAGGTAAATACATGATAACTGCATTTATTTTTTAGCAAACGGTCCCTTTAATCTGTGTATTCTGGGCACACTGGACTGGAGGTTCATCACCTTAGTTTAGGGTACTCCTCATTAAAGTCACGGCTCTTTCTTGTAGTCCAATCCCGCACATGAAGCATCTTGACCACAATCTCTGTGCCCTGCCAGCGGCCTTTCCACAGCTGCCAGAGAGAGAGCAGAGACATCAGTGCTTCCGTAAACGCTCTGAGAAATGGGTAGCTATTGTGGTTTGGTAAATGAGCTCACCTCTCCAGAGTGGTTCTCGTTGATCTTGGTCAGCATGGAGAGCTGTTTATAATCTATTCCAGCTTGTTTGTTTAGTGTGCCATTACCTGAAGACATCATGGGAAAAATATACAACAATCAAACCTCAGTTCTGGATAATTTATATCATTTTATAAGGCAATCTACAGTTACTGCATGGAAAAATGACAATGAAATGCTTGTTCGCCAAAGCATCTACATTATAAATGTAAATGAGAATCAGATGGTCTGAGGGTGCTTACGTGGGCGCGTTCGAGTAGTTCCCTTCCAGAAAGTGTCCTTGAAAGGAACTTTGGTCAGGCTTTGTCCCTGTTTCTCCGCCAGCTCTGATTCATAAACAAAACAGAATTATTAGGGCTGATGGAACACAAAACAGATACAGATCTTTGAGGCTTCACAATGTTAGCAAACAGCCTTTCCAACAAATCTTCTGCTGACGTCACATTTGCAACATTATTAAAGAAGAGAGTTTACCTTTCAGATTTGCGGCAAGCTGTGGTTTGGCCTTGTCCAGTGGAGTTTCTCCATACTTGTTGCAGATGCTCACCTGAGCACCATTATTGACCAGATCCTGGAGAGAATATGAACAATAACATATTTAGTGTGATTAAAATGACATTAGCCATGTTTCCATCCACCTATTTTAATGCACATTTTGGAAAATCGCTTAAAAAAACACTGGATGGAAATACAGAGATGCGCATAAATCCTAAAAATGTACATTAAAAACATCTGTGCACAACTGAGTAGGATAAACTTTTTATCCAATAAGAACAAAATTTGATTTTCACTATTTTTTAATCTAATATTTGCATTTTATTTTGTTATTTCAGCAATTTTAATAGTTTTATTCTTAGTTAACTATGCTACAACAGTTATCGATGCAATAAAAAACAACTTGAAAAATTATGTATATGAAAATGACACGGAAGTGATTCAAAATACTTCCAAGTCTTCTGAAAATTTGCTAAAGATTTATTTGACAAACAGATCAAAATTCAATCTTTTGTTTTCAGTCAAGGCATTTGGTAAAATATATCTGCTGCACAGAAGAGAGAAAATCAATTTCTGTATTTTCCCCACAGAACACTATCATATAGATTCAGAAGACTTTAGGATAATATACATCCCAAGAACCATGTGAACTACTTTTATGATAATGTTATGGTGTTTGGAAGCTCTAGTCCCCATTCATTATATCATAACTGCATGGAAAACAGCATTCACACAATCCAGAGTTTGTCATGTTCCCAGCAGAGGGCGCTTCAAACTAACCTCTGCCACGAGGCCATGGGCCCAGAAGCAGGCGTAATGGAGAGGGGTGTTGCCATGCTCGTTTGCCGCATTGTTATCTGCTTTACACTGGATCAGCTAGAAAACACAAATCACAACATTAATTAGTATCCAAAACAGCAAACACAAAATCATCCTTTTTTTTTTATTAAAAGGTATAAAATAGACATTGTCAGTTCCTTATTCCTTCTGGAGTGTTTGTGTGTGTTAATATTTATAACTGCTGTTTGCAGCTGTGTGTTTGTTTACTCCTTTCTGTGACCGTTGTGGTCACTGTGGTTGTTCAGGTGCAGTTGTGTATGTTTGTGAGCGTTTATCCGCTATGATCTGTTCACACCTTGGCCAGAATGTCGCGGTGGCCGTGACTCGCAGCCAGGTGCAGAGGTGTGTCGTCGCCTCGGTTCATCACATTGATGCGCGCCCCTCTCATGATAAGCATGTCCACGACCCCCGAACGACCCTCACGGCACGCCCAGTGCAACGGACTGAACCCATGATCATCCCTGCAAGAAACAAACACACGCCAGAAAATTTAGAGACAGTCATAATTATCACATAAATACTTAGTTAAAAAAATAGACTGGCTTTAAACAAGAGGGAAATTTCATACGCAATTCAACTGTATTAAATACTAAATTTAGGCATGAATATTTTTATAGTGCATACTTGTTTGGAAATAATGACCAGAGTCTGAATTCCCCTTTTAGGTGGCTCTTACATACATATTTTTGTATGTATTTGGCCATTTACATGCAATAAGGCACACACTCTCAGATGCGTCTTTATGTGCGCGCGCTTTGGGTGTGAGGCGGCTCACAGAAAGGGTCTCACAGTCACAAGAGCATGCAAGTACTGAATTGAGCACTTGAATGTTTACAATTGTAAAACTCAAAAGCATGTGCAAATGATACATTGCATTATCAGAATTTCCCGCATTACAATCCCCGCTATCCTGTGCCAAAATTCAAGCCCCGATGACAGAAGCTAGTTTTTTTTTTTTTTTTGGTGGACTGTCTCTTTAAATCAAGGCACATTTCTTTGACGCAGTGGTTGACGGTAAACTATCTCCAGTCAGGCTAGTGATCCCGCTCTCAGCTGTCTGTCTCCAGCCAGTTAAATATAAACAGCCGTTAACTGGTCCTTTCCTCCAGATTATGTATACCTCCTCTACCCCCCTCAGTTTTAGTCTGAGATCTGAGAAAGTTAGAATAACAACACTGAGATCAGATCAGAGCCTGTGCATTAGTGCTGCTACTGAGAGCACATGTGAATGAACCACATGGGGGTTTTACTATTAAACCACTGAACGCAACTGCTGAGAGTGTTATAAATAAACGAAGGTAATGTCTGCAGCTGGTGCTCATGCTCATCCCCAAAGCAATTTCTTGTAAGCTTTTGTTTTCAATAATGAAGTGTTTGTTGAAGGGCTGGGAGTGTGCAGTACAGTAGGAAGTCTCAGGGTAAATAATAAGACCAGTGGTGTGGCTAAACTTAGGCTAGCTGCTGAAACTACTCATAAGGTCCTGCCAGAACAGACCAGACCACCCACCCACACACACACACACACACACACACACACACCCATACACACCCACCCACACACACACAAATGGTAGCTTGGTCACAACTGAAGGGGTTAAAGATAAAAACAACAAACCAAATATTAAGACAAATAAACAGGAAGTCCTCCCCCTTCCCAAAAATATGAAAAATTAAACAATGAGTCCTGAGCCTCCAAATGGGAATTCCAGAATGTTCTTTATTTTTGACTAAACTTCACATTGCAAGGAAGGAAGGTGGGGAAAAACGAAAGAATGCAAGCAAGGCAATGAAAGTGATGAACAAATTAGGAAGGAAAGCGGCAAAGAAAACAAACAAAAGAAAGAAACCGGGAAATACAGGAAACTAGAAAGGAAAAGGGGAAAAATTTTGAAAAAGGAAGAAAGTGGGAAAAAATGTGGAAGAAACACAGCTAGCAGGAAAAGACGGAAGTAGGAAAGAAAGTTGGAAAAAAATAATAAAAAGACAAATTAAAAAGACAGGAATAAAGCTGTAAAATAATCTTAAAAGGAATAGGGAAAACACTGAAAAAGGAAGAGAGTGAAAAGGAAGCAAAGGAAGGGAAAGAAAGTGTAGAAAAGGAAAATGGATTGAAAGAAAGTGGAAAGGAAATAATTAAGCATGTATAGAAAGAAGAAAGAAAGAAAGCTGAAACAGGAAAAAAGGAAGATTGCAGGAAAGAACAAGAAAACAGTAAGTAAAGAAGGAAAGAATAAAGTTATAGTATGAAGAAACTGGGAAAGACAGGAAGAAGGTTAGAAGGTAAGCTAGAAGTATAAGCTAAAAAGTCAAAGAGAAAATATGGGAAAAAAATAAGTGGGAAAGCAAACAAGCAAGAAAGAAAGATGAACAGAAAAAAGGAAAGAAAAAAAGAACATGAGAAACAAAGAAAGAAAGAAGGAATAGCATAAAGTAGAAACCCAGAAAAACTGGAGAAATGTTGGGAAGAAAGAAAGCTAAAAGAGTGCAAGACAATAGGAAATTAACAAGAAAAAAAAGCAAGTATGCAAGTGGGGAAAAAAAGAAAAAGAAAGCAGGACAATGAAGAAAGGAGAGCTAACTGTGGTGACCTCCGACACACAAATGAAGCAGCAGAGGGGTGGACTGCGGAAACCAGAGCGGGAAACACAGGAAATAATATTCCACGCTCTCTCTTCCACCGCTAGCGGCTCCCTCCCTTCGCCTGTGTGAGTGAGAGAGCGCTCCGGACAATTCAGATCCAGTTAGTTTCTTTCTCTTGTCCTTGTAAGGACGTGAAGCTGTAAACCAGCACACACACACAGCGCACACACACAGAAAGGAATGTTTACGCCAACATACTTCTAAATGTACAAAGACAGACTATGTAAACAGAGTCACAGCTGAAAGATTACGTCTTTGAGCCTGAGGTTACACAATCAAACAGTTCAAAGCTCACTTATTAAAAGAGCTTGCTCTGGCCAAAAAGCATTCTGGGGTTGCATTCGGCGATGATTTAAAAGTACAACACCACATCTTAGTTCAGGTTTCTACCTTTCAGCAACAATCTGGTTGAGTGAAAGCTCATACTGAATTAGATCACAAACCGCACATCAGTGAGGCGCCACGGTCTAAAACACATCTAACAGGGGAGTGAAGTGGGCCAGACTGACGTATATGTGACAGGAAATGTAGTTGGAAAGAATCAAATAATATTGTTTTTACCTTCTGATTCAAACCAGACATCAAAAACGAGTGTTCTATTTTTAGAACGTGCAGCTAAAAGCAAGAAGTTAAAATACAGGAAGTATTTTAGTAAATAACTCACTCTAAACACTGTAAATGCTTCTGATTGGCCTGAGTTTCAGTAGTTTCAGTGTCTGTTTTAAAACCACCGAGACAAACAGCTGTAATTTTGTTTGCTTCAGGCTTCTGTTCTTCTGTCATTAGCTGCTCGGAGTTCTGGCCAGACATCAAGAATGAAAAACAGCCACAAAATGTGTCAGTTCCTCTTTGAGTCACAATCTGCGAGCAGACTTAGTCAACTTAAATGACATTCATTTCTAGAGAATCACAAATTCAAAATGTGGGTGCTGATACGGATATCTAATATGCAAAACAACTTGAGGCCATCCTTAAAAATATTCTTGTTTGCTGTAACCCGACCGACCCTGTCAATTTAGGACAGACTCAATTTTGTATTTTTTTGCTTTTAGTCTGACCGACTTGCCAGTTGTAAATTTGCTTTAAGACCGACCAATTTTTTTTTACTCTTCAAACAACTAATACAAAAGCAATAAAATAATATCAATTATATTTTAGTAAGTATTGTAAATATATAAATAGCCTAGGCCTAAGGCTAAATGAAGGCCACGTTCTTTCTTTAAAAAAAAACTTGTGACGTCATCTATGTTTACACTATACATACAGTCGGCATCTAGTCATAGTTGGGGGTGTGGTGAGGGCGGAGTCGGCGTGGGGGAAAACACAGCGAACATCGTGTGTATTCGAATTTCAAAAGTGCACATATTGAGCGCTTGTAGTCTCTTTTAACTTTAATATTAATATACACTAGTCCATATCGATATTTGATTCATTGTACAGCCCTACTTTTGATCTATTCATTCAAAAATAGCCAAATTCCGTAACGTTCTGCTTTATATAGCCAGTTCCATTTTTGACTGGATTCCGCGATTCGATCCGACTGGGTGAATTTATGAATGAAATTGTGAAAGTTCTGACACAAAACTAAGTTGTTACGTATCCTCACGCTTTTTTAAGTTGGTATACGGAAATCCTTGGCCTTTTCTAGAGTGAATACGGCGTTTACCTGCGTATCAAGTAGACTACACCTCTTAGCAGACGCGTTTTCATGCGAGTTAAGGTTCAACACTAAGCTACATAGTTTTGCTTAAGGTAGAATGATAAGGCTAATTATATATGCATGCCAGTTTCTGAAACAACCTTATGATGAAATGCCAACCGCACACATACACATGCTTAGTCTTGGGATTCCATAACTTCCCTTGAACATCCTCACAACTTATTGTTTGTAGCCATTTTGTCCTCCTTTCCATGTTCTGTATGTTTATTAGGAAGGATGTAACTAAAATTCATAATTTGTTAGTTTTTTGGCGGTACAGAAATGACACAGCAACTCTTCGGCATGATTGTCCCGTGTATTTCAATTAGCGCCAAGGCAATGTTTTCCCCCACGGTCTAAATTCACATCACGTGACGGGGGGTTCCCGGGGGGGGTGTTCCCAGACCAACCGTCTGTATGTATTGGTTAACGGATGTCATACTATGGCCTGTGCATTCGCTTCGTCTCATACTCTCATTCACTGTCAGAGTAATGATGGGAAGTTCGGTTCTTTTCCGCAAACCGGTTCTCTCGGACGGTTCGATTCAATAAACCAGTTGAAAAAAAACAGTTCACCGGTTCTTTTACGCTCGACGTAATGACGACATTGGCGAAGACGTAAAGGTGTCAAGTCTGTCAAACATTCAAATAAAGTCAGTAATCACAACTTTAGTCAGTTAAAAACCTCATAATCATGAAAGATTTACAATCAAGTTATGCAACAACGCACCCAAATACAGTAACAGCAATAATGTGCATAAGAGGATTTAAGTCTTGTGCGCTGTGAGTCAGTCGGCTTCACGCTGAATCACGCATGCGCAGTATCATCAGCTCATCGGTTCTCAAATCAGACGCATCCAACAGAAATGGTTCTTGGTTCAGTGTACTGGTGATCCAAAAACCGATGCAACCGGTTCTTGACTCGAGAACGAGAACCCCTCTAACCGGCACATGCTGCAGTTCAGTATCATCATCTTCATCTTCTACTCAACTCAATTTGTGAATGTGTCATCGTTAACTATAAATAAGTACAGATATTTCATAAATCATCCCTTATTCCTATTAAACATAGAGTCTTTAGAGTCTTAATTATTGTCCAACTTCGCTGAAAACCCCTTTGGCCTATATAATCTAACATAATCTACAATTTAACAAAATATAGAGATTAGATACATTCATCTAAAAAAAAAAAAAAAAAAAAAAAAAAAAATATATATATATATATATACAGTGTTGGGGAGTAACTAGTTACATGTAACGGCGTTACGTAATTTAATTACAAAATTATTGTAACTGTAATTAGTTACAGTTACTAAGAAAAAATGAGTAATTAAATTACAGTTACTTATGAAATTTTTTACAATTACAAAGGGGATTACATTTGAATATTTACACACATCCACATACAGATTTAACTGATTTCTTTCCCAAATTGCATTGACTATTCTGAGACATGCCTGCCCTAATAATTTCCGGGATGCGCAAACACAGTCTGGTTCGTAGAATCCAGTCATAAAAACGAAATGCCTAATGCGGACGGAATATGCCACATTTTGGATGACTAAATCAAAAGTAGGTCAGTACACTTGAATCAAAACATGACATCGACTAGTGTCTGTGAATATAAAGCCCCAGAAATGCAATATATGACTCCTGCACATTCTGCGTGTCTGTGGAAATCAGGCGCGGACTGGACACCGGGAGAACCAGGACAATTCCCGGTGGCCTGGCAGCCGATTTTGCCCCACTATTTAATATCATTATTGTATAATTGCCTGCCGAATGTACTAAAGCGATCATTTGCGAATCCGCCATTTGATAATTAAATCTCTAATAAATCATGAATTGTTAGTCATGACTCGCGCGCTCTCCGCGCCTCCGCCAAACGGTTTGGATCAGACTCAGAGTAATCAATTCGAGAGAGAGAGAGAGAGAGAGAGAGAGAGAGAGAGAGAGAGAGAGAGAGAGAGAGAGAGAGAGAGAGAGAGAGAGAGTGGACTGCTGGAGCAGAGAAGCAGAACTACTGTTCAGGGTTTCAGGTCAGTTTCATCTGTAAAGATGCTTTTTTGTCTTTGTTTTTTCATTTATTTAATCAAGCAGCAGCACGTTGCTCATCAGTCATCACTCAAAATACTATATAGAGGACATCATTATTATCTGTTGCAATGTTACAGTAGTAATTTAGCTGGGAAAAAAAATTCAGATTTTTTTTATAGGTTTAGGGGGAGCTACGACAGACAACAACACAACCCTTACGAAAATTAACATTTTAATATTTAACTAAAAATCCAGAGAAAATGGCTACTATTGTTTAACTGTGATAACCAAAAATGTAAAATTATTTTACAAATGTATTTATTTAAAAATAAATACAAATCCATTTGCAAAAAAACAAAAAAAAAAACAAGGTTATTTTACTTTTATATAGGCTAATAAAAGCATGGTAATTTTTTGTAAGGGAAAAATATGACTTGTGTACAGTATTAGGATTTTTCTATAAAGATATTGTAGTATTGTATTGAGTATTGATGTATTGATCTTGAGTGTTAAAGTCATGAGAGAGATGGATAACGGCAAAATAAAGAGACTGAAGAGAAAAATAGAAGTGAAGTTGCAGTTCAGGACAGAACTTTTAATTATTTTGCATGTCCCCAAATTAAAGATTTAAACCTTTTTTATGTCAGGTCCATACAAAAAATAGTTTTGTCCATGAATTTGTTTGTATGAGTTTGAATTTTCCAGTCTGAATTTTTTCCCCCTTCCGCCCCTCCTGTAAATTAATGGAGAAAATTGTTTTATTTACTACACATGCCTACTGAAACTCGCAGTGTTTTCAACCTCTGCCATCTCAATATAGGAGTACACGAGCACATAAACATAATTTCTAGAACTGCTCTGTGTCACTTTATGTGCATTTTACTTATTTTGAGAAAACTATCATCATATACAGAGACAGCAGTTTAAAAAAAACACCAATGTTTCAGGAGTTTATTACACAGAATACATCACATGCTTATTAGATAACTGTATTTAGGTTGATGTATATGCTTTTATTTATTATTCTTTAATTTTCACAAATTTAGAAAAGTAATCAAAAAGTACTCAAAAGTAATTAGTTACATTACTTTAATAAAGTAATTGAAAAAGTTACACTACTATTACATTTTAAACAGGGTAACTTGTAATCTGTAACCTATTACATTTCCAAAGTAACCTTCCCAACACTGTATATATATATATATATATATATATATATATATATATATATATATATATATATATAAATGAACAAACTAGGCTATAAATACTTTGTATTGTAGGCTTGTATTGTTGTATTATTATATAGCCTAGTAAAATAATAACACACCACAGATCCTGAAGAAACAATAACAAAAACACGGTGACAGAAATGTCAGAAATAGCGTATGGGTCTGTCACGTGATTAAGGAACGACTCGAACCGAAAGACTCATGAGATGAACTAATCAATTTTCTTTCCGGCTCGGACTGCATGGTTTAGCGTATGGGGCTGTCACATGATTAAGGAATGACTTGAACCCAAAGACTTGTCAGAATTAATCTTTTCTGTATCTTATAGCATTTTAGTTTTGTATTGTTTGTAGTGTGATCAATGTTTGCATAAGTACTAGATGTGTTGGGGAAATAACACGTAACATTTTAATTACATTTTGCTAAAATGAACGAAATGAACAAAATGACTCGAAAAAAAGATTTGTTCATTTTGCTGAACGAGTCGGTAAAATGATCCAAACTTCCCATCACTATGTCAGAGTCAACGGTTTGCGATTGGCAATGATGGCTGCGGCTGCAGTAAACAAAATGTTTGCGTTCACTGTTTAAAGTCATAAGGGTTCGGGCACCATAAAACATCGAAAAAATTCATCAAAACAGCTTGACCCCACTTTAACCTGGCACAAAGTTTTGGAAAAACTGTGCCCAGATCTTTTCCCATCCCTTCTCCCATCTATTGTAACCGTGAAAGTGTCGACTGTCACTTTATGTTTGAAAATCTATTGCACGAATCGATTGGACCAACCAAGTTTCGAAAATGAAAATAGGAAATTGATTTTAACGACCTTCTCTAAGAGGGCGTCCAGTTTTTTTTGTTTTTTTTTGGAACGCGCGTCACACAGCAACTGCAGCTTCGGACACACAAGCATAACAGCAAATAATACTTCTGCACTATGTTTCTCTTTTTACAACAGAAATGTAAATTCTGCCAGTATTCAGACTCATGCATACAGATACAGATTCGGGCTAGAATTGCCTATGCGATTTTTTTATGTTGTTGTTGTTGAAATTTCTAATCGTAAACACAGCCACGTTGAAGCCTGCAGTAAATGTTTTGCATTGTTATGGTAGTCCACTCTTGTTTTTCGAGAATGCTGCACTCCTGTTTGTCATTGTGCACATAACTTCACGCCAATAAATCATCAGAAATATTGGTCTTTACCAATATATTGAATCTTTACATGCGTCCTGCCTGTTGTCCGTGGATTTACCTATATTTGGTGTTATTTGCCGTATAAAACGTATTTAGACATGCAAAATCGATTTTACAATCGATTCAATGAACACCTCTCAAATCAAACAGGATTTTTTTCACAAAAGTGACAACCCAAGGAAGCAAAGTAAACAGTCTCTCATTTGAAGCTTGCATCAACACCTAGCGGTGGATACAAGTAAAACAGTATAACAGTACGTCATTTTTTTTCTTCTCACCTGAAATTCATGCAATAAACATGTTTTTGACAAAGATTTAAATTTGTTTGTGATCTATATAGCCTGCATCAAAATTTGTTTTGCAATTATGCACCTAAAGGCACGGGTTGAAGAACCAGTCAGTGACGTCGCGATATGCTAATTTGTTTAAATTCATACCTACGTAATCACCATCACCAAAATTTACAACAATTTTTTTACATTGAAACTGTAGTAACTTCTCCTTTGAAATGACCTTCCTGTTCCACTGAACAATATGTTCTATGTTTCATTTGAATTTGACATAGTATTTTGTATTATTAACTTAAAGTTGAATGTATGTCAAAATAGCAATAAATGTAATTTTTCAAAAAAAATTGCATTTTGCATATTAAATATTTACCAACATGAAAGAAACATGCGCTGTGTGGAGAGATTTTATAAACTTTTTCAACATTTTTCTTCTAAAGACATTTCTTGTGGTTTTATTATCATAATAGTGCTGTCTTTGTTAGTGGTGATGAAATGTCAGTTTGCTAAAACCTTAACAGCTTTTTGGATATTGCTTAACATTTCCCTTCAGTGGAACAGGAAGCTTATTTTGGTGGTAAAGGTTTTTGTTTTAATGAGACATTGCATAACAATAATAAATAAATAAAAATCAATTATGCATTAAAAACATAGTTCACCCAAAAATTTCATCATAATTTACTTAGCCCCATGTTGTTTTAAATCTGTTTGAATTTATTGAAGAGATGTTATAAAGAATGTTGGTAACCAAACAGTTGCTGACAGCCATTGGTTCCACACTTTTTTTTCTACTATGGACATCAATGGCTACCAGCAATTCAAAATAGCTGTGAATAATGACAGAATTTCCATTTTTGAGTGAACCATCCCTTGCAGAAAATAAATAGGGCCAAGTCTATTTTAATTTCAAATTCAAGACTTGAACAACAGATTCAAAAACAACAAGTTCAGCAAGTTCAGGCATAATGGCCAAATGTTCAAAAATTTCCATACATGTTTAAAATATTATACATTTAGAGATAAGGAGATAAAATATAAGATAGGACAAGTCCAGTTTACTGACTGACATGCTGTAATGTGAAGCATAAACAACGCCCAAGTATGTCTGCTATTTCCTGTCTCCTCCTACAAAAACACAAGGTCATGACATCTCAAGCCATGCTGAAACTCCTCATGGCCCTTCAGAAGAACTCAATCAAACAGCCACTTTCAAAGCATCCAAATCATTTTATTAGGCATTCCTCAATAGGCAATAGTGAAAGGCGAATCCCTTAGCTAGAGTTTTTCTATTTCTGGAAAAGGAAAAACACTTTGAGACGGTTAAGCGGGTAGGGAGAGAGAGAGAGAGAGAAGTGACACAGAGAGGACTGGTATGGCTCAAGTCAGCATGCTTTGGTTAGTGAGCTCATCGTATGGAAACTATTCATCCCAACCATTTAGTTTTAGCCCAGACTGTTCTCTTCTCCCCGTCTTCTGAGTCACTAATTAGACATGGCCACCAACTCACACTGGCTTGAATGGCAGAACTGTAGAGGGTCAACTGTTGTTTAGAGTAGGGGATGCTAACATAAATAAAAATGAAGGGTATTGTTTGAATTTGAGGTTTTGTGCTAGTTGAGTTGGCGGTTTCCCCTCCTCTTACTGGCAGTTTCTCTTGTAAGACCAACATTTCCTTTGTCACATAATTTCAAAGTCACAACTTCAGCCATGTGTAGAGCACAGGAAATGCCTTGATAGTGATCTACATCAGATGCTTCAACACTTTATCTAAGCTGGCCGCTGCCTGCAATCTGCTGATTCTGTACTCAATCATTCATCTCAGACCCGTTGCTTTCTGGTCATAAATCTTGTGGCTGACAGCAAGAGAACGGGTCCAGATCAGATTCCTTACAAGCTCTTGGAGATCTACCTGGACGTTTTCTTCTCTTTTGTGCTTCCCAGCTGTTCTGGGATGTATTAGTGTAGAAAAGGCGGGCCGAGGCTGTTTGTGAGAGGGAGCTTGGCAGAGGTGGAGGTATTTGAAGAGGGTGCATGGACCGACACCATATAGGGCTAGAACTAGAATTCTGGTCTTCAATGTGTGGAATGTTTTCTGTTTAGTTTGTAAGAAACATCTGGGATATTTCAGGTCTTATTTCTTACAACCTAGTCTAACAACATTCAATTTCACAGAAGGGCTGCAAAATATGGAAGCCAAAAGGAAAATTCTATAATATTTGTCACTTCTATACTATTTTGTCTTAAAAAGTAAAATCTAAACTATTGGGTTTTATAAAAAAAAAAAAAAAATGAAACTTAATTTTAAATATTAATATAAAACAACAACAAACAATTAAATTTAAAACTAAATGTTGTAAAAAGTGAATTAAGGCCTCTTATTATAATGTACAGTATGAAAAATGGATATTGATACTGTGATTTGCTAATGGTTAAATTTAAGAGTGCATTTGCTTTTATTATTAATTAGTGGTTTTAAAAAAACTAAGTGTAAGATTAGTAAAAATAGGGGAATTTGGCATGCACACACAAATATCCATTATCGAAAATACAGATAAATAATACAAATATAAAATCTCTAATATTGGCTGATAACAGATATGGTAGCCACATCCAATTAATTAACATATCTGATGCAACAATAATGCAATCGTTGAATTGAACACAGTAGCATCCTATTTTAGGTCATTTTAATTAAGAAATACACTTAGCATTACACTTAAATTTTAGCAATATGTGGGCATGTTTTGTTTGGGTAAAAGAACTAGTTTTTTTCTGGTATCAAAAACATTAACTAGTACTTGTAGAATTATACAAGAATAATAATTTAATACAAAATATTATTAATGGCTCAAAACCATCTGAAAAGCTGTGTATGCCATGACAAGCCAAATAAACAAATGAAATCCACAAGACAGATGAAAGGTGATAAAATCTACCCTCATCTTCTTTCAGAGTCACTGCTCCACTGCGCCCAGGGATCAGAAGATTGATGAAAGTGAGGGGTGAACTAAGAGACAGGACCTGACAGAAGATCCTCACAAACAGGGCAGTTTCTCCATAATAATACATTTTGAATTTCCCAACGTTTTTGGGGGGCGTGGCCCCTACTGACAGCTGACATCTTCGAATGAGAAAATAAGAGAACTGCTACACCAAGCCTGTACAAAACCACAAAAAAGTAGTCTCTACAACCACACGTCAATCTAGCTAATTACAGCTCTGTCTGAATTCATATTATTACTCATTTAAACACTCCAATACACACTCACCCCTGGTTTAGGTCGTTCTCTGTGTTGTCCAGCCAGAGGCGGACAGCTACCGCATTGCCTTCACGGCACTGAGTGAAGATGTCATCCATCTCTGCACCCTCTTTCCTCTCACGCTACCCGAATCGTTCGTCCCCTGCCAGGAGCGTCCTGGGACAGGCGTCTGATGCTGCTGTACCCTAAAGACAACAGGCGAGGGTCTAACAGAACATCCAGCCACGGGAAGGGTGCGATGGGACAGTCTCTTCACCGCCACAGGGCAAGTGTCTGGTGTCTGCGCTGCACTGCAAAGAGACGAGCAGAAGGAAGCTCAGATGAGCTGTTTTGAAAACTGCTTGCACAAAAAACACTCTGTCACAGTTCAAGTCACTAGGGAACAAAGACTGAAATTTAAAATAACAAACAGTTTCAAGGAACAGTCGACCAGAAACGAAAAGTTCAATGACATGATGCTCAGAGTTGTGGAAGTTGTCATTTTTGGATGAGCTATTCCTTTAATTCACCTCACACGTTTAAGCAATGGGTTCACATATTTGTTCATTAAAAATGCTGATGGGTGATGAATGCATGTGTAATCATACAAGCCTCTGCCTGTTATAACACACATATTTCTCCCTTCCTGTGTTTCTTTAATACTCTGACATCACTCCAACTCATACATTAGTTAAGAGGTCTTTGCAATGACCTGTCATACTTATGAAAAACTACTTGTCTGTTTTAATAGAGAATTAAATAAAGGGCTATGTGGTTTTAAAACCAAAACAAAAAATGTATCTTAAATACATGTGAACTGTTATGCATTGTATATACTTTGCTGAGTGTCTTGAGAGATTTTGTACAAAAACAGACCACACACAGTTAGAAAGGGAAACAAACGTGTTCGCTTAGAGAAAATGACAGATAAATTAGATAAGAGAGACAAAAGCAGGGCGATATCGATTCAGTTATATATGCATTCAATCACTAAGACACTCGGAGGTAAACATGATAGTTAATACTTAAGAGAAAGAGGAAAAGAATTAGACAGGTTTTTTTAACAGACGACAGGTAGATGTTGGACAGATTTTTTTTTTAATTGAGAGACAAACAGCAAAATATACAGAAGGAAAAAGCACAAAACGAGAGACAGACAGGTATGCATGTGGACAGATTGAAACAGGCAAACAGTTAAAAAGGTACGTTTCGAAAGAGAGACAAATACGTTCAAATAGATAGATAGATAGATAGATAGATAGATAGATAGATAGATAGATGTTTAAATATACAAATATACATGTATGTTCAAAGAGAAAGAGATGAATATTTTTTCAAAAAGACCTATAGAAAGCAAGACAGGCAGGTCAAGGGATAGATCGATAGACAGACGGGCAGAAAGATAGATGTGTTTAAATATACCCATAGACGTACGTTATGTTCAAACAGAATCAGACGAGTTTTTGTTCAAGAAAACTGACAGAAAGCAAGACAGGCAGGTCAAGAAGATAGATAGAATATAGATAGATAGATAGATATATAAGATGTTCAGAAACACAGAAAGGTATTTGCAGCAGACAGACATGTAACGTCATGTGTGTTCTCTCAGTAAGAGTGACATTAGCCGCGCAGCTAACAGACACTGCAAAGAGTGACTAAAGACCCTTAACTGCAGGTGAACTAAAAGAAAGAAAACATGCGGTTTGAATTATAATTTGCTTAATCAAGCACAATGAAATTATTTTTTGACACCAAACTTTATGTATGGCTATACAACAATATTTTTGTAGTGTTGTGAGCTAGTTCGCTAACGCTGCTAGCAGTCATATACTCCCACAGCCACTGAACTAACTGTTACACGATCAACACTCGATTAATGCTTCTCTCACAATCAATCGATCATAACTATCATTACCTGTGTATATGACCGCTTTTAGCTGGAGTGGATTAACGGTGATGACAGGGACAGTCCGGACCGACACTCTACCACCGTCCACACCCTACTAGTGCCCGTCTGAGACCCCCCCCCCCCCCCCACGACAGACACACACACACACACACACACACACACACACACACACACACACACACACACACACACACACACACACACACACTCACTCACTCCCTCCCCGCTGATCACGCCTCTGCAGCGCCCCCTGCTGGAGAGCGAGGAGAACAAGCGCCTCGGGACACGATTTCCTCTCCTTCATAATTGTGACTGCCTGAGGTTATGAATAAGCCATGATATGAAATGGATATACATTCATGGTCCTTTCCTTTCGCAGTTACATCAGTATTAGAGCCAAAGAAGGTCTGCTGCTCTAATACACATAACATGAAACATGTTACTACAATTAAAATAGCCTATTATTAGTTAAGTGAAGTGACATTCGACATTCGACACAAAAGCATATATAAATAAATAAAATCAACTGATTCTGAAAAAAAAATACTTTTTAATTTATTTAATATATTAATTATTTTAGAGTAGATGACTATATTTATTATATGCTGGTTGTAAGGTAGTTTCTAGTAATTTGTCATCTTTATTCTGAAGTGATCATGAGGAATTCATATCTAGAAGATTCTGACATAAGTGTGAAGACTGGAGGCAGAAATATCAACAATCTTCATAATGCTGATGATACATCTTTATTATCAGAGCCGTAGAAAAAACCGAGATCTGAAACACCTTAAAGGGTTAGTTTACTGAGAAATGAAAATTATGTCATTAATGAATCACCCTCATGTCGTTCCAAACCCGTAAGACCTCCATTTATCTTCGGAACACATAAGATATTTTAGATTTAGTCCGAGAGCTCTCAGTCCCTCCATTGAAACTGTGTGTACGGTATACTGTCCATGACCAGAAAGGTAAGAAAAACATCATCAAAGTAGTCCATGTGACATCAGAGGGTCAGTTAGAATTTTTTGAAGCATCGAAAATACCTTTCGGTCCAAAAAAAAGCAAAAACTATGACTTTATTCAGCATTGTCTTCTCTTCCGTGTCTGTTGTGAGAGAGTTCAAAACAAAGCAGTTTGTGATATCCAGTTTGCGAACGAATCATTCAGTGTAACCGGATCTTCTTGAACCAGTTCACCAAATCGAACTGAATCGTTTTAAACGGTTCACATCTCCAATACGCATTACTCCACAAATGACTTAAGATGTTAACTTTTATAGTGTGGCTGACACTCCCTCTGAGATCAAACAAACCAATATCCCGGAGTAATTCATGTACTCAAACAGTAGGCTACACTGACTGAACTGCTGTGAAGAGAGAACTGAAGATGAACACCGAGCCGAGCCAGATAATGAACGAAAGATTGACTCTTTCACGAGTCAAGAACCGGTTGCATCGGTTTTCGGATCTATAGTTCTTTCGGACAGTTCGATTCAATAAACCGGTTGAAGAAAACGGTTCACCGGTTCTTTTGCGCTTGACGTAATGGCGTCATTGGCGATGATTGCCCTTGATTCAAGACTTCGGTTTAACCGCGCTCATAACATTAGCACAGAATCAGTTCAGAATCAATCACCAAAAGAATCAGCTCGGTTCAGACGCTCTGTGTGTCAAGTCTGCTTCAAGCTGAATCACACATGCGCAGTATCATTAGCTCCTCAGTTCTCGAATCGGACGCGTCTGACAGGAATGGTTCTTGACTCGAGAACGATTCAGTCTTTCTTTCGTTATCTGGCTCGGCTTGGTGTTCATCATCAGTTCTCTCTTCACATCAGTTCAGTCACTGTTCTGTTTGAGTAAATGAATTACTCCGGGATATTGGTTTGGTTGAATTCAGAGGGAGTGTCAGCCACATTAAAAAAGTTAACAGCTTAAGTTATTTGTAGATTAATGCGTATTGGAGACGCGAACCGTTTAAAACGATTCAGTTCAATTTGGTGAACTGGTTCAAAAAGATCCGGTTAAATCGAATGATTCGTTTGCGAACCGGATATCACTAAACTGCAGTGTTTTGAACTCTCTCACAAGAGAAGACAATGCTGAATAAAGTTGTAGTTTTTGCTATTTTTGGACCAAAATGTATTTTCGATGCTTCAAATAATTCTAACTTACCCTCTGATGTCACATGAACTACTTTGATGATGTTTTTCTTACCTTTCTGGACATGGACAGTATACCATACACACAGCATTAACGGAGGGACTGAGAGCTCTCAGACTAAATCTAAAATATCTTAAACTGTGTTCCGAAGATAAATGGAGGTCTCACAGGTTTGGAACGACATGAGGGTGAGTTATTAATGACATAATTATGATTTTTGTGTGAACTATCCCTTTAATAGAGAGGCGAAGTAAAAGATGTGGTAGATAAAAGTGTACAAGCAATAGGGATAACCGCACCGAGAGGATTGTGAAACAAAACCCATTCAAAAATGTGGGGGATTCACAAAGAGTGGACTGCAGCTGGAGTCAGTGCTTCATGAACCACTACGCACAGACGTATGCAAGACATGGGTTATCAGAGCAACCTGGGCTCTCTAACACCTGAGCAGTGCCACAGACTGATTGATTCCATGCCACGCCGCATTGCTGCAGTAATTCAGGCAAAAGGAGCCCCAACTAAGTATTGCATGCTGTACATGCTCATACTTTCATGTTCATACTTTTCAGTTGGCAAGATTTCTAAAAATCCTTTCTTTGTATTGGTCATAAGTTATATTGTAATTTTAGGATGTGCGTCTATGCGAAGGCTACGGCCTAGATTCGACGCAGAAGTTTAAGCCTTTAGATAAATATTTTTTAAATTGTTTTGTAGTATTACTGTACGTTTAACATTTAATATTGGATGCATCCAAGTTATGAGACACATGTGAACATTTTTTTTTTAAGTAACCCAATAATTACTACTTTTCCTGGTAATTGGTTACTTTTATAATGATGTAACTTAGTTACTATTTGTAAGAAGTAGTAAGTTACTTTTTTAAAACTTGCCCAACACTTGTCACTATTATTGCACTATAATGCTGCTTCTGCCACCTTATGACAATAGATTTACACTTTGAATTAGATGAATTAGTCTGTCATTAATGATGGTACCTCAATGAAAAAGGATGGCAAATTCCCTTTATTTGTGCTTGCACTTTTTTGTATATCGTCATAAATATCATTAGACCCTTCATGTCTTTGTACAAGAAAGCAGGGGATCAAATAAATATTTTGAACAATGCAAAAATACCACATACAGATTTAATAATAAATAAAGAAGTCAAATAAATGATCTTTTCATGATGCACTTTTATTAAAAGACACAGATCAAGATGGATTTTGGGGGCTCGGTCCTGCTCCCCCTTCAGACCATGTTCCTGGAATTGATGTAGTTGTTACACTGCTGTTATTCAGATTGTATTTTTCTACTGCACTCAAGACGGGACCTCCATCTTTTTTAGGTTCACTAAAAGATGTTGGGATCTCTGGTGATGGTGCTAGTCCTTCTAAAGACTCATTTATAAAGGTTTGTGAATTGTTTTGTACTGTGGGCACATCTGTCAATGATTGTGTTTGTCCAAAAGCTAAGACATTTGTCTTTATATCTGATGGATTATTAGAAACTGAAAGTATCTCTGGGCTCTCAAGCATTGGCGTTGTTGCTGTTATGGCAGTAGATGGATTTTCTAATGATGAGGCACCTCCTTGTGCTGCAGCTTCAGCTTTTGCCATTTCTGCAGCTTTGCTCTCCATCTCCTGCATTCGCTTCTGCACCATTGCGGGCATCAGCTGCACATATGTGCCCATCAAACGGTGATTGGTCCTTATTAATTTGCCAGCACAACTGTCAGCACATCGCTCCTGGTAAAACAACAAAAACACTTTTTTTTTTTCAATGCATGCAACATTTAATGCTTCATTAACTGACTTCATGAATTCAAGACTTTCTGCTCTGATTTAAAAGCTTTTAAAGGCCTTAATTAAATTATTTCAAATTATTATGCTCTGGTATGTGAAAAACATTTATATTACTATCTTAGAGTATTTTTGATTTGCATTTTTGGTTATTGAGCTTACATTTTATACCAAACCTTGCTCCTATTTTTTATGTTCCCTACACACACACACACACACACACACACACACACACACACACACACACACACACACACACAACAAAACCCATCCACCCACACAAACATAACTAAAATCTATACATAACATCACAGGGACACATCAATTAATGCAGTTTTAAACGTTTTTATAAATTTAAATAATAGGTTAACCATATTTGCCTCACCTCATCCATCGTCAGATTTCTGTAGTTGAAATTGCTTGTGCATCGCTGGAAGCAGATTTCCGTCATGCGATTGTAAACGAGGAGGAAGTCCCGCAACTAAATCACAAAAACAGTAACTGTTACAATAAAACCATGATTTGTAAAAAAAAAAAATTGTCATATTCATATATGCATGAAAATGATTGCACGCACTAGCTGTAATACGTACATTTCGTAGCTGTCCGGCGGGGTCCATGACAATATTGTTGGCAGTATATATCAAGACAAACGTTTATATAACTGGGAATAAATAACAACTGAAAAAGATGAAGATAAGAAATGATATCCAAGAGCTATCGCATGACTTTCAGCAGTGCGCAGCCATGTTTAAAATCACGTGACTACAGGAGCAAACGTCACGATTAGTTGCGGCGGAAATTTGCAAAAAGTCCTGTCTTTGCTGTTGTAGTGTTCCGGTTTTCATGTCTGTCGTCTCTGTACGTGAATTAAGACGTTTTACTTTATATATATATTTTTTATTTTATTATTATTATTTAAAAAGTGGTAAGAGTGTAAGATAAGCGTTTGCCTTCTCCCTCACTATTTGACAGTTTCTAGCAAAGCTAAGTGAGAGTTTTTTTTATGGTAGGCCTACATATTTGGTACATTTTGTGGTTATTGTTTTGCATTTTCATTAATCAGAGATTTCAAATAAAGAATAACACATACAAAAATAGAATCACCAAGACATTTAATACCAAGACAAAGCCACAGAAATGTTACAACTCTGAATAATAGCTATTAAACTCCTTATTATCCTTATCCTTAATATCCTTATTATTCTGTGCATACCTACATCAAATGACTTAAGTCAATCAACAGTTAACCTTATATATACATTTATAGCCTGTTATCCTGAAAATATAAAAAATAGCATAAAAATAAGCAGATAAATATTTGTTAATATATTCTTCTTATAAGTACGACTACAAACAGACTAACCTTCAAATGCAAGAAACAAGAAAGCACATTTAAAGTGGTAAACTCCTTTAGATGTGTCTCGCCTGGACACAACATCAGATAGCTGGTCTCCTCTGCATGCTTTTGAACACAGAAATTATGATTTGGGTTAGAGATGAGCGTGAAATATCACAGCCGTTGACAGCACCACCCCACAGTATCCTGTGTTTTTTCTTTTAAGACGCTAAAGTTTTATTTTTCTTTTTTTTTACTCTCTAACTGTTAACTGTCCTGTTTTAGACTTTGTCTTGATCTACCGAGAGAGTGATCGAAGCCTTCATGCACGTTTCTGTGCATTTCAAACTCTCTCTCTCCATTATCACCCCTTTCTCTTACCATTTCCATCTCTCTTTCTCTCTCCCTCTCCCTTTCCCTCTCCCTCTCTTCTGCCTCCAGGGCTACTTGATGACTGTTGAGGTAGATGCTGTGACGTGAAAGCATGAGGCTACTGCTCCGGGATGGGAGGGTGACATCAGCCTCATCATCCTGGTCCATGCAGTTCTGCTGGGATGCAGGTTGAGGGTGTGTCTGGGCCTGGTGAGTTTGAGCCTGTCTGTGGTATTTTCTCTTCTTCCTACGCTTTTTATTGGCGGTTAGATCCAGAGAGGCATAGGACACATCCCCTGGCTGGACCTGGGAGAAAATGACAAACCTAAACTGTATTTTCATGATGTAACATGCCCAATGCAAAAAAAAACAAAAAACAAAAAAAAACACTAAACCAAAAACCATGGTGTTACATTAACTTAGTGTACCCAGGGGCGCCCCCAAGGGGTGGCCAGTATAAACTCTGGCCACCCCTGTGGCCACCCCTAGGATTATTTGCAGTGGGACCTATTAATTTAAATGCAGAATGTAAATTCACAATAGTTTAAGAAGTGAAAAAAGTGCAGCAGCTGCTGCAGCCACAGTTTTGCGTCTCTGAGCAACATTAAAGTGTTTCGTTCCTGAATGAATCAACCGTTTAAATGATTCGGTTCAATCGCAATGACTCACTTATTAACAGTGACTCGCTGCCACCTATTGGCGGTTTTAATTTCATATTTTATAGAACCTTTTCATTTTTTAAATAATTTCAAACATCAGTTTTCAATGTTTTATCTTTAAAATATCAAAACATTATTTATTCATTTGTAACTGCAGGTTAAAGTATTCCATGTTCCACGGAGCTGCATTAAACAGTGTGTAAAAACATCTAAATGGCACTTCAGATGCAGCTTCTGTTTTATCTGCATTGCAAAGATCAATTTTGTTGATACTGATTGCATTTACTTGGTAACAGCCCAAATGCAAGTATTTGACCTAAAATATGGTGCACACTTTTAGAAAGAAAAAAAAAATCAGGTGTCAGCACAATTAAAAATAAGATATCAGCACAATTACACTCAGCACAATAGTGTAATTATCGTTATCGATAAAATCCTAGAACTCACAGATATAACTTTTTGTCTATATTGCAAACCCTTAATTTTTTTTTCTTTATTTTAATGTGCCCCCCCCAAAATTTACTGTGGCCTCATTTGGCCACCCCTGTTAACATTTTCTGGGGGCGCCACTGAGTGTACCTTGTCTCAGTTCAGCTTTCAGGTTAAATTGCAACACAACAAAGGTCATCAAAACAATTTCGCAATAAGTTGTGCAATACTGGTATAGCTTTCTTAAATTCTCAGGCTGCAAATCTGCATTATGATCTTACGCCTCTGATTTTCGTGTTGAAATAGACTAAAGGCATTTTTAGACCTGTAGATTATTTGCTGTGTTCCGCAACAGGGACCTAAATTATGAAAATGTTGCAATTTCTTTTTGGTTCAGTTCACTTTCATATGGCAACATTTCAAAAATGTGTTTATGCGAGTCGGTGCAAATGTGCAAATATTTATGTTCCTTATAGCGTCATCCATCAAGGCTATATCTGTAGCTGTTGTATAACACACACTTTTATTCCCAAATATATACAATTTCTCACTTAGCGCAGGAATCTATAGAAAGAAGAAGAACAATAAGACAGCATTTTCAGATGAATAGATACTCTTTGGTTTTCAAATGATAAATAATGTGCTCACCCAGGAAATCAGATTTTGCTTTTTTTCTTATAAATTAATTCTTTTACAGCTTGGTTTGTTGTACCAAACCAGTTTGTTTTCAATTGGGCAGTGACTACCACATTCAGGCAATCTTGGACCGATCGTGGGAAAGAAAATTGGCCAGTTTCTGAAAAAAATGCTCCAAATGAGCCGGATGGGAAAACAGCATAAAACTCTACACCAAATTTTTACGTCTGAAATGAATCAAGGATTTTTCCATTGGAAATTGATTGGATTACAATATGATGACATGTTACAGAAGAGAAGATGTTAATGTCCTCCCTTCATGTCGGTGAACACATCATGGGTGATTTTGCTTAAAGATTGACCCTTTTCACATTTCCAGGGTCATACATTTCACTACACCAAAACTGCCTAACATAAAAATAATTGCTGTGTTCTCATTTGCCCCAAATACAAAAATCCATGACGGCATTTCTTGGTCAAAAGAGAGAAAGGTGTCAAATTTGCTGTCACTCCCTCATCCTTTATATTGGAAACACTGATGCAGCAGTGTTATCTAGTTTTATGTATGCCAACTTAAGAAAACACAAACTATATGGTTAAAAATGTATATTAAAGTAAAAAAATGCAAAACAAACAAACCAAAAAATAATAATAACTTTGGAAATGCTTCATCATAGTCTGTGAAAATGGTCCATGATGAGGGGACAGGAATTAAAAAATAATAATGGTGTGCATGGATAAATCATTTAAAATAAACACTGCAATATTCAATTTAAAAATATAATCTCAATTTTGATATGGTGGTGACTTCAACTGAACAAAAAAGGTGCAATATCTTCCAGAAGTACTAACAATGCACTTGAATGTTCAGCTAGCGAGCTATTCATGTGGCATTACATTGTAGCTGCTGACATACATACTGCTGTAGAGTGGTCTGGGACACCTGACCACAGCTGCATTCATTAAATGACCTGCTTCTACACACGTGCCTATTTTCTGAAAAATGCGTAGGCGTGTGTGCCTAAAATAGTTATCGATTGTGCATTCTCACGCAGCCCTTCTTTGTGAAAATCTTACATTAAACCATTCAGCCATTTAAGTGATTATGAAAAACGTCACACAGTACAGACTGATATATGAAGGTGTACGCTTTCTAATTTCGAGTGCTTTGGAATTACTACAATGCATGCAAGACCCTGCAGCTTTTACTTTAATTTTTTATATTATAAAAATATATAATATGTTTTTATATATATATATAATATGCAATTATTTAATGGCTGGCCATCAAATTACCAACACTAGCCAGCAAACGAACCAATAAACAAACATATAAATGCATGAGTAAATAAATAAAAAAATAAGGGCAGGAATATTGGTTAGGATCGATATTGCATGTTTTTCTTAAAAACATTGATTAAGCATGGAATTAAAAATTCATTGTTTTTACGGTTAGCGGATAAACTCATTGTTTTATAGTATATTTATAGTTTACTTATGTACATAAGTAGTGTAAATATTAATGTAAAAATTATTTTACATTTATTATGTGCATTAATTGGCTCCAGATCTCAGCAATTTCCATGAAATTTGTTGAAACCATACCTTTAATCCCTTCTTTGCTGTGTTTGCTTGTGACATTTGTTCATAGCACACCTCCTGAATCATTTCAAAAGCTCCTGTACAGAATTAAAATTAACATAAGGTATTAAACAAATAGCAATGTCATCATAACAGCAGAATTATTTGCTTTAGGTAGACATGAACTGGATTACTGTATTTGTGAGCTAGACCTACCTCCTCCCTCTAAACATATATTTCCATAAATCGGATTTTCCTGTCTTTCCATCTCATCATCCTCAAACCTGACCAACACATAACCAAATGTATTTAAATGATACAAAGGCCTGTTGCTGTGGAAAAGGATTATTCAATTGTTTCACCTTTTTGCTGATAATTACCTGTAAGACCGAAGTGAATCTTGATGTAATGGCTCATCTCCATATTCAAACATGTTTTCATTAACTGATTAAAAAAAAAAGTCTATAACTGTGACTTCAAGTTGTAGATTTGTCATAATCTTTTTGTATATTCTATAAAAGTCAAATGTATGAAGCATACCTGCATATTTTTTCCCCTTTCTTCTTAATAAACAGAAGGCAACATTTAAGCACAAAGATATCAGCAATGCAGTCGATGTCAGACCAATAGCAGCATATTGATTTGCACACGGAGATGTTTCTAAAGAGAGAATTAACAGGTCACGATTTGATAAATATTGCATTAGCTTCCCATTACAACTTATCTAATATTTATAGATATATTTACAATATTTCAAAATCATTTCCGCATTTCTGTACTAGCCGTTATTCTGCCTGACTAAACTGAAACAACAACAGCCAAATGATGCAATCGTCATTTTAGAATGTTTTTTTTTTTAAAAATAAAAAAACCTTTTAATAAACATTTTAATATTTCAATGTAACATTTTATTTATTTATATAAAAATGGTTGTTAGACAGAATCTCAAGTAGTGTATAAGCAGAAGTCATTCATCAAGCAAAGTTGTTTGAGTTTAGACTTCATCAAACTGAAAGAACCTCTACTAATATAATTATCATTTATATCATTAATAAACTTCTCTAATTGTTTTGTGTAGATTATTTACTGTATCATTTACTGTATCATTCAAAGAAGCTTTAATACTACACGTCAGGATTTGATTTCAATCCATCACTTTTTCAAGCCCTAAGAACAAAAAAATCACTGAGAACTGTAAAGAAAAAAATGCAAATACAATTATGAAAGAAACCATTAGCATAATGATGAATTACTGACTGAGGCAACAAATCAGCTTTCATTGAAACACAATGCTTTCTCAATACCATCATCAGAAAACATTCACATAAACAGTTGATAAAGTACAGTATTTTTCCTCTTACCTGTCCCCATGATTTTATTGGGTCAAAATCCAATAAAGGCTTCTCTGATCAAACCTTTCACCTGTACATGAGCATGTTCAGCAAGAAGTGCACAAGTGCTATTTTTAAACGTCTTTAGATGTTTTCGGTTACAAACAGGAAATGTGACGGCTACCGTATTCGTTGCAAACATTCACATCACTGCATTGTGTAGTGTCATGAACCACACATGTTGTTGAGATGTACATGGCAAGCTTTTCGTTTTTACTGTGTCACTGTATTTATTAAAATCTAAGTGTGAAATGTTCAGAAAGATTTTGCATTTAAAAGTTTCCTACTTGTGTTTTGTGAAATATGTCAAATCTGTTGTGTTTATCTCGACTTTTTCTATAAAAAAATGTATTGCCTTTATGTTTTTTTTTCTTGTATTGATTCCTTGTGAGCAAACTCTAATTACAAAATTTGGTGAAAAGTATACAAAATCAACAGGGCCGCAACTACCATAGACACTGAGAGGCAGCAATGTATTAAATATTCAATTATTGGTTTTTCAATGACCAGTTCTTAAAAATATACCTTTGTTGCTCCGATCTTTAATATTTGGTTACATCCATAAAACCAAATACTTTGTTGAACAGCAATTTTATTGTGAAACAAATCATCCTTTGAATTTACCCACTGTAATAAACAACTAAAATATTGTTAAAATATCAAACAAAACAAATGTTCTTATCATGACAATTTCTTATAATATTCATAATATAAGGTATTCTAGTGAAAGACCAACACATCTTCATTTTCTAGTTTCTGTGTGCTGTGTATCAAAGCTTTCATGCATTTTCTATGAGGCAAATAAAAGAATGAAAATAGAATTTTGCCCATTTTTTGTCCAGTTGATGATTTTTCTTATAAATTATTGGTGAATTACCTGTATGCGTCATGAAGTACAATAGTATATTGGAGACATGATTATACAGTGCAGGATACAGATGATTTAACAGCTGAAACAATCAATCCTTTTTTCTGAATTTTCCATTTCCGACCACAATAGCGAGAGCAGGAAACGTCCCTCTGCATAAACGTGTCGCTGTTGTAGCAAAGAACCACAATGCACAAAACTCTGTACTAAAAGCATCTCTCTCTCTCTCTCTCTCTCTCTCTTTCTCTTGTTTTCCTTCTGTCTTAACACACACACACACACACACACACACTCTCTCTATCAGGCATATGTCACTGTTCATTATTCAGAAATGCCTTTCCATCTCCATCTTCTCCCACATTTAATGAAGGCTTGTTCTCAGGAGTAAACCGCATTTTAAAATGCCGAATGTTCTATGAGCAGCCTGAAAAAAAAAAAACAGAAATTCAGCCTAATTTGCTTTAAGCACCATATAAACAACCACCAGCTGTGCTGTTATCGCGAGTTATAATAAATGGTGACCAGAGCTAGGGTTTGTATTTGCAGGGTAGAACTGTAAGCTTATGGATACACACTGTCTCTGTTGGTCACTGTCTGATGTGGTTTTGGCAGTTGGTTTTTCTCGAGTATCTGAGGTGTAAACTGAGGTTTTATGGGGCCTGAAACAATCAGCTGATAGCCTTCGCTTTGTTAGCAGAACATGCAGCCACAACAGGAGGTCAGTGTTAGCATGCATGCTTTATTGCAAAGCTATCTGATAGATCTCACCTATTTCCTTTGTAGTAGTATTGTAATGAAAAAAAAATTGCAATAAGTGTCTCATCTATTGAATCTATTGAATTGAAGTAATCATGAGAATACTAATTATTATTAAACTCTAAAGTTAGTTACCTTAGGCCTAGTCATATTTCATGTTTCTGGAATTTACCTGGTTTTTGACCCCACCTCCTCCCACCCTCACAGACTTTTTTTTTCTGTAAATTAACACATTTCAGGGAAACATTTTTACATAGTTATGATGTAGGAGTAGTTTGTGAAACACAAGATTTTTTTATAACATTTTTAATGTCTGCAAAGCATAGTTAAGCAAAATGAGAGCCTTTTCAGAAGACTTGAATTAAACTGGGTGATTCATATGGGTTATATTACAATACCTTGAACTTTTAATATATGAACTTTTTGAAGCATCAAAGTATTGGTTGTGTGGAATTTAAATGGAAGGACAGATATCTCTGAGGTATCATTAAAAATATCTTAATTTGTGTTCTGTAGATGAAAGAAACTTCATGAGGATGAGTTATTCATGAAACAATTTTCATTTCTGGGTGCGGCCTTTAGGGAAAAATCTTCTCGTCAGCATATTTTTGGCCCAGAGTTTGTGCCTTCTCAAGAGTATGATACATTCCACTAGAATGTCAGTCATAGGGACATCATGGTTTTTCATTGACGTGTATTTCACTGGTGGTGGGGGAGGTTTGAATGGAGGAGGCATATCCATTCTGAAAAGAAAAAGTAAAAATGTAGATATATGCTGGTAATGTGTAGGATGGGATTACGTAAAAGGACAGAGGAAGTGCTGCTGACTTTATTGTGTCTCACTTTTTTTTGGTTCTGGTTTCTTCTGTATAGAAGCACAATTAACACGAGCAACATATGTATATGTATATGGGGTCATTTTTTACATTTTCTTTTGTATTATAAATGACACTGGAAATAACAGTTTGACACGTCAGATTACTTTATGGTGTGTACTGAATTATGACCAACCGTAAATCCGTCATATGAGATTATAAAATGCACTAAAACAGTGGTAACATTTAATTTATAACCTATTACATCAAGATTCTTAATGTATCCCAAAGATAATGCTTCTTTTTTTAAAACCGTCTCTTTATGTGCTATTATTGCCATGCCATTTCAGTGTATATACCGGTTTTCCCAGACTAGGCCTACATTTAAAAAAAGATGCAATTACCTGTAATAAAAAACAAGACCAAAAATACTAAAAGGGGAAACAAAGATTTTCGAAACTCTGAATCGTTTAATCATTTACTTCGCAAAATGATTTACTGTTTCGAAGCGCTCAAAAAACTACGGACTGGCGGCACCTTCTGGTGCAATCTGTGTAAACGCAACAAAAATGTATTTATTACTAAGCAGTTGTTTTAATAAAAGTGTAATCTATTAAACGTAATCTACAAATGATTAAGGAACATCAATATCAGGGTTCTGTAAGATCTGTGTTCTTTTATTAACGTGTGCTTGTTGTTGCCAGGGCTTGGCAAACTATGCTAATTAGAAGGAATTAAATAATACTTGTATGTGGGTAATACAAAAATAACACTATTTATATCATTATTTTTGTATTATACACACACAAGTATTAAAATTCATTAAGTTAGTTAAAAATAAACCTACATTATAATTTTTTTTTTCCTTCGGAATAATATTTCAGGAGTCGATGCATTACAGAGTTAGGCTAAATGCTTTTCTTCTGGTAGCTGGATCTGGATCTGTACACAGTTAAACTGTGTAAGAGTTGCCTGCATGTAATGTAGATGCATCGCTAACAGGTGGAGAAGAGAAGCTGCCAGTGTGAGGAGTGGGATGGCTGGTGTGTCTGGGTTGTAGAGTGATCATAGTGATATTTGGCTGAAATGTGCTGGTGAGAAGGATGCAATTCTAATGCAATACTAGAATTTGCAAAGTTTTCACACCTAATTCTTCGCTTTAATTCTTAATTCTTTTGCAGTTAACGTGTCTTTTCGTGTCTAATGGTCATGCCTTAACCCTTCCCGTAGGTGGATCTCTCCACTCAATTTTTCAGAGAACCGGGGTTTACGACAGTAACCTATTGATTTATTGTCCCAATAAGGTGGCATCAATTAAATAATTTGAATTAAAATTAAAATTTACACTTTTTGAAGTAAGTAGTACAAATAGCAGAAAAAGTTCCTGACTGCTCAGATGTCACGGAGGTCAGAGACAAAGTGTCTGAGAGAGACAGTGTTGTGTCACCCTAAAAAATCATTGGATGGATTTGCAATTTTAGACCATAAATACGCTTTTATTAAACAATTTTGTTTATTAAAACAATTCTACTTTAATATTTCATTTCAATCTCTTAATATTTCACAATCTTACCCTCATCCACTTATACTGCAAGTACTGTGAAGCTTTTGCGATACAAGAAATGGCCACATCTTCACCAGCGCTGACGTTTAAAGAGCTGCTTGTGTTACACTCAATGCCATCAAGAATTGTTTGGAAGAACAGGAATTATTTTATATGGATTTGTTTATTTGTAAGAGCTTTTATTCAACGAACAATGATAAAAAAAAAACATTCAAAAATGATCCAGTGTGAATAAAAACGATTCATTTTAGGTGCAATTGATTGATATTCTCAGTACAAACAATCACAATTGACAGTCAGTTCGACGGTGGCATTGAGTCCTTGCAGATTTGGGGTTAATGAGTCCCATTCAGGTAAACAGATGTACACATCGCTGTCATTTCTGGTGACATGTGGTAAAGTGAACTCTCCGTTTGAGCTTTCCAGCCAAAATATCTTGTTCTGATGAGATGAATGAGATCAACATAACAGTTACATAAACTGTGGCATATAGATGTGTATTTTCCCATCCGACTCACCTTTGAACGTTTTAGTTTATAACGGAGTGGTCGAGGGATAGCTGAACAAGTTATTTTCATATCATCCCCCTCTTTTATGAATCCATATGGATATGGCATCTTCACTGATGCTGGAGGCTCTGAAATTAGCAGACGGATGATTCTTGTTCACTTTTTAATGTGAAATGAATGTGAGAATGTAAGTTAACAGTAAACAGTTTACCTGTAACTTGCAGCTTTGTGATTCTTTTAATTGATCCACTGGGATAAGAAGTAATTTCACAAATATAGTTTCCAGTGTCATTCACTCTAACTTCACGCAGAGTCAGGATTGAGCCCTGCAGCTTCCCAGTTTTTGAACTGGTCACTGTCTCCAGAAGAAAACCAGATTGAAGATAATATATTGGGTATCCAGGATGGAACACTGCAATCTTCTGATCAATCATCTCTTTGTCTTTTCGCTGTTTAATCCATTCCAGCTGGATAATTGTGATGTCATGCTCGTCTCCCAAAATGCACTGCAGACTGATGTTTTGTCCCTCCACAGCAATTGCGGATATATTATAATATATAAGCCCTCCATACATCCCTGAAAAATCAGTTTCATAAGTGAAAGTCAGAGTAGCCTACTGAAATGTCCTATGTCATCTGCAGTATAATCTGATGTCCTTTTATGTATAGAGACCTAGGTCTAGACTCCAAGGAAAGTTTAAATGTAATAGCTATAGAAATGTGATGTGGTGTAACCATTGAATAAAAAGGAATATTGTTTCCTTACACCTTGAACTAATGTGAGTTTGCTTATTTTAGTCATTTTTTAAAATGTAGAAAATACGTTTAGAAAAAAAAAGTATTCATTCTTCTGTTATTTATTCATTTATTTTTCTCTTCAGGATATTTCTGCTTGTTGGTTGGACCATAAACAACTTGAAGTTCCCTGGTGAAGTTTTTAAAATATTTAAGCAGTAATACAATATACTGTAAGCAGTGTATCAACAGTAAATCAGTCTTGTTTGATACATTTTATGCATATTAAAACGTTAATAATAATGAAAAATTGTGCTTGATAAATAATTGATCATGGATTTTTTTGAATACTTAATTCTTGGTTTTGTCTTCATGAAATCAGAACAGTATCATTTTGTAATTTTTTACTTTAATTTTAACATAGAAATTAAAAACGTTTATAATACAGTAGAAGTGCAATCAAGTCACTATATGTCTATGTATATTTTTATTTATTTATTCATACTTTTTTTTTTAGCACAGTAATAGGTTAAAAAGATGAGTGTCATATTATAGACCACCTAACCAGAGCACAAATCAGTCTAACAGCTGGTAAACATTTGTTGTAGACTTTGTGAGTAGAAATAAAAATTCAAGCCCATCTTACCTTGTATCATGCATAAAAAGATAAGAAGTTTATAAACTGGCTCTGTCATCAAAAAATCCATATCTGTGTGAGGACAACAGTCTTAAAAGAGAGTGTCAAACAAAAAGCATAATCACAGCACTGGAAATAAGCTACACCACCACTTCTTTATTCTAGTCTGTCTGAATCAACAGTTTCTTGGTTTTGCTTAAGCTGTGCAGTATACTGTAGTTCCCTATCGATACTTTACTCATACTGGGTCTGCTAAGACACTTATGGGGAAAAGTCATTTTTCTCCCATGAACTGAAGCCTTTTCAATAACTCAGTGTAACTGCATGGCCATTGGTTCATGAAGTACACTTAAAAAATGAACTAAAGTCTCGGCAGTTGTGCTGCACGAATCTATGGCCACGAAGACCTCCAAAGCCCACAAGAGTGGAAATCGACATTCTCGGGTGACCAAATGCTACCTGTTTACGAAGCATCAGGGACCCTGGCCCAAAATAGCTCTGGACCCTGCACCACAGGCATCACCCTGATCTAGGGGACAGAAACAGGAGGGGGCTAAGTCTCACTGCAGCCAGAGCACCCCCCCAAAATGCCTCACCGTTATAAGGGGCAGATTTAAAACACCAACTCCAAAAAGAGAGCATTCAATCGATTTCTCACGAGTACTGTGAGCGACCAGGCACTTAAACCAAGCCATAGAGACGGTTTCTCCAGCTCAGAGCGAGTTAGGCTTCTACAGCTGTTACTTCCTCGTCCCTAAGAAGGATGGTAGCCTGCAGCCTGCAGCCCATCCTCAATCTCAGATGCCTGAATCACACCCTTATGAAACGGCCGTTCAGGATGACTTCACTGAAGCAGATCTTTTCGTATGTCTGCCTAGAGGACTGGTTCTTTTTCTGGACTTGAAAGATACCTACTTTCATGAGATTCTTGTGATTCGCCTTCGAGGAAGTGTCTAATCAATACAATGTCCTTCCCTTTGGACTTTCCCTGGCTCCGCACACTTCCACAAAGTGCATGGATGTGGCTCTTTCACCTCTGAGGCAGAAGGGAATCTGCATTCTCAATTACCTCAACAATTGGCTCGTTCTAGTCCAGTTGGAGGTCGAGTCACTATCTCACAGAACCCTCCTCCTCAGCCACTTAGAATGCCTGGGGCTCAGGGTCAATTTTGCCAAGAGTGCACTGACCCCCCGTCAACGAGTATCGTTCCTGGGAACAGTGTTTGACTCAACCCAAATGAGAGTGGTGGTCACAACAGCATGCTCTGGTCATACAGCAGCTCGAGGCTTCCTTCAAGGCCAGTCCACTCAAGACGTTTCAAAAGATGCTGGACCTTATGGCTGCAGCATCTCCAGTGCTACAGTTGGGCCTGCTTTGTATACACATTGCAGAAAGAAGCAAGCTTATATGTATTTGCAGAAAAGTAATGGAAGTTACTCTACCAAATCAGTGGGCGAGGCCAAAACAGAGGGGCATTTTCAACCATGTTACCTAATTGGCTGACATCATAGTGACGGGGAAGGGGGTAAGGGGGATCACTTTATTACATGATTTAGAAACTCCCAGCAGTTTTAAAACACCCACAAAGTTAGAAACGCCCACTTATGCTCTGCAGAGATCTCAATCTTGAAATAAGGAATAATTGATGACAGGCTGTTTAATTACTAGAAAGTAATGCACACCCAATGAGGTGATGTAGTCTCTGCTAATAGTGAAACTGTAAATTAATCTGCTTCAAGAACAGTGCTGTTATTTTCTAACTAGTGAGAAATATTATGTAGCTTTTAAGTTTCTAATCTAAACCATTTACTGAAGAAAAATACAGCACAGTGCTGACAAAATGTTTCTGTGCATGTGTATGTGTTTCTGTATTTGCAAGTTTGTGATTGTACTGTATGGCGTTATATTTTAGTCAAAAGTTATGAGCGTGTAAGACATGCTCACGAGCACATTATGTTATTTCACACGCGCAAAAATGAACCTTCAAGCTGGCATGATAAAAATACTCGCGCACAAATTAAACAACCAAGAGGTGTACAGGTAGCTGCGAGCGAGCGCCTGGCATACTCTCATAGGTTAACTCTGCTTGTACAGTGGAATCCTGATCACGCGCAGCGGGCTTCTGCTCGCGAAGTGCTGTTTTGCTCGCACAGTGGATTTCTGCTCGCTCAGCTGATTTCTGCTCCCTCGAGTCTACATGACTTTTGACAATTTGGGGGCGGAAACCAAGGAGGGCACTGACCCTCTTATGATTGGTCACTTTCACACAGGGACATCCTTGTACCTTGATTGACAGCTCTCATTACAGGAAGCACGGAGTTGGGTTAAGTTACCAACGAAGAAGAGTGGGAATGAATTAGAATGAGTTTTCTAATATAAAAAATGTCTCTGCACGTATAAAATGCTGCGCAGATCATAGTTAAATCAATTACCATCGATGTATATATTTGCGAACGATGAAGCCTACGTTTTGTTAAGTAGGTTAACATCAACGTTACATATTTTTGAGCAACAAGTAACGTAACTGGCTAGCCTATTCGTTCTGTACCTAGACATATAAATACCTAGACGCCTCATTGGCCGCTCGACCGCACGTCAACGTCGCCGCCATATTGGAGCGGGCAACTCTCATAACTCTCACATCAGGACAGAAGAAAACGTACCTGACTCATCGACAGATTGGACACCTACAAACCGTCACACGATAATAAAAACAGATCTCGGGGTGTTATCTTTCACAGGTAAGACTCAGCGGTTCTTTCTCGATGTTTTTTGGTCATTTTTAACATTATGTTGACAGCTTAATTAACCACCAGTGTCAGACTATTAATAATAGCTAGCGATATCGCTAACGTAGTTAGCAGTGAAAGCTGAGACTTTATTATAATTTTAAATGAATTCTTATTACGTTTTAACTTATATTGCCGTTTATATAATAAACTAAATGGTGTTATGAACACAATATACGGAGTGAGCCCTTTGACTGTCTAGATTAATGATGGAGCTAAATAGTGTTAATTTCGTCACCTATTTTTAATTTAGTCTTAGTCTTAGTCTTGTGCCAAATGTCCTTGTTAGTTTTAGTCATATTTAGTCATTCACATATCTTTTTTTGTCAGTCAAGTTTTAGTCGACTAAAAGTCTCGTCATTTTAGTCTAGTTTTAGTCAAAAGAAAACTCAAGGTATCTTAGTCGACTAAAAGTCTTTTAATTTTAGTCTAGTTTTAGTCAAAATTTTTTAGTGTTTTTTTAAAATAACACATTATTACTGATAAACATTTCAGTAAAAAAAGTGTTTCACATATCTCAAACATTGGTTAAATGTCATAATTACCTGACAAAATACACTTGTTGAATGATTTTTGTTGGATGCAAATGTTAAATGTGTCTGGTTTTCAAATTCTGATTTAGGAGACACATTCACAAATGATTAACCTGATCACATTTTTTTACTTTATTGATACTGCTTTTAATCGTAATGCAAAGACCGGTCATCGGGACATAAGCTGTCATATACAATAAAAGAGCCTGCGCAGCAACAGGAAATATAATTTAACACAAAAAGCCTGCCTAGACGGTGGACTCGCGCTCAGGAATTTTTTTTTTATTTTGTATTTTTTGAGCGGCGTGTGGACAAATTCTTTTTACGCAAACACTATTTTATTTCTTTAACAGACCGCTGCTAACTATAACACACAAATATCGAGCCTCTTCCTTCGACCTAGCATGTCGTCGTCGCTCGCTCATCACTCGTGTTCGCTTTGGGTGTTGTGCGTTCAGCAGTTTTGTGTTGCAGCCACAGGCTGGCAGCAACAGGAGTATGAGACCTGTAACTTGAGCAACAGCGGGAAGCCGCAAACTCGTTCTGAATTTTTAAAGGCGTAACAGTTGATGAAAAAGCAGAGACGATTGTAGACGAAAATGAAGAGAGATTTTATCTTAGTTTTTATTTTATGCAAAACATTTTCGTCTCGTCTTTTTTCATCAACAATAATGCATGTTAATTTAATCTTAGTCAGCGTTTTTGGACAGTGGTGCAGTCTTGTCATCGTCTTGTCTTAGTCATGAAAAAAAAGGTTGTTGACGAACATATTTCGTCTCGTCTCGTCTGACGAAATTAACACTAGAGCTAAAGCTTCTCTCTTTAATTTCACTACCGTTACTTATTTACAAAGATTAAGTGGTAACACTTTAGAATAATAGTCTTTTAGTTAGTTAATGTTAGTTAATTAATTAATTAACATGAACAAACAATGAACATTACATTTATTACTGTATTTATTCATCTTTGTTCATGTTAGTTAATGCAAATACAGTTTTTCATTGTTAGTTCATGCTAATTCAGAGTGCATTAACCAATGTTAACAAGCACAACTTTTGATTTAAATAATGCATTAGTAAATGTTGAAAAAACATCAACTAAGATTAATAAATGCTGTAGAAGGATTGTTCTTGCTTAGATCATGTTAACTAAAGTAGTTAACTAATATTAACTAATGGACCGTTATTCAAAAGTGTTACCGATTAAGTTTATCATCACTTGATTATAAGGATTTCATTGCTTTTCATAAAACTGTGAATTGATTCTATGTATTCTTTTTTCTTCCCTTTTAGCAATTTGCAAACAGGACAAAGACAGCCTTAAGGAAAGCTGAGGAAAGCTGTTCTCTGCATTTCCAAGAGACAAGACTATACCTCCCTAGACTAGTGTTGTGTTTGTACTAAACCCAGAGCAGCCCTGAATGAATCGACAAGAATGACGCAGCTCATATTCTAAAACTATAGACTGCATTTAAAAAGCTTTGCACAGGCTGTTTAATGCTGATCATGTACTGTGTGTCTTTACACAAAAACTACATGATGTAAATAGCCTAGAAATGAAAAACACAGGAACTCATAGTGAATCCAGCTGCAATTTCACTATGAACTCATTGTGATGTTGCTATAATGATTATTAATTTTGATTAATCTAAAGTTTTTGAGGGGAGCATCTCATATTCTGGTCTGTGATAAACATAACTATACTTTGAGATTTTGTTGTGCAAGGTAAACCTCACACACTCACACCCAAACATTCATATGTGTTAACATACATGGAAAAATAAACCACTGTTTCAAAATGTGTGTGTTTTCTGCATGAGTGTGTGTAATGTGCATTATAGAACAAAATGTCAAGCATCATCAAGTTTTTAACATAATTTGACTCATTAATTGAATAAAATAGAAAATCTTGAGGGAAGCGGCGGATAATTAATCTTTATTAGTCAGGTTTTGTCTTCACAACTAAACCACTCTATTAGGGATGTCCAGATCCGATCACGTGATCGGAAATCGGGCCCGATCGCGTGGTTTCAGACTCGATCGGAATCGGACGTTACCTCCCGATCAAACACACACAACCAATAAAAAGCTAAAATATTAACAGCAGCAACCGTCACCTCTGTATAGAACATGTATAGAAAGGCTAGATGGCTCAAGGCGGAGTCAGCTGTGTCGTCACTTGGCGGCCATCTTAGGTCAGGAGACTGCGCTGCTGCTCCCTGCTGCTGTGGACGGAAGGTGAGTGACATACGCCAACTAAAATGCTCGTAACTTGCTGAATTCTTGACGGATTTACAAACGGTTTGGTTTATTACAAACCTTATTAACGTGGCTATGATTTGTGCTGATGCCGATGTTTAAATTGTAGCTTCACGTTTTGAGAAACGCTTAACATTGCAGCGTAGCTGTGTGTTTCATGGCTGCCCTCTACTCTAAAGTGATACCACAGTCGACATTTTCAATTATTAACAGGTTTCCTGAGACCAACAACGTTTCTTGACAACCTAATCTTTTGTCTAAATGTCATTTTGTGGATGTGGTTGTATTTATTTGCTGGCTAGCAGTGAAGAGGTCGTAAGTGAGTCACCAAGCAATTGTAAGTATGCAGTTAAATAGCCGCATCCCTGAAGTTTATGACACACCAAGCCGTTTGAAAATCGGTTGAAAATTGAGCAAAATATAGTTATTTCAGCACTACATGCACAATAGACTTTAATGTTATAACTGGACGAGCGGTCCTGTCCTAAGATGGCCGACGTGTGACGTCGTCGGGTCCCATTGTCTCTCAGCGCCGGTAAGCTATCTAGCCTTTCTATACATGTCTATGCAGAGTTAGACCCTTTTGACTCCACACAGAAACAGCGACGCGTGCGGCATGACATCACTTTGTTTTCAAGAGCTGGTGTGAATAAATATAGATTCAAACTCAAAGAGACATGATAGTTTGCGCATGACCTGATATTTCATTCGGACTCAGGATACAGCGAGATGAACATCACAGAGCGCTAAACTTTCATGCAGTGTGTGTTTCATTCATACTCGAACGCCGCCTTCACACTGGCAGTTGAAATCAGCTCCGATACGGCAGCGAAACGACCGGAAGTCATTCATTTTCTATGGAGATTCGCAGACCGCATGCGAATGGGTCCGAACCAGGTGCGAACGAGTGCGGTGCGAAAAAAATCGTGTCCGTTGGCCATTCGGATGCGTTCAAAAAATTGAACTCTTGCGAAAGGCTACGGACGGTTCCTATCCGACAATTCCAGCGGAAGTTGGCGTTGCTATGGTACTGATAAACAAACCTGAATTCTTAACTTTTAATAAAATAAATAATGATTTTATAACGACAAGTTGTCATGTCATTTTTTCATTTTAATGATTTTATAACATAATTTATGCAGTTAATACAATTAAATAATTAAATATTTAAATATTGTACAATTCAATGTTGTGGCCATTTTCCCGCTCATTCACATACAGCCAGAAAATTATATTATGGCTAATCGTAGACTTGTCAATGCTCTTGCTGTTGCTCTCCTATACTGGAGAAGCAAGCAAAAAAAAAAAGACCACAGCATCATTCATAGACCGCAAAACAATCAGCGGATTTGTGATGCGGTTGACAAGAGGATGAAATAATACCCCATCCGTGCATCTAAATCAACAACAACATTGAACACTACACAAATAGTTTTTTTTTTTTTTTTACTTTAGGCTATTCATTTTCCATAGCAACACATAGCAACACATACATTGAACTATTCACATTATACCACTATTATTAGCCGACCTGACATGTCCACCTCCTCAGCAACTTTCCTCCACGCAGCAGACTTCCTATTCGTATCTCTATAACCCTCATCCGAGAGATCATAAAGAATTCTACATTCTGAAACAGCCAGAATCAGCCTTTCCAACCTTTCCGCCATTTTTGTTCTACTCGGTTCCGAGGCTTCCGACACTTTTCACCGTTGTGTACGACGTCCACTGGGGGCGTATTGCGTATTGCGTATTACGGAGCTGATTTCAACTGCCAGTGTGAAGGCGGCGGAAGCCGGAGCGCGCTCTCGCGCTGATATCAGGATATTCCTATTATGGACAAAAGCGTCCAGCTATGCTGTGGTGCGCACAGGAAAACAGAAACTTATGCAAACACGAAGACGTTAATATACGATCACGACAATAAATTGTTCTTCAAGTCATCTCCAGCAGGTGATAAATAAAGTATGAACAATGCAGTGCTGATTGACATAGTATTTATTACAGTACAGAAACTATTCTGCATTATTATGTGATAAACAGTGTTTGTAGTATATAAACAAATCATTATTATTTGTTATTGTCCAGCATTTATATATTTCTAAGCCAATTAAAAGCTAGAAGTTAGAGAAAAAATAAAGTTGCCTATACTACCAGTCAGAAGTTTTTGAACAGTAAGCTTGTTAAGGTTTTTTTTTTTTTTTTTTAGTCCCTTCTATTCACCAAGCCTGCATTTATTTGATCCAAAGTACAGCAAAACAGTAAGATTTTGAAATATTTTTACTAGCCTATTTAAAATAGCTGTTTTATATTTGAATATATTTCAAAATGTAATTTATTGAACATCCTGGATCTGTTTTTTCGCTCTTCTTTATTCTTTTTTTATGTATTATAGAAGTATCGGATCGGGACTCGGTATCGGCAGATACTCAAAATCAAATGACTCAGACTCGGACTCGAGGACAAAAAAACCTGATCGGGACATCCCTACATTCTATTCCAAGAGAAAGACAGAACTGAAAACTGAAATAAAATGTGTATCTTGAGCTGAGATTGATTCAGAGGATTTTTATTTTATATATATATAATGTATGTGTGTGTACATGTATATATTATACTTAAGGAGCTCATTAATTAAACACAATTTGGAACTCATGTCAATAATTTTTTTGTGTTGTGTCATAAATTGTGTCTTAATTTGATTAATAATTATTACACAAATAGTATTTTAAAATTACATTTCAAAATATTTTATTTTACTCTTTAATTTACTATTAATTTATTCTTCATTTTTGTCTATTCTGTATTATTCCACCCTTGATATTACATATTCTTCTTGCTATTATTAACCTATTGTTGTTCAGTTATTTATTATGGTATTATACATATTATACATATAATTTTATGCTATTATAAATCTATTATATCACATACCGGTATGTTATTGTACCGTTGTACTCGCTTTTCATATTATTCACTTTAGTTTAAGTTGTACTACATATACTTTTTAATATAACATATCACTTTTACTATATTTCTACTGTGCACTGTATCAGTGCATATTTTCATTTTCACTGAATCCATAAAGCCTCATCAGTTACATGTGTTATTATTTGTTCATCTTCATCTGTAGGCTATAATGCTATCAAAATGAAAAGCAGACTAGAAGTGTGTCACTTTTTTATTTGTATTTACTTGTTTTATTTGATTTTCTCAACGATAGTAAATTATTAGTGTTTAAAGATGTATTATTTAGATTTGATCCCAGTATTTCAAAGGAAATGAGCTGTGTTCTGACCTGAGACACAAGAAAGAGAGAGAAAAAAGAAAGAAAAATGTTGGGATTGAACACAGAGAAAGCAATAAAACAACTACATTTAATCTAATGTACATTCAAATTACATTACATGCATGTGTCACAGTTATACTAAATTAACATTAGAATTGTAAACCGAAAAAATCAACGAAATCAACAAGTGAGACAAAAGTTAGATTTCACAATTCCTTACGAAAATTAATAATTTTCCAAACCTAACTAAATAAGGAGGCAAAGTTTTTTTTAACTGCACGTAGATCACAAACCTCTGAAATCGGTTGATAAATGTGAAAGTTATCTGTAGCTAACGCCTTAGCCAACACTTGTGATGCTGCCCGACACTCATTTTAAAACTTTTAATCTTAAAACTGCATCTTAGACAACTAACGTTAGGCTAACTGAATCATAACATAATTGTTTTCACATGTAAAAGTACATGTAAAAACAATTATGTTATGATTCAGTTAGAAAATATGTAACGTTAATGTTAACTTACGTTTATGTATATTAGAAAACTCATTCTAATTCATTCCCACTCTTCTTCGGTGGTAACTTAACCCAACTCCGTGCTTCCTGTAATGAGAGCTGTCAATCAAGGTACAAGGATGTCCCTGTGTGAAAGTGACATAAGAGGGTCAGTGCCCTCCTTGGTTTCCGCCCCCAAATTGTCAAAAGTCATGTAGACTCGAGGGAGCAGAAATCAGCTGAGCTCGCAGCTACCTGTACACCTCTCGGTTGTTGAATTTGTGCGCGAGTACTTTTATCATGCCAGCTGAAGGTTCATTTTTACGCGTGTGAAATAATATAATGTGCTCGTGAGCATGTCTTACACGCTCATAACTTTTGACAAAATATAACGCCATAGTACTGTATGTGGGTACGTTTGGATTTGGAGAGAGAGCAGGAGTAGGAAAGTATGTGCTTTAAAATGTGCAATACAATTTTATTTTGTAGCAAAGCCATGGAATTAATATAATTTATATGACAGGGCTGTTGAAAGATTGAATCTGACTGCTTGAAGAACTTTCTAATGTGTGCAATTATTTTCTTGGGCTTGGTAATGAGTAACAAGGAGGCAGGACAAGAGCATGGCCAATACAAACAGAGACACAGCCATGTGCTCAGGCACAAAATAAACAGACACAATGAACAAAGACAGGACAGAAAAGACTAACGGCTATATCCTGACAAAGACTTTTTAAAATAAACTCTTTGTTGCATATTGACAATATTTACAAAGTCTTTATAAACATTTTTAAGCATCAAAGTATTGATTAAATATAATTGATGAACCAATTCTCATTTCTAGCTGAGACCTTTAGGGAAAATCTTCTTGTCAGCATATTTGTGGCCCATGATTCGTTGTATGATACGTTCACACTAGAATGTCAGTCATAGGGACATGGTTTTTCATTGACGTGTATTTCACTGGTGGTGGGGGAGGTTTGAATGGAGGAGGCATATCCATTCTGAAAAGAAAAAGTAAAAAATTTAGATAAAAGGACTGGAAATGTGAATGGGATTACGAAAAAGGACAGAGGAAGTGCTGCGGGTTTTGATGTGTCTCACCTTTTTTGGTTCTGGTGTCTTCTGTATAGAAGCACAATCAACCCGAGCAACAGCAACACAATCGGGACAAAGATGTATGCTGAGCTTTTTGAGGCTGAAAGAAAAACAAGAGATATGCATGGAAAAGTGAATCAATAATAAAAGGCCTGGTTTTATAATTAGCTCAGATCTTGGCCCAAATTAATTTCCTGTTTATACTCTCATATGCATGTCTGATTCAGAATAAAACACTTATATCAATCATAAATCACACACTTAAAATCAAACCATGTGATGCTGCCTGTGTGTCTGCAGGTTAGGTTCCCAAGCTACAGCTTAACATGTCAGATTATTTCGGTGTGTATTAAATTCATTTTTTTAAATCAACATAAAACATAACCAATTATAATTTCTTACTATGAAATTGATTAAAACAATATTCAAAGGGAATATTCCAGTTACAGCTTTATATATCTGACCTGGACCACAAAACCAGCCTTAAGTAGCATGGGTATTTGAAGCAATAGCCAAAAATACATTGTATGGGTCAAAATTATAGATTTTTCTTTTATGCCAAAGATCATTTGGATATTAGCTTAAGATCATGTTTGATTAAGATATTTTGTAAATTTCTTACTGCAATTATATATCAGTACTTCATTTTTGATTAGTAAAATGCATTGCTTAGAACTTCGTTTGGACAACTTTAAAGGCAATATATATATATATATATATATATATATATATATATATATATATATATATATATATATAGATATAGATATAGATATACATTTTTAAACAAAGCTTAATTTAAATATCATTAAATGAAAGTTCTGTAAAATTTGCTTTATTTTATTGACGTGTAGAGCTTGTTGTGTGTTATAGGCAGGACTTGGTAACTAGGTCAATTAGAATCAATTAAATATTGTTCTTTTAGTATCATACACACACAAGTATTAAAACTCAATACGTTAATTGAAAATGAACCTACATTACAAAACTGACCCAGGATCTGTTAAAGCCATTATAAAGCAGTGTTTCGAAAGTGCCAGTCACTGACTAACGATAAGTGTGTGTGAATAAGTTTTGATATAGTGTTGTCTTTCAGAAGAGTAATTTGTGTGTGTTTTACCTTTTGGTGTTGTAAAAGCGGTGATGCTTTTCTGTGTTGTAACTGTGGTGGGGTTTTCTCTTCCTCTTGTAGCTGGATCTGGAGTTGTGCTCAAGATGTCGGTAGAGGTGTTGATAGATTCTACAGTGCTTGCATGTAATGTAGAGGCATTGCCAACAGGTGGAGGAGAAGAGCTGTCAGTGAGAAGAGTGGGATGGCTGGTGTCTCTGGGTTGTAAGGTTGTCAGAGTGGCATTTGGTTTCACTGTGCTGGTTAGGAAGTGACCAGATTCTGATGTAGACTCGCTGGTATCAGTGCTCCATGAGCTGGTCCCATCGGAGGTAAAGCTGCTCAGATGTTTGGTGGTCCTTACTGGCAAAGGTGTAGTCATTCCTTCGGCAAAAATCATTATGGAAGGAAAAATTCAATATAATATATATAGTAATATAATATAAATATATAGTAATTATAATATAAAGAATGTATATTAAGAAATATTAAATTAACATGCTATAATACATATTACAATAATAATACAAACTTACATAGGTCAAGTGGTTTGGAAAAAGGATTATATTATATTATATTATTGCGTTAGACTACAATACAACTAGATCTTAAAAGCTGTATGGAAGTGAAACAGTATTGGGATGTTTGTGGTGTGAGTTTACACAATGATAGCCTACAATTCAAGGACAATGCAATGACACAGAAAGTGCTCACCAACCTGTGAGCTTATCCAAATGTGTGTCAAAAGTACAGTAAATGATGCACACACACTCTAAGCAAATTTTGTAAAATGGGGCCCAGCTTTCCGTATTGATTTTTCACAGGTGTTTTACCCATATTTGAAGGATTTTAATTATTAGGGTTAAAGGAAATGTCCATGAACTTGAAATGTTAGTCTACCAAAAACTCTATCATCATTTACTCACCCTCATGTCAATCCACCCTCTAATTTCAGTTCCTATTGACTTCCATTGTACATACAAAGGAGGTCATTGGAAAAAGAAACTGTTTGGTTGGAAACATTTTACAATATCTTCTTTCATGTTCCACAGAAGTGAGAAAGTCATACAGGCAAGGAGTGACATGATGATGACTGAATGATGACAAAATACATTTTTTTGGGGTGGACTGTCTTTTTAACAGATAATGTCCTGGCAGAACGTTTACATTAATGTTTTTCTACAGATTTTTTTTCTTACAGAGCACACATTTGTGAGCTAATGATAAATATAATCATTACAAAAATCTTCTGCATTTTTACATTTGCGTTAAGATTATTTAGCCTGTTTATTAAGCCATTTTCCTTTTGGGGACCGTTGGCTTGTTATAATGTGGATGATTTCAGGTTTTACTATCCTTGTGGGGGCATTTAGTTTTCAAAATCCAGGCAAAACCTTGCAGAATCACCCCAACAGCCCTTCCTAAAACAACAAGTCCCAGAACGCTTTGATAGAGGGAAAATGATCAATTAACAAAGGAACCCTAAATTGCAATGTGATCACAGGTACAAAAAGCTTTTTCTTACCTTCACTTTGCTTTGAGAGAACCTGGATAGAAATCTCCATGTCTGTCTGGAGTTGATTGTCCAGAAAGACAGCTGTCAGTTTGTAAGTTCCTGACTGCTCAGATGTCACGGAGGTCAGAGACAAAGTGTCTGAGAGAGACAGTGTTGTGTCACCCTAAAAAATCATCAAATGGATTTGTAATTTTAGACAGTAAATACATTACAAATGTTTTATTAAAACAATACTGCTTTAAAATTTTATTTCAATCTCTTAATATTTCACAATCTTACCCTCATCCACTTATACTGCAAGTACTGTGAAGCTTTTGCGATACAAGAAATGGCCACATCTTCACCAGCGCTGACGTTTAAAGAGCTGCTTGTGTTACACTCAATGCCATCAAGAACTGTTTGGAAGAACAGGAATTATTTTATATGGATTTGTTTATTTGTAAGAGCTTTTATTCAACGAACAATGATAAAAAAAAACATTCAAAAATGATCCAGTGTGAATAAAAACGATTCATTTTAGGTGCAATTGATTGATATTCTCAGTACAAACACTCACAATTGACAGTCAGTTCGACGGTGGCATTGAGTCCTTGCAGATTTGGGGTTAATGAGTCCCATTCAGGTAAACAGATGTACACATCGCTGTCATTTCTGGTGACATGTGGTAAAGTGAACTCTCCGTTTGAGCTTTCCAGCCAAAATATCTTGTTCTGATGAGATGAATGAGATCAGCATAACAGTTACATAAACTGTGGCATATAGATGTGTATTTTCCCATCCGACTCACCTTTGAACGTTTCAGTTTATAACGGAGTGGTCGAGGGATAGCTGAACAAGTTATTTTCATATCATCCCCCTCTTTTATGAATCCATATGGATATGGCATCTTCACTGATGCTGGAGGCTCTGAAATTAGCAGACGGATGATTCTTGTTCCCTTTTTAATGTAAAATGAATGTGAGAATGTAAGTTAACAGTAAACAGTTTACCTGTAACTTGCAGCTTTGTGATTCTTTTAATTGATCCACTGGGATAAGAAGTAATTTCACAAATATAGTTTCCAGTGTCATTCACTCTAACTTCACGCAGAGTCAGGATTGAGCCCTGCAGCTTCCCAGTTTTTGAACTGGTCACTGTCTCCAGAAGAAAACCAGATTGAAGATAATTTATTGGGTATCCAGGATGGAACACTGCAATCTTCTGATCAATCATCTCTTTGTCCTGTTGCTGTTTAATCCATTCCAGCTGGATAATTGTGAGGTTTTGCTCCTCTCCCACAATGCACCGCAGGCTGATGTTCTGTCCCTCCACAGCAGTTGCGGTGGGATAATAATTTATAATATCTCCGTACATTCCTGATAAACCAGTTTCATAAGTGAAAGATTACTTCATTGATTTTCTAAGAGATGTAAGATTGACAAGGTTTATATTTTAAACATTGGGAACTCTCCATTGTCATTTGTAGTATAATTAATTACATGTCTTATAGTGTATACAGACCTTACAAGTGCTAGTCATATAATTAGAATATCAATAAGTATCAAAAGATATCAAAAAACAAAAAAACAAAAAAAATATCAAAAAGTTAATTTATTTCACTAATTCCATTCAAAAAGTTAAACTTTTATATTATATTCATTCATTACATACAGACTGACATATTTCAAATGTTTATTTCTTTTCTTTATTTCTTTAATGTTTATTTTGATGATTATAACTGACAACTAAGGAAAATCCCAAATTCATTATCTCAGAAAATGTGAATATTGTGAAAAGGTTCAATATTGAAGACACCTGGTGCCACATTGTAATCAGCTAATTAACTAAAAACACCTGCAAAGGCCTTTGAATGGTCTCTCAGTCTAGTTCTGTAGGCTACACAAACATGGGGAAGACTGCTCACTTGACAGTTGTCCAAAAGACGACCATTGACACCTTGCACAAGGAGGGCAAGACACAAAAGGGCATTGCAGAAGAGGCTGGCTGTTCACGGAGCTCTGTCTCCAAGCACATTAACAGAGAGGCGAAGGGAAGGAAAAGATGTGGTAGAAAAAAAGTGTACAAGCAATAGGGATAACCACACCCTGGAGAGGATTGTGAATCAAAACCTGTTAAAAATGTGGGGGAGATTCACAAAGAGTGGACTGCAGCTGGAGTCAGTGCTTCAAGAACTACTACGCACAGACGTATGCAAGACATGGGTTTCAGCTGTCGCATTCCTTGTGTCAAGCCACTCTTGAACAACAGACAGTTTCAGCGTCTAAAGACAAAAAGGACTGGACTGCTGCTGAGTGGTCCAAAGTTATGTACTGCTTGAGGTCCAGTGTAAAGTTTCCACAGTCAGTGATGGTTTGGGATGCTATGTCATCTGCTGGTGTTGGTCCACTGTGTTTTCTGAGGTCCAAGGTCAACACAGCCGTATACCAGGAAGTTTTAAAGCACTTCATGCCTCCTGCTGCTGACCAACTTTAATGAGATGCAGATTTAATTTTCCAACAGGACTTGGCACCTGCACACAGTACCAAAGCTACCAGTACCTGGTTTAAGGACCATGGTATCCCTGTTCTTAATTGGCCGGCAAACTCGCCTGACCTTAACCCCATAGAAAATCTATGGGGTATTGTGAAGAGGAAGATGCGATATGCCAGACCCAAGAATGCAGAAGAGCTGAAGGCCACTATCAGAGCAACCTGGGCTCTCATAAAACCTGAGCAGTGTCACAGACTGATCGACTCCATGCAACGCCACATTGCTGCAATAATTTAGGCAAAAAGAGCCCCAACTAAGTATTGAGTGCTGTAGATGCTCATACTTTTCATGTTCATACTTTTGAGTTGGCCAAGATTTCCAAAAATCCTTTCTTTGTATTGGTCTTAAGTAATATTTTAATTTTCTGAGATACTGAATTTGGGATTTTCCTTAGTTGTCAGTTATAATCATCAAAATTAAAAGATATAATAAACATTTGAGATGTATCAGTCTGTGTGTAATGAATGAATATAATATACAAGTTTCACTTTTTGAATGGAATTAGTGAAACTAATCAACTTTTTGATTATATTCTAATTATATGACTAGCACCTGTATATTGTAATGACTGAAAAGAGAAATGTCATATGTACAGTAGATGAATTTAAAATTTATATATTTTCCTGACACAATGCATATGAATGTGAATATCTTTATGATTAAAATTTAAAATTTAAATTTAAAATTTAAAATTTTCAAGATACAAAATGTTTATTTATTTATTGTTATTTATTTATTTTCTTATTTAGCTATACAGTAAAAAGCGATGTATTTTCCTCACACCTTGAATGCACGTAAGTGTGAATATCTTAATCATTATTTAAAATGTTGAAAAAGTTTACAAAATATTTTTAATATTATTCCTATTTATTTATTTTGCTACAAATGCCATTAATATTTAATACATAATTATAAATACATCTAGGGGTTTCACACCACATGACATTTTACAGACTGAACTAACCTTGCCTTGAGAGAAAAAGATCACATTGTCTGGTAATTTAAGAAATATATTGATCTTGACAGTCCTGAGGGTAATTTCAGGATGTTTCTGCTTGATTGGACCACAAGATTTTTTAATATTAATAACCAGTGAAAACGTTTTGTTAATGCATTTTTTCGCCTAAGAAATAATATTAAAAGATTATGCTTGATAAATACTTGATAAGTTCTTTTATCAACAATTAATTATTTTAATTATGATTTTGTCTTTATTTTGAAATCAGAACAGTTGCATCACATTGTCACTTTTGACCTTTTTTTTTTACATAAATTATAAACATGCTCATCATAGAATTATCTGTTAAATCACTATGTGTGAACTGCATTTTGTATGCATTTTCTTTGAGTAAATTAATAAATAGGACATAAAGATGAGTGTCATGTCACTGAGTGTCTGTCTAACCACAGCACAAATCAGTTAAAAAGCTAACAAACATTTTCTTTGTGGGTAGAAATAAAAATTCAAGCCCCTTCTTACCTCGTATCATGAATAAAAAGATAAGAAGTTTATAAGTTGGCTCTGTCATCACAAAATCCATTTCTGTGAGAACAAAAGTCTCACAGATGACAGAGAATGTGAAGCAAATGAAGCAGAAGAGGCACAGGAAGTGAGCTACACCACCAGAGAGACAGGAACTGGTTTATCTTCGTTGTCTTACATCTCTAGCCTACTCTGTCTGAGTCAACAGTTGCTTCGCTTTCGCTTAAACTGTGAAGTGCAGTCCCCCTCCCTTCACCCCCCAAAGTAAACAGAAAAGGATACCTAATGGAGAGCTGCTCTTATGTTTAGAGTAGATTTGTGATGGAGTGATGGAGTTGTTCCTGATACTCTTTATAAGCACAATGAATGGCTTCAACAGATAATTATGACCTTATTTTGTTATGCTGGCAGTCAAGTGTTGACAGTCAGCATGTCTTCCTCGATTTCCTGTCAGAATGCATCTATTTAACAAGCTGCGGCCACCTTTACACACGCACACACACACACACACACACACACACACACACACACACACACACACACACACACACACACACACACACACACACACACACACACCAAGATCAAGGTCATGTGAAATGTTAAAGCCCCTACTGGCAGTAGATGTGTTATTGTTTGTGGTTAATACTGGCTAAAGTCCCCTGGCCAATGAACATGTAACTTCTTTCTTTGGTATTTCTTATAGTATTATAGAATTTACCTATAATTTCCATCTTAAATGAGACGTGACAAGAAACTACAGTGGGGAGAGTGTGAATGCTCAGTTTAACAAAAAAAAAGATATCTCAACCTATACTTCAGGAGCAGGTTTGGGAGTCACAGAATACTAGTATTGACGTTACATAATCAAAATACATAATTAGGGCCACACTGATGTTACAATTTCGGTCAATAAATATTTGTAAGAAAAATTCTAAGCTACTTTGTCTAAATAACTGAAAATAACTGAAAATAACGACATTACGTAATCAAAATACTTGCACCAATGCACCGATATTAAAATTCGGACTGATAATTTTCACATTATGGCTGATGTTTAAAATGCTAAGCTGTTTTATTAGGAATAGGAATAAATGGGAATACAAAAATATTAAATTTCTAGCCAATAATTACGTTCATGCTATAGCTGATATTTAAATGATTTACTATTTTGTAAAAAAAAATTAAAAATAAAAATAAAATATTAAAACCTGAAAATGAGTCTGGGAAAACCAGTAAGGATATTACATAATTAGGATACTTGAAAGTATAGAATGCATTTATATTAAAATTTGGAAAGATAAGCCAGGAATTGTGTCTGTTCTAAATAAATGAAAAATAAAACATTAAACCTGTCTCTCTGGTGGTGTAGCTCACTTCCTGTGCCTCTTCTGTTTCGTATGGCTTTGGTCAATACCAGATCAGTCACAAATAAGACTTTTATCCTTAATGACTTTTTTATGATAAATAATCTTGACTTCTTTATGCTGACTGAAACCTGGCTGAAACCAGGGGAAAATGGTGCTTTTACGGAGCTCCTCCCATCCGGTTGCTCTTTTTTTAATACTCCGCGAGCTTCAGGTCGAGGTGGTGGTTTGGCTTCTCTTTTAAAGGACGATTATAGATGCAGATTATTACCTGCTTACTGTTACGCTAGTTTTGAGCTCCAATTGTTAGTGGTTGACCTGAATTCACCTGTTTTATTTGCTGTCATTTATCGTCCACCAAAACCCAACAAAGATTTTATCTGTGAGTTTTCGGCTGATGTCATTCCTAAATTTGATAAGATCCTAATCTGTGGGGACTTCAACATTCATGTTTGTTGCCCCTTAAATGCCTTTGCTAATGATTTAAAAAATGTGATAAACTCTTTTGGCCTTAACCAATGTGTAAACAGGCCAACACATAATCTAGGCCATACCTTGGATCTTATTATTTTCCTTGGTCTTTCAGTTTCAGTCACAGAAATATTAGAATCAGGTTTTTCAGATCACTTTCCCATTAAATTTGAGATCACTGTTCCACAACCTCCTAAACTTGTACTTTCAGTTTCTAAGCGTCACTGTTTCACACCCTCTTCAGCTGGAGAGTTTGCTTCAATGTTCTTGGGCTCTCAGTTTTATGCCAAGAATGGTATGGTTCTTCCATCGTCCTCAGATAACATTCTCTCTGCTTTCTATTCAACAACTGTAGAAATTCTAGACACAGTTGCCCCTTACCGGCTTAAGTCTACTAAACCTAAACCGGACCCCTGGTTAAATGACAACACAAGAGCCAGAAGGCAATATTGCAGACAAGCTGAAAGGAAGTGGAAGAAGGACAAATTGCAAGTTTCTCTGGGAATCTTAAGGGATAGTCTTGTAGAGTATCAGAGGGCAGTAAAGGTGGCAAAGATGGATTATCTCTCATCTGTCATATTTAACAGCTGTCATGTACCTAAGGTCTTATTTAACACTATAAGCTCTGTTTTAAATCCACGTACGTTAGCTTTGACAGAGGCTTCAACCAGTATGTGTGAAAAGTTTTTATGTTACTTCGTTGATAAAGTAGCTTCAGTTAGGCAAAATGCCAGTGTTGATCTTAGTGAGTTAGTACCTTGATGATCCTTTGTACTCTGCTGTCTTTGGGGAATTTGCACATATCTCTTTGTCGTTGCGCTCTCAGGTTGTACACCACATGAAACCTACCAGTTGTAGTTTAGATATTGTTCCTGCCTGGTTGCTCAAGGAAGTTTTTAGCACTCTTGGGCCGAGTTTACTCACGTTTTTAAAGTTCTGGCTCAGTCCCGGATGCATTTAAACATGCCGTAGTTAGACCCCTGCTTAAAAAACCAAATCTTGATCCTAAAGTTTTGTCGAATTTTAGACCAGTCTCACATCTGTCTTTCATTTCGAAGGTGTTAGAAAAGCTTGTTTTTAATCAGTTACAAGCTTTTCTACAACAAAATTCTGTGTTTGAGAAGTTTCAATCTGGTTTTAGATCACGTAATAGTACCGAATCGGCACTGTTAAGGGTTCAAAACGATATAGCACTATCTGTAGAGGGGACCCTACTGTATTAGTGCTCCTGGATTTAACGGCAGCATTTGATACAGTGGACCATTCAATTCTTCTTGCACGTCTTGAGCATTGTGTAGGCATTCAAGGCTCCGCACTTAAATGGTTCAGGTCATATTTAACAAATAGGAGTTTCGCTGTCACAGTGGGAGATTGCTCATCATCGTCTGCCCCCCTCTATTGTGGTGTGCCCCAAGGTTCAATTCTGGGCTTCACCCTGTTTTCTTTATATATGTTGCTACTAGGGGCTATAATAAACAAGCATAATCTGTCATTTCACTGTTATGCAGATGATCTGCAGATTTACCTGCCTTTAAAATCAAATGACAGTGTAGCATTAAACCGCTTGCAAAATTGCATTAATCAAATTAAGCTGTGGCTTTCTCGCAATTTCTTTACTTTAAACGAAGATAAAACTGAATGCATTGTTTTCAATACAAGATGCATGTCAGTAAATTCAAATTTAAGTTTGGGAGCTTTGACTCCATGTGCCAAACAAACTGTCAGGAATTTGGGCGTGACTTTCGATTGCAGCATGAAATTTGATACACAGATTAGCAATGTAGTAAAAATTAGCTTCTTCCAACTTCGTCTGCTGAGTAAAGTTAAGCCTTTTCTTACACGGTACGATTTGGAAAGAGCTTTACATGCCTTTATTAGTTCAAGGCTTGATTATTGCAATGCTCTTTATGTCGGTCTGAGTCAAACATCTCTTTCCCGTCTGCAACTTGTACAAAATGCTGCTGCTCGCTTTTTAACCAGTACTCCTAGAAGAGCACACATTACTCCGGTTTTAGCTACTCTCCACTGGCTTCCAGTGCGTTTTAGGATTGATTTTAAGATTTTATTGTTTGTTTTTAAAGCTCTAAATAGGCTAGCCCCTGAGTACCTGTCTGAGCTTTTAGCTCTGGGTGGACAAAATCGGCGGTTGCGGTCTTCTGATCAATGCACTTTACAGGTCCCCAAGTCCAAGCATAAACAGTGGGGTGATAGGGCCTTTGCTGGTACTGGCCCTAAGCTTTGGAACAAGCTCCCCCCTGACATGCGTACTGAAACAGACGTTGTACTCTTTAAAACCAAACTTGTTTTATTAATGTTATTTGTTTAAATTGGCATTTAATACGCAGTAGCGGTGTAACATTGTAACATTGTAACATTTTTTATTTTTCCTTTGTCCATCGATGTTTTTAAGTAATTATATATAGCTTATTGTTTATAATTTTATTCGAATATTGTGTTCGAATGATGTGTTATTTGTATCTGATGTGAAGCACTTTGGACACCTTGTGGCTGCTGTAAAGGGCTATAGAAATAAAGTTTGATTGAAACCTAACACTGAGTAATGATATTAGATAATCAGAATCAATGATATGGAATGCACGTATAAGTTAAAATAAGTAGATAAGCTGACAGTTATACTATTTTGTCTAAATAAACAAAATGAAACACTAAAAAGTAAATGTCAAAAGTGTTAAATGCTTGAAATCAATTTAGACTTTGCAGAATTATAATTTTGAGATTTGCTAAAGATTAAAGTGCTTGCAAAGAGGGTTCTCTAAATGTAAAAGAAAGAGGAAAGGGCATAATTAAAAATCCAATATGGATCAGTAAAAAAAACAACAACAACAATATGGGCAGATTATAATGCATCCCTATTTTTAAGTAAGAAATGGCTAGAATTGCCATCAAAAGAGCAGAGAAACCTCATTTTTATTTGATTTAAACTCAGATATGTGTCTTACTTCTGAACTAACTACCTGTTAGCCAGATATTCAAATGCAATTTCATGTGCCATTTCCAATCTTCACAACCTCTGGGGTCTGAAACTCATAATCATTGTCTTGTAGTAAAATATCCAAATCACATACGATCAAATAATAATGAAGCAATGAGTGCTGTAAATGGGGAGGCAATTGATGGCTCTATTTGATTCTTTTGGAGGGAATACAAGGAATGTTAATAAATCCATGAACGTGGCAACTGATATCAGCGTGGGGAGATATTAGCTGTAAAATATAAAATCAAAGCAGAATCTTGGTAATTATGAGGAAATGTAACAAAGAATACTGGGGACACGTGTACTTTAATATATACATAGAGTATTAAGAGAGACAGGCCGGATGATACTGAGTAACAAATATGACTAGATCTGTATAAAAGATCTGATGTCCTCAAGCCAAATTACTTCAGAAGGTCAAAATCCACTGTCATCTGTAATATTTGCCTGTCAAAAGAACACACATTTGAGACTTTGTATTCTGCCAAAGGACTAAAATATCCTCTTTCATTATAAGACTCAGTGAGCAAAGCATTTGACTCAGAAATTGAATAAGTGTCTGATGTAATCCATATACATAACCTCTAGAAACTATGCTTGTGTGTGTGTCTGTGCATCTGCCTCTGAGGCAAAGACTCGGGGGAGAAATTCAGTGAGGCTGAATATCATAAATGCAGCCTGCATCATTTTAATGAATAATTCAATGAATAAAATCAGGTAATCAGACAGTCATGCACAAAATATTTTTGCTTGTCGTTATCAGCAATGACATGAATGTCTTTGAGCTTGAAAACAGGCAGAAATTGCACCCAGACAAGAGCAGTGAAACAAATGAAGTTCTGATGTACAATCACTCCGAATACACAAAATCATGTTTAGCTTCGCTATAATGAGGCTTCAGAATGGGTTTCAGTGAGTTCACCAGACTTGCTCTTCGATCTGAAAAGATCCGCAAACCAGGACTCAAACTCGGGACGTCTGAAGTGCATTGGTGCTATATGTTTGCACACTGCCCACTAGGCTACTGCCACTAACATAGTGTGATTTGTGATATGTCATTTAGACATATATTATTATTATTAATAAATACACTGTAAAGCAATTTTCTATCATTAAGCACCAAATAGAGGATGTCAGACACCAAGCTGTCCAACTGACAATTTTAATTTCAATGACCCAGGGGTGATATTTTAGGCTTTCTAGCACATCTCCATTGTAATACATTATGTATTCACTTTTTTTATTAGGACAGGGTGAGCAGAGCTGTTTTGAAAAGAACTCCCTCCCCCGGTTTACACGTCTATCATTTATTTTTGTATCTGACACACAATCAATGCACCCACATCCCCAATAATGATAGTCCAGTGCCTAATAGGATCTCTATTGATGTTATGAAGATGAGTGAAAGAGACCTTTTCTCAAGTCTTTTTCTCAGAGAAAAATTTGTCACACATAAGAAACACAAGTGTTCCTTTGATCATTGTCTCATTAGACCACACATTATCATGTGGATTATCGAGTGGATGAAATTACGGCAGCTAAATTCAGCTAGGTAAATAATAAGAGGGATATATAAGCAGGGCACGAAATATTAAATAAATAAATAAATATTTCTTACTATGCATGATATGTTTTTTACACTAATTTTGAAAGGATGTGTTTATTTATTTATTAAAACATTTAGTAGTGATGTTATGTTGCTGTTTCAGTTGCTTTCATTATTTTAAATAAATATTTAGTAGTATCATGTAGTATGTATGTCACGGCTTACGCTGCTGGAAGGAACACGGAGCCGAGGGATAAACGAAACAAGGATTTATTAAATCAAACATAAGCAAGGCAAGTAGCAAATAACAGGTGGCAAGTGGCAAGTAGCAAGTAACAGGTAACAAGTTGACAAGTTGACAAGTAGACAAGTAGACAAGTTGACAAGTTGACAAGTAACGAGTAACGAGTAGACGAGTAGACCCGACAAAACAGAACTGAAAGGACAAGGCTTTTATACAAACGATAATTGGGAAAACACAGGTGGATGGCATGACTAAATTAACCGGGACATGGAACACATGGGGAAATAGAATAGACACACCTGGGAACTAATCAAACCGAACACGGAAGACAGAAACTGGGTCACAGGGGCAAAAAACACACAAAATGAGTCCAGGTGTGTGACAGTACTCCCCCCTCCCGGTAGGTGCGTCCTCGCACCGTAGAAACAACAAAGGGAGGCGTGGGTGGGAACTTGGGAGGAGGTTCCGGTGGAGGACAGCCTCCCAGGAGGGGGCCAGCAGACAGGGACCACAGAGGAAGGAGCCAGGGAGGAGATGACGGAGGGAGGAGCCAGGGAGGAGACAGGAAGGAGACAGGAAGGATCTGAAGCAGGAGGTACCCAGCAGGACCCAGGCCACAGCCATAACGGCCCAAGGTGGGGCCGACGGAGGAAGGAGCCATGGAGGAGGAATGGTCACCGACTCCAGGGACTCGACCCACGGCAACGGAGCAAGTGGAGGAGGAGCCCGAGGCGGAGATGGAGAGCCGAGGAGCCAGGGTGACGGGGAGGAGCCGGAGGTCCTAGGCGGAACTGATGGCTCTGGTGACTGACGCGGCGATGTGGATCCGGAAGGCCGCGGTGAGGCCAGAGTGACCGAGGACTGAGGTGTAGCCGAGGGGATGAAGGAGCCTGACGGAGCCGGAGGGACGGAGGGATGAGGCGAAGCCGGAGGAGTGGAGTCCCGAGGCATAGGATGGACGACGCCAGACCAAGGCGGAGCCGGAGGGACGAGGGAGCCAGGCAGAGCCTGCGGACTGCCGGGCCACGGCGGAGAGGAAGGAGCTAGGAGCCATGGTGGAGCCGACGGGTCAACGGGCCGAGGCGGAGTCCAGGCCTCAGAGGCTGGAGGCGGAGGTGAGGGAGACGCCGACCAAGGCGTCGCTGGAGGATGGCGGTCCCGCTGAGCTCGCACCACAATGATGGTAGGCTGAGGGCGAGCAGAGGGGCAGCCAGACGACAGCGGAGGAGGAGGCAGGAGTGGGTGGGAGGGTGGGAATTTTGGAGGAGCAGGCATTGGAGTAAGCTCTGGGGCTGGAGCCCTTCCTGGGCTTAACGGAGGATCAGGAGCCCGTCCTGGGCTTAACGGAGGATCAGGAGCCCGTCCTGGGCTTAACGGGGGTTCAGGAGCCCGTCCTGGGCTTAACGGGGGTTCAGGAGCCCGTCCTCGGCTTAACGGGGGATAAGGAGCCCGTCCTGGGCTTAAAGGAGGATCAGGAGCCCGTCCTGGGCTTAACGGAAGATCAGGAGCCCTTCCTGGGCTTAACGGGGGTTCAGGAGCCCGTCCTGAACGGGATCAGGAGCCCGTCCTGGGCTTAAAGGAGGATCAGGAGCCCGTCCTGGGCTTAACGGAAGATCAGGAGCCCTTCCTGGGCTTAACGGGATCAGGAGCCCGTCCTGGGCTTAAAGGAGGATCAGGAGCCCGTCCTGGGCTTAACGGAAGATCAGGAGCCCTTCCTGGGCTTAACGGGGGTTCAGGAGCCCGTCCTGGGCTTAACGGGGGTTCAGGAGCCCGTCCTGGGCTTAACGGAAGATCAGGAGCCCTTCCTGGGCTTAACGGAAGATCAGGAGCCCTTCCTGGGCTTAACAGAGGATCAGGAGCCCGTCCTGGGCTTACAGGAGGATCAGGAGCCCGTCCTGGGCTTAAAGGAGGATCAGGAGCCCGTCCTGGGCTTAAAGGAGGATCAGGAGCCCGTCCTGGGCTTAACGGAGGATCAGGAGCCCGTCCTGGGCTTAAAGGAGGATCAGGAGCCCGTCCTGGGCTTAACGGGGGAACAGGAGCCCGACCTGGGCTTAACGGGGGTTCAGGAGCCCGTCCTGGGCTTAAAGGAGGATCAGGAGCCCGTCCTGGGCTTAACGGGGAAACAGGAGCCCGTCCTGGGCTTAAAGGAGGATCAGGAGCCCATCCTGGGCTTAACGGGGAAACAGGAGCCCGTCCTGGGCTTAACGGGGAATCAGGAGCCCTTCCTGGGCTTAACAGAGAATCAGGAGCCCGTCCTGGGCTTACAGGAGGATCAGGAGCCCATCCTGGGCTTAACGGAAGATCAGGAGCCCTTCCTGGGCTTAACAGAGGATCTGGCATAGGTGAATTGGAAACCCCCTCATTTTGACCCATTTGGCGCTCCACATTTTGCTCCCTCGTGGTGGGCAGTGTCGCCGGCTCTCGCACCTGGTCTGACGGGTTGCACTCTGGCTCTCCGTCATCGGTGGGCTCGGGCTTATGCCTCGTACCGTGGGGAGATTGTAGGCTGGGCTCTGGGTCCAGAGTGGACCTGGCGAGATCCTCCATTGGGCCGACCGTGAGAGGTGACCCATTTCTCACCAGATTCCACTCTATGAATGCGGCGAAATCCTCCCGAGGACCATCTTCGGGCGACAACGCTCTGCACCTGGAGTTCATGCTGGCGTGATAAAAGGTGCAGAGCGCGTGGTCCGGGTAGCTGGTGGCATTAGCTAGCCAGAGAAACCGTCTGGTATGGTCCTCGAGAGACAGTCCCTCCTGCTCCAGCAGGAGGAGGAGGTATTCGGGGCGATAGAGGGGATCCATGACACACTACGGAAAGAAAAAGACTGTGAAAAAACGGAAAACAAAACGGAGGGAAAACACGCAGTTTTTTTTAATTTTTTAGGTCGGGTCTTCTGTCACGGCTTACGCTGCTGGAAGGAACACGGAGCCGAGGGATAAACGAAACAAGGATTTATTAAATCAAACATAAGCAAGGCAAGTAGCAAATAACAGGTGGCAAGTGGCAAGTAGCAAGTAACAGGTAACAAGTTGACAAGTAGACAAGTTGACAAGTAACGAGTAGACGAGTAGACCCGACAAAACAGAACTGAAAGGACAAGGCTTTTATACAAACGATAATTGGGAAAACACAGGTGGATGGCATGACTAAATTAACCGGGACATGGAACACATGGGGAAATAGAATAGACACACCTGGGAACTAATCAAACCGAACACGGAAGACAGAAACTGGGTCACAGGGGCAAAAAACACACAAAATGAGTCCAGGTGTGTGACAATGTATGTATGTATTTATTTATTTGTAAATAAATAAAGGTTTTATATCACAGTTTTTGTCTCTTTTACATTTATATAAATAATTGTTGATTATTTATGTGTTAATTTATTTATAAAAAACTGTTTATTATGTTGGACTTTGTAATAAAGTTACAGGCCAACTAGATTTAATTCCTTTGCAAAGCCCATTTTTAATTCCATTTGGAATCATGAGCATTCTATTGGAATAATGTTTAAAGGCTTGACAGACCAGTGCATTCTAAACAACTCAGATCCAGGGCAAAGATGCAGTCCATCAGGAGCTCATGTTTATTTGTTATCTTTAGACAGGATGTTGTGGTGTCTTGGGTGAAAGATGCTGAGTCTCTAGCCATCAGAGGGGTCAGGCTGCAGAATAAGGCTTGTCTACTGGAGCAGAAATGGTTTAAGTGATATGCTTAAGGGCATGCTAGCGGTACACAGTGGCCATCTCAATGAGATGTCACAGACCTAGCATGCTGGCAGCTATGTTCAAACTCCCGACCTTCTGGATGGCAGCCCACTACTTCTTGTTCTTCTACAGTACAGTGATATTATCAAGCCAGTACTTTTAGGAGTATGACTGGGAGCTGAGAAGAACTGCACTGGCCACTGTGATCTCAGACAGGTCTATGATGGAGAGGGACGAAGTGTTCCTCTGGTCTTTTTTTCCTCGGATCTCCTCCACCAGTTGGTGTCATCATCCATTTTTTGTGCCCACATTCTGTTATGAAACTTGCTCTGACTGTGACTTCTGTCAGCTTAGCGCAAAATACATTTTTTTTTTATCTTAAAGGGACAGTTCACCCAAAAATTCATTACTTAGTCATCTTTGCATAAGTCAATATAATAACATTAAAATGATACATGTATTATGCATAAAATGTGTGTATACAGCTATGCATAATGTAAGCAGAATTTAACATTATTAACTGGGCTTATATAACAGTAGTAGTAGTAGCAATAACAACAACAAAAACTATTATAAATAATAATTATACATAATTGTAAACAAATAATAACTGATATATTATAATCATACATAAATAATTAGCACATAATAATAATATTGATAATAATCTTCTAAACATTTTCTTTTTAATAATATTAAAAAACATAATAAATTAAAATAAGTTATTAAGCATTTGTCATACTTAAAAGCCATTCATTATTATAATTAATAGTAGTATTTAATAATTTTTCTTATTTATTTATCTAATTTTTATTATATGTAAATTTTAGAGCTCAGGAAAATCTTTTAATGAATAATTTACCTTCACTGACATGCTGTTATTTTTTTTTTTACAAAAATAAAAGTACAAAAATACATATTTTATAGTCACATTAATATAAAACACTTTATTGATCTAGAAGCTAGTTTTATGTTCCAACTTTGTGGTACATCTAATTTGACCATGAGGTATATACTTTGAAAACCTGTCACCAGTGTTAGTATGAGGAAGACATTAATCTGACATTGACCTGTGTCAACAATGCAGTCCCACTCAGCCCACTGAGCTGCTGTATTGTTTGAGTAAATAAACCTTAATGGATAACCTGGTCACGTCTGTTAAGAGATGACTCATTGTCTGAATCAAATACTCCCACATGCATGGTCGCGGTGGCCCTTTTCATCAGGTTGTGTGTGTGGTGCTCTGTTCATAGCAGGATCACAGTTTCTCCAGCATTCCAGAACACTCAGTTTGACCCATAGAAAAGGGACCTATCTTTCAGACAGGTCAGTTTCTAGGGGGCTCCAGCACCTCTCCTGCAGTGATGCTGTCAGAAACAGAGTGGCCCACAGCCTATCAGCCTCTCTGCACACTGAAGCCCATCAAACCTACAGCAGTATGTGCTGTTCAGAGGAATACTTATTGTGGTCAACTCATGGTTTTATAATAATAATAACGATAATAAATTTTTCTTATTTCAAAAGAAGAAGAAGAATGTATGTATTTGATATTACCTTAATATTTATATACAGTATATATTCATATTTATTAATACTGCTGCATCACTGTGTGGTATGGCAGCACTACAGCGAGGGACTGCAAATGTCTGCAGAGAGTGGTGAAGACTGCTGAGAGGATCATCAGGACTCCACTGCCCTCTCTGCAGGCCATTTACCATCACAAAGTCCACAGGAGAGCAAGCTGGACCCCACCCACCCACAACACGATCTGTTCACACTTCTACCCTCAGGACGGAGGTACAGGAGTGTGAAATGCAGGACTTCCAGACTAAGGAACTCCTACTTCCCCTCAGCCATTAGACTTTTAAATGGGTGGCCAGTGGATACAGTCTAGTCTCACTTATCTCATAGAATATGTGGACTCAATTGCTACAGCTCAGTTTACACATATGTTACTGCTGCTATTTCTTATCAAGTAGCTTCATCTCAATTTGCACATTGTTAATGTTACAGCTGTTATTATTATTATGTAGTTCCACTCAATTTGCCACAGGCTACTGTACTATTGTTTTGCACAAGTCAATATTGCACACTCGGATAAACAGATGTATATAGTCTATATTTCTATACACATAATCTATAGTTCTACTTCTGCAACATAGCTAAACTTTATTATGTGTGTTTTTGATATTTTTACATAGTTTGCACTTGTCTTGACATTCAATGTGAGAGAGAGGCACGCTACGGTGAAATAAACATACAAAGAAGATGAAGATGAATGCTAGTAAGGGTAAATCCAGGACAGAACAGGCAGGAGACTCATGTAGAGACGTACTGTAGTAAACCAGAAAGCAAACAGTGAACTGAAACTTAAATAGGTTGGTAAATGAGGATAAGACAATCAGACATAGATGGAAAACTGTGTCACACAATAAACAGTCCTGGGGTGTGACATATATATAATGTGTTATAATTAATATAATTGCAATTAATTAATTCATTAATTGACTTATTTATTAAATTGATTGATTTATTAAATGTAATTGTTATTATGATTTATTATGTAATAATAACAATTTAACACATTCATTAATGTGTAATTATGTATTTATGAATATAATATGTAATATGATTATGTAATATGATTATGATGATGATTATCATTTAATGATTCAAATTATTAATTATTAACATTATATATATATATATATATATATATATATATATATATAATATTTATGAATTAAATAATTATTATTATATAGTTATAATGATTTACTTAATGATTTACTTAATTATATAATAAAATTTATTTGATCTTTCATTAATATGTAATTATTTATGTATTTTATGTAACTGTTATTCAATAAGAAAACATTTAAATTATTATTTTTAAATAATATTAACAAGTACATGAATGCATTATTAACAATAATAATTACAATAGTATGTATGTATGTATGAATGTATGTTACTAAGTTATTGAATGGAGATTGTTTGGGAAAATATCTGCATCCAGGCTTCACGCATTGGCTAGTGAATGAGACCCAAAAACACACAAAAACCAATGATGTTTTAATATCATTGACGTCTTATAGATTTATGTTGAAATGTCTGGGTATTCAGGAAATGTTGTGCTCCAACTGATACATAAATCTTGTCCAGGTTAATGTTGCCATTACACAAATCCTCACGCAGCTCAGCTAAATCTAGGCTTGGCCTTCAGCCAGATATGGTTGGCAGGCGTTGTGTGTAGCAGGCTGAAGCAAGCTGGACAGGCTGCTCTTTGGGTTGTCGTGTGGCTCTGAAGTCCTTTTAACTGGCATGTAAAGAGAGGATTCATTTAGAGCCTCTGTCTCTTTAACGGTTGACAGCGGAGCTCAGGGGAGGATCAGAGAGCAGCGCTCCCTCTGCTGAGCCTCTTAATCACATCCATAACTACAGAGGACTACAGGCACACACTCACACACACCTTTGTCTGTAGCCAAGAACACTTGGACACTCTTGAATGCAACCGCTCATAAAAGCATATTCCATAATGTATGGGAGACTGGGGCTAGTTCGATTCTGGGGCTAGGGTCGATTCAGAGAAAGAGACACTTTTTGACAGCCACCTCAAAGTCAAAAAAGTATTAATACCTAAGTAAGACTCTCAGTAACAGTTTTGAGGCAAAAGCTATTGCAGTGGTTTGTATGTTATTTCCAAACACCTACTGTCTTAAAGGGACATTGGATGCAAAATTCTTTTTTACATGGTGTCTTAGCAGTGCGTGGACACAACTACCCTTCAATGATAAAAATCCCCCACCCAGGGCTGCTGACGGGCTGTCCCTTATTAGCATATTTCTACCCTAAGACAGATGTACACTGCTCGCCATATTCTCCACGCTTGAGCAGCTGTAGCGACAACAATGTCTCGTAAGCAGTAAATGTGTTTTGTAACTGGATGTAAAAGTGAACATAAGAGAGTCTTCATTTTCTCCCGACATCATGCTGACACAGTGGAGTAGTTTTGTTTTTCATGGTTATGCTCCACCGAATGCACAAAACATTTTATTGTGAATGTTTTGTTCACTGAATTTCCAGTAGCATATTTCTGATACATTATATATTTTATTAATGTTAGGTCCTGCCATTTTTAACTGCAGTTTTTCATACAATTTGAATTATTAAGTAATAATTGCCTCTAATTATTCATTACTTTTTATTATTTAAACAACAGCTTTATATAATCAAGCATTATATATAATCATATACTTTTTTAAATTATATTTTTAATGTTACACATTTGGAGTTTCATGAATTGTTCTCTATTCTATTCTATATAGGTTGTTTAATGGCAGGTTCCCACTGTGTGACAACATACCCTACTAGGTCAACATACTGTATGTTCAATAAACTGCATGTTTTTTCCTCTTGAACTATAATGATAAAAATATTCTATAAAAATACATAATAGATTTGTTTTTTTGGTAAAAACTTTAATGTGTGTAAGATTATACATACAGTGATTTTCTTTCAGTTGCTATAAATTGCCATCATATCACATAAATTTAACCTGATAAATATTCATTGGAGCAAAAAGTGCGACAACTAATGCCAACCTTTCCCCATGTACTCCATTTTACACACTTCTCATCCATAGACCACCTGCAAAATTCTGATAGCTAAAATCAATCTTGTGTTTCTCCCTCTCTGTCAGCTAATATGCCTTTTTCTGCATTTCATTCTCTCATTCTTCCTTCCTCCAGGCACTCTGGTGCTGTGGCTTGAATCTGCTTTAATGAGCGCTTTATTAAACCACTGGACTTCTCTCAGTCTCGTGCCATCCCCAAACCCACGTTTAACGTCATCGACACCTCTAACCATTGTTTCATCTTCTGTCTGACAGGCGGATGTTCGTTCCATTTTAATTGTATGAAATTGAAATTGCTTTAAAACATGATTTCATATGCTATTATGTTTTTCACGCCTCACTCTCTGTGTAATTGGCTTGTTTATATGCAGCGTTTAATAACGAGTTGGTCTTTGTTCATTCAAGAGAAGTTTGGAAATGAAATTTCATTCTTAATTAAACCCCTGGTGCTGCTTCCAGTTTGCTTTGGAGATTAAACTGAACCTCCCTCCAGATGTGTAATGCTACCTTTGAAGGTCTGAGCATTGTTTCCCTCGTACTATCTGTAATTGAAAGTCAACGTCAGACTTCTATGACGTCCACTAGTCTGAACACGTCTGCGGTGCGCAAGTAAAACGGTCTTGACTTTTGTTTACATTGAATAGAGGGTTGGTGTCTTGTCTACAGGAGATTGTTTTAATCTCAGCCTATATCATTGATTTTCCTCCAAAACAGTATTTTATGCGGGTTTATTAACCCTCCATCTCACACTGTGTGGTCAAGGTGACTCGGATCGTGCTGGTTGCTTTCATAATTGACTTTCAAGCGGTTTACTTTTGAGAAAAAAGATCTTCAACCTTCTTGCGTCAGTAGTGCACAATAGGTCATTACAGGGCACATCGTAACTGAAAAGAGATGATTTGTCCATTATGGAGGAACAAATGTGCATAAGAAGCTCTTACTCCATGCATGCCAGCAGCACTGCTCGGGGACGAACAGATCTCGCCTTGAAAAACAGCCTGTTGTGACATCTTTGTTTTGCACGAAGGATCTCAAGGGATGCGCTCATTAATCTAATGACTGATACTGGGCCTGTAGATGTTCCAGGCTATATGCTGGCTTACATAAACAGACTCCGAGACTTGGAGAAAGATGCCCTTCTAAAGATTGTGTCATCTATGCTTTCGTTCTGTAAAGGCACGTGGGTTAAAAGTCAAGGGGCACGTACAGGTTCCAGGATTGTGCTTCAGAGATTTAGTGTATATCATGTAATTAATCAGGCTTTAAATTGGTTCCCAGCTGCAGGAGGACATGCTTAATCTACTGAGTGCTTTAAAGTAGACCAGTTTGTGATTTATTTAAAAGTGCAGTGACACAGTGTCCTTACATATTGCGAGACCTTGAGATAGTTTGTTTTTGTTGTTGCAAAGTTGGAGAAATTGGTGTTACTAGGTCTCATACAATCTATTTTATTACTATTCTTGGTTAATTAAGAAGTCATTCTTACTACTACTACTACTACTACTACTACTACTACTAATAATAATAATAATACAAACAATCTATATTATTCTCATCGTATTTTATATTCCATATTATCATCATAATGTTTATACGTTTGTAAAGAATGTCATGATATATATATATATATATATATATATATATATATATATATATATATATATATATATATATATATATATATATATATATATATATATAATAAATGAAAATATTAGACTTTTATTTATAAAATAACAATAATATATTATAAATTGAATATGCATTTACAGTATATATATACACACACACACACACACACACTGTATAGTTAATAATAATATCAACATCATCTTTGTTTGAAAGGTATTATATATATATTTACATTCAGCAGACACTTTTATCCAAAGCAACTTAGAGTGCATTCAGGCTATACTTTTTCTTTTTTCTTTTTTTTTACCTAATATGCGTTTCCTGGGAATCGAACCCACAAACTTTTGTGTTGCTAATGCAATGTTCTACCACTGAGCCACACTAATACATAATAATAGTAATTATTTTAAACGATATATTATATAAAATAAAAAGATTATTATTTATTATTATTATTATTAATTTATTTATATATACATTTATTTTAATTATTTATTTATTTATTATTATTATTGTTATCATTATTATTGGTTTGTTTGTTTGTTTAAGAATATAATTGTATATATTTTTTAATAAAGACAGCAACATTGGGGTGGGTGGATGAATTTAGATATGTGAATGTAAGATTTGGGAAACATTTTTAATTTTGGACTTTTTTTTTTTACTTAATAATCATGCAATGTAGTCAATAATGCAAAAATAGTCAAAGACACAAATATTGTTTTGTTCATTTTTAAATGAACGTATTGTTAATTTAAACATATAGTCAAAACTAATCATACAGGATTGGAACGACATGCGAGTAAATATAACAAGACAACTTTTTAATTTTAAAACTGGAGAAAGTTAGCTTTGTTTTTGTAATATCCTGACATGTTCGCCTGGGTACTTCAAAGTACTCTTCAGTGACTAATATGCCAACACCACCTGCAAGCTTCAAGTAATTGTTTACCGATTCTCCACAGGATGCCGTCCCCTCAGAATCCTTCTTTTCCTGGGATTAATTTCTTCCCTCAGAGCAGCCATGCTACAGGGACACCCAGGAGGTAGGAGGCTCTGAGGCTGCTTCATCCTGATCAAATCTCATGACCATTTACTGTAGCAGAGTGCCAGAAGCTATTAGCTGTATACTGACAGAGACGCGCACAGACAGGGGCTCCTGCCGTCACAAAGATGTCAATTAGCATCAAGAACGACAGGTGCCTGTAGCCCGAGCAACATTTATTTTTTCACTGTGTGTGGCTGTGAGTGAGTGAGGGACAAAAGAGAGAAAGAGCCAGAAATCCTCAAAGATGTGTGCTTTTACTTCTGTTTTAAACCTAGGAAGCTGCATGCTGCCTACAAAGACGGCTGCCTACTAAGGCAACATACTAAAAGAAATCAAAAAAACAATTGACTGTTTTGAAATGCTCTACATGGTGCGTCATACAAACAGAGCTCTGTACACAAAGCACAGGGGAATCTTGACTCACAAATTGATTTCTGCATTTTAACTTCAGCTACAGCTTCTGTACTGCTGTTGTTATTCCTAAAACTTAACATTGCAGTGCTTCTATTATTGTTGACTCATTTATGATAAATTGCTTGTCATGTTCCTAATGCTTTCGATCAAAAAATGCCCTAAAAAGGCTAATTATAAATGTAAATTTTAATACAGCAATGCAAAGCAATGTAATATTCTAATAAGCTGAAAAAACAGAACACAAACTTTTGGGTAAAAGTAGGCTGTTTTCTAAATATATATACACATTTATACAATTTAGTAATGAATAAACATTTAACTTGTCTGTCATCTGGATTTATTTGCAATGCATTATGGGATTGTATCCTCTATAAAGGATGATGCTGCCTAAAAATGTATTTTTGATAGCGATAAAGAGGTGGGAGGTTTTGAGAGGACTTCTATATCAAATAAATGCTGTTCTGTTGAATAATATTAGAATACATTTTCTGAAGGAACATATGACACTGAAGACTGGAGTAATGATGCTGATAATCAGCTCAGCCATCACAGGAATTAATACAATTTTTAAAATAATAAAAATAAATTTACTGTATTCTGATTAAACAACTGAACATAAAATAGACTTATTTCAAAAATAATAATTTTTATTGACCCCACCATTTGCAAAAGTATACTATTTTTTGCTTTTAACCTGAGTCATGTGCAAATATACCAACACATGATAATAAGGTTCTGTACCTCAGTCCCAAGTGGGAATAACACTCTTCTTCTGGATAAGTGTTTGCAATGGCTTTCTCAGTAAACATCCAACATCCCAAAGAGCAATGCAAACACACTCCACATTCAACTGCAAACAGCCTCTTTCAGCAGCGTGTGTTGTGGGAGCCAATCCGTGACTAATGAGTAATGACTAATTTCCTTACTGAGAGACAGCTGGAGTTCTCTAGAGAAGCCCAAAACAATAAAAGTGTTTGTCTATGGACTTCAAACCCATACATTTAATAAAATGTACCACACGTAAATTTGCTGTCATATAAAAATCCCTTGCTGGAGATGAAAGTGTAAGCCTGGTGACTTCACCACCCCACTTTGAGACAGCAACATGGCTAATACCCAACGAAACTGATCCGTGACTCAACTCGTCTCGATGGTCCGTACCTGAGCACAGGATTGTGGGGGTGTTAACCAATGTCAAGCTTTTCCAACAGATCTGTCGCTGGAGAATACAAGGTGTCCCCGCTGTCATAACAGAGAGAGAGGATGTGGGACCTCCACTGAGAGTCTCCTTTGATGGGCCATTCGTCTTGGCACACTCAGCTGATGTCAGATCAGTACTAACCCAAGTGTGAGCTAATGACTCACTGAAACACTGGTACGGATACTCCCACACCTGGAGAGATGGATTAAACAAAGAGGGCATGAGACGGGTTTATCAGGTGTCTGTAATGCAATGGTAAATGGTAATGTGCTGTAATTAATCACTATTAGAGCAAACTAATTTGTGCATGGTTATTTGCTATCCACGGTCTGCTGTCAGAATCAAGTGCAGTTAAGTGTTCTCTTTGTATTTCTTCTCTTTCTCTTTTTTTGTTGCTTCTCTTACTTTGTACATCCCTTTTCTGATGGGTGCATCTATTATTTAATCACAAATTGACATGAATATTCTTATTGAGATTCAAGGAATGGCAGTATTCACCAGGCCTCATTTGCTCTGAAAGAGTTTTTTTGTTATATTTAATGCTTTATCAGCTACCCTTCAAAAGAAGAACTCGATCCAGAGAATATTAGCACTGTTTACAAACTGAAATACATTTTCAAATAAGCTGTTATGTATGTATGTATGACTGAATGAATGAATGGTAAAACTGTTGCTATAGTTGTCTAGGTGTTCTGATTAGCTTTTATGCTATACATCTGCTGGAGTGTTCTGAGTTGCACTGGAATGTTCTGTTTTGTTGCTTTTATTTTAATTTAGTTACATTTTTTAATTCATTTAGAGAAAATAGAAAATATTTGTAGTATTAGCCATTTACAAAAAATTATCACTCATAAAATGAAAAAAAAAGAAAGTCTGCTGTCAAGAGCAAGCAGGGAGATTTGTTTTTTAGCCAATGAACTATAAACACATTCCCAGCCAGTCAGAATCCACCTGTCTGAAGAGCTCAAATAATTAAACAGAAGATGATAAAACTGTAACGGCCACTTAGAATAAACACAGTGTTATAGTTCTCTGGATGCTAATACTGTTAAATGCAAATTTCAAAAATTTCCTTTCAAAACATTGCTTTGTTTTCTTTTTTTTTTTTTTCATCTACCCTACCAGCCCAACACGGCAACAGTGGTTCAACCAATGGAAGGAGTTTGGAGGCGGGGCTAATGTTTTGTTCAACCAGTGGTAGATTGAGAGGTCTGTTTGGGAAACCTGATTTAAGATATTTTTTTGTTTGTTTACGCAATAGTAACTCATAAATGACAAACTACTGCTTTACTCCAAAGCACACTTCTCAGTTCAACAGTTTGTTTGTTTTTTTAAACCCAGAACACTTTTTTAAATGAAAAATGTCAAATATAAGGGTAAATGTTTTAGTTTCAAAAACACAGAAATGAAAAAGGCTTGACATTTCATGTGCAAATGATTCCTAATGTCTTGGCCGTGATATGAGCCAGGAGCACCAGGGGGGTATTCCAGAAAGCAGGTTATGTGACATACCCGGGTATGTTTAAGAGTAAGTAAATGGATAACCTTAACTTTCGGTTCCAAAAACGGAGGTAACTTTCAGGGTATGTTAGTTGTCATAGCAACTCACTCTCTGAACATAACCTGCTCCAGAGCAGGTTATGTTCCAGGATTAGTTCACTTCAGCGAGCCTTCAGTGGGCGTGACAGATACCGCGCAACATTATATAATATTAGAATATGTAATATAGCCTATTATATATATATATATTTATATATATATATATATATATATATATATTTATTTATATATATATATATGTTAATGAGGAAGCGCTAATATAAGTAATAAATAAAGTAATATATTATTCTAATATGATTATTTCTTTTATTGGCATATATAAGAGTTATCTGTAAATTATGTATTAAGAGGTATGTATAAATTATAAAACACTATGACAAGGTAATGTTTAACATATATATTTATATATTTTATTTATTATATGTTATATCTCACTGCATGGAGTGGCATTTTTCTATAATGTCTAAATTCTAAATCAAAATACATATCTGATATGACTTAATGTATAATTAGCATAAAACAAACAATATAATTCACATTCTCAAGTATTAAAGATTAAATGGAAAAAAATAAAAATGATTCCGCAGCCATCAATTAGGTGGCGATATGCTCTAAGCATGTAAACAACTAATTAACAAAAGAAGAAGAAAGAAACAGCATGGCAGGCTTTTTCTTAGCGTCCGTTTCTATAGTGACTCGTCGATTCGTCGCTCTGTTGAGAATGTCTTGAGTCTTAACCAGGAACATACTCTGAGTTGAATTAACTTACTCCCGGACGAGTTTTTGGAACCACATACCTTGAGTAAGCAAGGTTTGGGGTTAATCAACCGAGAGTTCAGGTTTTAGTTCACGGTAAGTTAACCCTGCTTTCTGGAATACCCCCCAGGACAATCTCCATCATGTTTTTGCATGGAAACTAGTTCTTACTTCACTAATTGAATCACACTTGCTAATTACTTGTTAGTGAGTCATGGAGTATGGAAGCATATGGGTAGCAATATTCAATTTGGGATGTAATATGCAAAATGACAATGCAATATGTAAAATGACAATGCATTTCTGTATTTACATTTACATTTTCCAATACATTTGTGTAACGTTTGGTGCAAAATGAAAATGAAAATTAAATAACATAATTTTAATTTGCCATTTCATACACCAGTTTTAATATGTAAAATGAATACTAATTTTAACGCTTTATAAGTTGCAAAATTAAAATGAAAATGTATTACAGAAATAATTAAATATGTATAACATGTTCAAGCAAAAACTGTGGCAAAATGATCATTTGAATGCTATTTTTCTTAAATGCATGAACAAGGCGGGGCTTGCAGAAGGTCAAGAGACTCAAATCTCAAGAAGAGGATTCAAGTTAGAGAACATGGACAAGACAGTTGGCCCGTGTACGTTTTGATCATTTCGGTTTATGGCTTCAATATTTTATTCGCACATGTGGGCGGAGCTGAAACGCTGCTTTCATCTGATTGGTCGAATCGCTCCACCTTCAACTCGGCCTTTTCATTCTTTCAGGCAGAATAAGAGTCAGTGCGAGTGAAGCACTGTAATGTCTGAAAATACACTCACTGTTAATTAGCATAATATTTGAATCAGATGTAGCTGGGCACTTAATTCGTGCTGCTGAGACCTGCAAATTATTTCTAGGTTGTAGTATTGTATGAATATTGTCCCACTGATAAATACAGTGCAAATAGTTCTGTCTCCTTGGATAACAGTGAAGTTACAACTACAGTGTTCATGTAGCTCAATTGGTAGAGCACTGCGCTATCAAGCGCAAGGGTTCGATTCCTGGGAACACATGATATGATATGTAAAAATTGATAGCCTGAATGCACTGTAAGTCGCTTTGGATAAAAGGTGTGCTAAATGCATAAATGTAATTTTTAATTTAATTTAAATTTAATTTAATTTACAACCCGAATTCCGGAAAAGTTGGGACGTTTTTTTAATTTTAATAAAATTAAAACTAAAAGACTTTCAAATCACATGAGCCAATATTTTATTCACAATAGAACATAGATAACATAGCAAATGTTTAAACTGAGAAAGTTTACAATTTTATGCACAAAATGAGCTCATTTCAATTTTGATTTCTGCTACAGGTCTCAAAATAGTTGGGACGGGGCATGTTTACCATGGTGTAGCATCTCCTTTTCTTTTCAAAACAGTTTGAAGACGTCTGGGCATTGAGGCTATGAGTTGCTGGAGTTTTGCTGTTGGAATTTGGTCCCATTCTTGCCTTATATAGATTTCCAGCTGCTGAAGAGTTCGTGGTCGTCTTTGACGTATTTTTCGTTTAATGATGCGCCAAATGTTCTCTATAGGTGAAAGATCTGGACTGCAGGCAGGCCAGGTTAGCACCCGGACTCTTCTACGACGAAGCCATGCTGTTGTTATAGCTGCAGTATGTGTTTTTGCATTGTCCTGCTGAAATAAACAAGGCCTTCCCTGAAATAGACGTTGTTTGGAGGGAAACATATGTTGCTCTAAAACCTTTATATACCTTTCAGCATTCACAGAGTCTTCCAAAACATGCAAGCTGCCCATACCGTATGCACTTATGCACCCCCATACCATCAGAGATGCTGGCTTTTGAACTGAACGCTGATAACATGCTGGAAGGTCTCCCTCCTCTTTAGCCCGGAGGACACGGCGTCCATGATTTCCAACAAGAATGTCATATTTGGACTCGTCTGACCATAAAACACTATTCCACTTTGAAATAGTCCATTTTAAATGAGCCTTGGCCCACAGGACACGACGGCGCTTCTGGACCATGTTCACATATGGCTTCCTTTTTGCATGATAGAGCTTTAGTTGGCATCTGCTGATGGCGCGGCGGATTGTGTTTACCGAAAGTGGTTTCTGAAAGTATTCCTGGGCCCACTTAGTAATGTCATTGACACAATCATGCCGATGAGTGATGCAGTGTCAACTGAGAGCCCGAAGACCACGGGCATCCAATAAAGGTCTCCGGCCTTGTCCCTTACGCACAGAGATTTCTCCAGTTTCTCTGAATCTTTTGATGATGTTATGCACTGTAGATGATGAGATTTGCAAAGCCTTTGCAATTTGACGTTGAGGAACATTGTTTTTAAAGTTTTCCACAATTTTTTTACGCAGTCTTTCACAGATTGGAGAGCCTCTGCCCATCTTTACTTCTGAGAGACTCTGCTTCTCTAAGACAAAGCTTTTATAGCTAATCATGTTACAGACCTGATATCAATTAACTTAATTAATCACTAGATGTTCTCCCAGCTGAATCTTTTCAAAACTGCTTGCTTTTTTAGCCATTTGTTGCCCCCGTGCCAACTTTTTTGAGACCTGTAGCAGGCATTAAATTTTAAATTAGCTAATTAAGTGGATAAAAGTGTAAAATTTCTCAGTTTAAACATTTGCTACGTTATCTATGTTCTATTGTGAATAAAATATTGGCTCATGTGATTTGAAATTCCTTTAGTTTTCATTTTATTAAAATTTATAAAACGTCCCAACTTTTCAGGAATTCGGGTTGTAGCTCGATTTGACATAGTGTTTCTGGCTTTACTCACCAAGTCTTTATATGCTTATACAATATGCTTCATAGTTTTTTGAGTATTTACTTGTTTTCTATTTCTGTGTATCAGAAGTAAGCAGGCAGTTCTCTTAACTCTGGTTACTAATAGCCAGTGGATTCTCTTTGAATTGTGTACAGTACAGACCTTGAAGAGGGCGTAAATCTTGACATTTAAGCCAGCAGGAGTTGGACTAACCATCTCCATCTTTCCCATGTTGATCTTCCTCTTCATGTTAGGCATGAGTTATCTTTATAACACTCTTCAGAAGTGAAGTGCAGGATCTGCAAGGGAAGTAGGAGGTGGAGGAGAGATGGAGGAGAGAGCTTCTATGCAAACATCCACTGAATCCATTTTTTTTTCTTACAAAAATCAAAAGAAGCAATTTTATCCTCAGGGAACGAGCTGGACATTTTTTTTCCTTTAATGAAAACAGCCCTCAAGCATTTTTTTGTGACCCAAATGAGATTCTGCCACAGCATTTATACTGCTTTATGTGTGATTTAATTTGACATCAAGCAGAAAACTATAATCTATTCTGTAAATTGTCACAGATTAAGCACTTCAAGAAGTGTAGGAAGGTTAGCCTGATCATGGGGGCGATTTAGTCTTGACATGTTGCAACATTTTGCAACTATTGGTTGTTTATGGTTGCTTAGAAACATTGCAATTTATAATGTGCAGCTTTATTTTCAATGTGTTAATTAAAATATTACCTTTTTATATTTAAAATAGTGCTGGGCAATGACTAATCACGATTAATCGTATCCAAAATAAATGTTTTGAGTACATGATGTGTGTGTGTATATTTATTATGTATATGTAAATACACACATATGTTTAAGTGACTCTAGACCTAGTCACAAGGGTATTTCTTTTTTTTCTTTTCTTTTTTATTGAGCTTTATAGATCATCTGAAAGCTGAATATATAAGCTTTCCGTTGATGTTTGTTAGGATAGGGCAATATTTGGCCGACATACAACTATTTGAAAATCTGGAATCTGAGAGTGCAAAAAAATCTAAATATTGAGAAAATCACCTTTAAATTAGTCAAAATTAAGTTCTTAGCAGTGCATATTAATAAAAAAAATTATTTAGAATTTTTTTTCAGCAGGTAATTTACAAAATATCTTTATGGAACATGATCTTTACTTATTATCCTAATGATTTTTTGGCATAAAAGCAAAATCTATGATTTTGACCCATACAATGTACAGTATAGTTGGCTACTGCTACAAAAAAAAACAATGCTACTTATGACTGGTTTTGTGGTCCAGGGTCATATATATAAATGAATGAAAAATTACTCTTCTCTGACAAGTGATTGCATCAGACCAGAACAGCGGAGGAAGAAACAAGCATAAATGACAGTAATAACCACTAGCTTCTTTAGAATTTTGGGGAAATTAGCATTTTCTCTAGTTAAATATGTTTTTCAAAAAACACCCAAGTTGCATGCTACATGATCAATAATCTAAGCTCTTTAAACTGGAATACTTTGTTCTAGATGTTATCAAGATATAATCATGACGTTCGAGTCAGCAAGGGGTTGCATGAGTCAGACTCTTTGACGAAGATGCACATCAAAAGGCAAATCTGTACTATGTATGATCAGAACAATGATAGAAGAGAGTGTGATGAAATTTTTGGTAAGAGATAATTGTAATTGTATTAATTCAGCATTTGATACATAAATAACCGGATCTAATTAAGCAAAAAACCCAAACCACTGGCAGACAATTTGCATGTTATTGAACATTATATTAACAGTTAAACAATAACAGCCTTTTTTAGATTCCAACAAATCCCTGTGAGGCTATGTTTTATCTATGATGGGCTTTATCATTTAATTACGTTCAAAATACAGACTATTATGTGTGACGCACGGTGTGAGACATCTGACACACCATTACTTGGGTAAATCAGAAATGTAAACCAGGGAGATTGTGTGAGTTCTGGTAGCTGCAACTATACCAACAGAGGTTTATCACAACCTTAAGTCACTGAAACGAAACTAAGACCTCAGTATCAGATATCTGCCACCAGCAGCCGGTTGTAAAACCACAATAAGTGTAGATTGGACTTTTCTTAGGGTTTTTTTTTTCTTTTTGCATAACCTAGTGTGGTTTTGGCTTTACTGGCACATGGTGCTGTGTTTCCCCTCTTCTTGTAGTTATAAACGTAATGTTCCTTTGCAGAGATCAGCCAAGCTTTAAACAGTGGTAAAAAGCCAAAACATTATTTGAGACTTTAAAAAAGGAGACTTCCACACCTCATTTTCGAAACTTTCCTATAGGGAGTTGCTTATGTGCCTGAGAGCTGTTTCGGCTAAAAACCAGTTCATTTACTTTCCATCAGAGTCATTTCGGTGAGATGTGCTTTTGTAGCATTCTCTTCTTCTACAGAGAAAAGACGCAGTGGGAAGGCAGCTGACATGCATCTCAACACATAAATTCCCCAGAAGCAAGGCAAATAAAAAAAAAATCACGCTGTCTTCTACCACCTTTCTTGCCCATCGGTTCTCTCTCTCTCTCTGTCTGCACAGTTCATCCTCTTAACCATTTCTGAGATTAACATCTCTTCTAAAATCAGACATAGATCAGCAGAATTAATTCATCTAAAATATAATCAATATTATGATTAAGCAGTCTTGAAAAATATCACTTTACATCATTCCATTCAGGTCAACACACACTGTGACTACGAAATAGCCTTATTAAATTAATCAGTAGCAACTGGTCCTAATGAGATGCAAGTTATATTTCACAGTTTTCAGCTTGTTTTGAATGTGACAGGGTGAATGTAGACAGACAGAGTGATACTGAAGAGTGAACTTGGTCTAACAAAAAGACAAAGTTAAGTGCAGGGGTGTCCAAACCAGCTCCTGGAGGGCCAACGTCCTGGAGAGCTTAGCTCCAAATTGCTTTAACACACCTAACTGAAAGTTGCTAGTACAGATCCTAAAGACATTGATTAGCTGTTTCAGGTTTAATTAGGTTTGGGGCTAAACTCTGCAAGACAATGGTCCTCCAGGAGCAGGACTGGACATTCCTGGCCAGGAGAGGGCGCCGTCTTATTATCAGAAGGTTTTCTATCCTAGAACATCCTGTCCCAACGACTGTGATAAGGGCTTTCAAACTGAGACATTCAGGTGCCATAAAGCTACTAGTGATGGGAAGTTCGATTCTTTTCCGCGAACCGGTTCTTTCGCACGGTTCGATTCAATAAACCGGTTGAAAAAACCGGTTCACCGTTTCTTTTACGCTCGACGTAATGACGTCATTGGCGATGACGTAATGGCGTCACGTCTATCAAACATTCAAATATATAAAGTCAGTAATCATAACTATAGTCAGTTAAAAACCTCATAATCATGAAAAGTTTACAATTAAGTTTTGCAACAACGCACCCAAATACAGTAACAGCAATAATGTGCATATGAGGATTTAAGTCTTGAAGATATAAAGTAAATAAATTAGGTGTTATCAGCGCAAAAACCACTATACATAAACCATTGCGATGTATTTGTTATTAAATGAACTTACGTTTCGCCAGATTGCCCCTTCATTCAAGCCCTCGGTTTACCCGCGCTCATAACATTAGCACAGAATCAGTTCAGAATCAATCACCAAAAGAATCAGTTCTGTTCAGACGCGCTGTGAGTCAGTCGGCTTCACGCTGAATCACACATGCGCAGTATCATCAGCTCCTCTGTTCTCAAAACGGACACGTCCGAAAGAAACGGTTTTGGTTCAGTGTACTGATGATCTGAAAACCGATGCAACCGGTTCTTGACTCGAGAACGAGAATCACTCTTACCGGCATGTGCTGCAGTTCAGTATAATCAGCGGCTCTACTCGTGTTCATGTTCTGTTTACTACAAACTCAATTTTTGAATGTGATCATTATTAACTATAAATACAGTACACATATTTCATAAATCATCCCTTATTCCTATTAAACATAGAGTCTTTAGAGTTCTTAATTATTGTCCAACTTCCCTGAAACCCCCTCTGGCCTATTCATAATCTACAATATACAGATTAGAAACATTCATCTTAAAAAAAAATAATAATAATAATAATAATAAAAATGTATATAGATCTTTTATCACACTTTCCGAAATACTTTACACGCATGCGCAGTAGCATCAGTTCATCGGTTCTCAAATCGGACGCGTCCGAAAGAAACGGTTTTCGTTCAGTGTACTGGTGATCCGAAAACCGATGCAACCGGTTCTTGACTCGAGAACGAGAATCAGCTCATCGGTTCTCAAATCGGACGCGTCCGACAGAAACGATTCTCAGTTCAGTGTACTGGTGATCCGAAAACCGATGCAACCGGCTCTTGACTCGAGAACGAGAACTGCTCCAGCAGAGGGCGTGTTTGTTCGTCATCTGGCTCGGCTTGGTGTTCATCTTCAGTTCGGTCTACACAGCAGTTCAGTCAGTGTACTGTTTGAGTAAATTAATTACTCCGGGATATTGGTTTATTCTGACTCAAAGGGAGTGTCAGTCACGTTAAAAAAGTTAACATCTTAAGTAATTTGTGGATTAATGCTTATTGGAGACGTGAACCGTTTCAAACGATTCAGTTCGATTTGGTGAACTGGTTCAACCGGTTCACTAAGAAGAGCCGGTTAAATTGAACGATTCGTTCACGAATCGGCCATCACTAAAAGCTACCCTTTCTATCACAGAAAATAATTGTTTTGATGTAGATTCTATTCAGCAAAAGTAATAAATGCAGTACCGAGGATCATAATCCACAATTATGGCTACTTTCATAACTGTGCAGCCACGATCAGACATAATTGTGCTTATCTCCTTTATTCCCACCCTCTCTTTCTCCCTTTTCTTCTTCTACCCCACTCATCTCCTCACTTTCCGTCTGTAAGAAGCCACTTCATTGAGTGGAGTTGAGAGGAAATGGTACTGAAGGTCAGGAGCAGGGAAAAAACATGTCCTTTGGGTTCAGAGCACTGCAGGCATGGCTGGTTTGTTGTTGGCTGAAGGGCCTTGAGATTGGCATTTACAGGTTATTGTATGACAGTGTTATGAAGGCAAATTCAGGCATTTAGCACACCTGGGCATCTCACCTAAACTTTCTACTTGTCTACTAAAGCAAATTGCATTAGAATGCAAAAATCATGTGAGTGACAAATATCAAGGCTGAGAATGCAGGATGAATATTAAACTGGGCGTTTAAAGTTAAGTAGTAGCCCATCGTTATTTAAAATGCATTGAACTTCTTATCGTCTTCTGCTTGTGAGTATAGTTAACTTGCTAGTGAAGTGCCTCAAACAAAACTCAGAATCTTTTATGTTAATAACATGGCAAGCTTTGATTCTTCCTCAAATATAGCCAATATATCAGCTTGACTTTGCTTCCAGGTTGACTCAAAAACACCTTTGTGCCCTTACTTGTGGTTGCATAAAGCCAGTCGACCGGAACTGCTGATATTCAAATGCCACTTGCCAGTTTGCTCAGGAAAGTTTCAGGAGTCACAGGTAGCCAGTTGTGGTATATGATTTAGTAAAGAGTAAGCCAGGAACAGTGTATTGAAATGAATACTTTGCACATTAAGGATGTAGTAAGAGTAAGGTTAGAGAATTTCCAGCTGTTAAAGACAAGTCCTGAGCTAGGTCACCTTTTCAGATGCACTCAAATGTCTATTAAGCAGAAAGTTGCAGTAGTTCAGTTGTCATTTTGAGATCCATTAAGTAGAGCTGGATCAATGAAGGGGAAGTGGAGTTCAGTCGTTAAGATCAAGCTTTATGTAATCGGTTGACATCTAGTTTGATCAATCAAAGAGGCATGTAGACCAGGGGTTTTCAAACTTTTTAATCTCAGGGACCCCCAAATATGATGATTCCTTGCAGGGGACCCCTTTGCCTAAAGTTTAAAGGCACTTATGTATTTCAAGTATAAATCTGTAAACTAAAATTCTGTATAACGTAAAGACATTATAATTCGTATTTCACAGGCATGCAAAATGGTATTGTTTTAAAAACTATTTATTTTATTAGTTTGGCTACTCACTATAGCCAAAAATGATTCTCACAATTATTTTATATTTCATAAAAAAAAATTAAAAAAAAATTTTTTTTACATTAACTGAACAAGATAGCTTTTCTAAATAAGGCACTGGTAGATGAAAAGTTAAACCTGGACATTTGTAATATTTGTAGTTTCTGTAGTTTTTTCCCCCTGTCTTTATGGAAAACTGCAAAATATTTACATTGAACTGGGTACCTTTTCTAATTAAGGCACTGCTAAATTGCTGCTATATTTTTATTAAGTGAAAAAGGAACCTTCTTTCACAGCATTATAATGTGACAAGTTAAACCTGAAGAACAGCATTTGCATTACAAACACAATCAAACCAGTTTGAATCATTCACTGATTCAAAACTCCTAATGGGACGGATGAGCTTGGTGGCTTCTACATAGTTTGTCATAAGGTGGCTTCATTTTAGTTAGAGCCAGACGCATGTCGCTTTCAACCTCCAGACGGGCTCTGTGCTTCGACTGAAGTACTTTCAGTGCGGAAAATCCAGCTTCACACAAATAAGTTGTGGCAAAAGGTAAAAGACATTTTACTGCCTTCTCTGACAACATAGGGTAGTCCTCTCTCACAGACATCCAAAACTCTGATAGAGGAAGAGATGGGAACCTTGTTTTTCTCCCGCCATCATTTGACAAGTCAATCAGTTGCTCCTTGGCTGCCAGATCCAGATAAGTGCCAACCCCTGGTGCAAATGGGTCCCTTACAAAGTCAAGGTGGTTGTTGTTCAAATCAGGGAAATACTGTTTAAAATAGCCCTGAAGATGTGACAGGTGAGACTGAATTATGGGTGTGATATTGTCTGCAGTGGAGGAGATGCGCTCCTGGTTGTAGAGAGGAAACATTTCTGTTACTCCTTCTTGCAGTTTGCTTTCCCACAGGGATAATTTTTGCATGAATGCACGCACCTTGTCTTGTGCATTCAGTATGTGAACATTGTGTCCTTGCATGCTCTGATTGAGGACACTGAGATGCTGGAAACAATCTGCCATGTATGACAACTTCAGTATCCAAGTGTCATCTTCAAAACATTTGGCAAGTTCTAGGTTTTCATCAGAGAGAAACTCTCTCAGCTCTTTGCGCAGCGCGTACACGCGACTTAACACGGCGCCGCGGGAAAGCCAGCGCACCTCTGAGTGGAGCAGCAAACCCTCGTAATCTGCACCCATTTCTTTGCAGAGTAAACGGAAGAGTCTGTGTTTCAATGGGCGTGATTTTACATAGTTCACAGTCTTTATTACATCCTTCAACACTTGATGTAAGTCATCTTCAATGCGCTTGGCCACAAGAGCCTCACGGTGAAGCATGCAGTGTGTGGCAACGGCGTTGGGGGCTTTCTCTTTTATCAGAGTCACGACGCCGCTGTGCTTACCGGTCATAGCGGCAGCACCGTCGGTACACACTCCAATACACCGAGACCAGTCTATTGAATTGTCCGTCATGAACTGATCCATCATATTAAATATGTCCTGACCTGTGGTTCTGCCTTCAAGGGGTTTACAGAAGAGAAGTTCCTCAATAAATTTGTCCTTACCGAGAAAACGTACGTAGACCATTAGCTGTGCTTGATTCGCTATATCAGTACTTTCGTCCAACTGAAGTGAAAAGTATTCACTGACTTGCAGCTGTTCTAAAAGTTGTGATGAAATATCATCGGCCATCTCACCTATGCGTCTGCTTACTGTGTTGTCTGACAAAGGCACACAATCTACCTTTCGTGCCGCTTCCTCTCCAAATAACTCTTTGACGATGTCTTTGGTAGCTGGTAATAATAATGCTTCGCCAACTGTGTGCGGCTTCTTTGCACGCGCGATGTGGAGTGATGCCAAATATGACGCTTTTAAACACCTCTCAGGGACTGATGCTTGCTGCCGAAAAATACTAGCCTGCCGGGCCAAACACAGCTCCTGATGTTTGAAATAGTCAGTCGATTTTTCTGCCTCATTGGGATGTTTCTGCTGTAGATGGCGCTTGAGCTTGGATGGTTTCATGCATTCGTTTGAGAGAATCTCTTGACAAAGAACACACTGGGGTCTATCGACTCCCTGCTTTAACATGCAGGTAAAACCAAACGCAATGTAAGATTTGTCATATTTTCTGGTTTTTGCTTTTGCATTCGCCAAGTCAGATTTGCATGAACTGCTTGCGGGAGCGGGATTCTTTAAAAATCTTTCCATCATCTGTACTGCACTTACAGCCGCTAATTGCTCCGTCCATTCAACTGTATGCAAAACGTTAAAGAGCGCAAAGGATTTTGGGATAAACACGTTACAATTAAGTATCCACTTATATAAATCATAAAACTATATATAGATTTGGTCATTAATAATTAATAATTTTAGGATTGAAAAAAAAATATCTCGTAGCCTAAATCATTTGCAACGCATTCTCATCCTAGGCTAGGGCGTCATATACTGACGCCTTGGGATGAGAACGGGCTGTCATTTTTTTTTTTCTGCCAAGTTTTTCGCGGACCCCCTAGCGCTCTCTTGCGGCCCACCTGGGGTCCGCGGACCCCAGTTTGAAAACCCCTGATGTAGACAATCTTTCTGAGATTGCAGATGTGGGGACAGAAGAGTGGAATATGGGGGAAGCAGTACTGGATGAACATACAAAGTGACCTATTGAAAACTGAGAAAAGATAAAAGGACCAAACACTGAACCAAGCTAATTCTAGTGGTGAGGAATTGGAGTCTTTTCAAATGACTTGGTAAGAGTTGTTAACCAGGTAACATATAGTAGTAGTTTATTCAGGAATACATGGCCTCTCGGCCCATAGTTCCAACGTTACAATAGCATGACAGATGCTCTTTTTTTCATTCCATGATATATGTACAATGCTAATCTCCATGCATGCTTTGACTCACAAACCTGTGACACATCAACACAAACATCACCAACAAGTGTGAGATCACTCAGATATTTGTTACGCAGATCCATATACAAAGAACAGTCATACAAAAAATGCTTCTCATCTTCAATCGCAGAGATATTAGTTAGTTTACAATAACCACAAATTCTTTCTGTCATTGGTGTATTACTCCATCTACCCGTTTCAATAGCCAAACAGTGTCCAGAGCATCTGAATAACAACAAAGATTGTAACAACTGTATGTTATATACAGATGCAATGTAGCTCTCCTGTACCACCATTGATTTGCATTGTGAATATATATTCAACTTCTTATTATCTAAGACTGATGTGTACCATGCATTCTGTGCTATTTCTCTTAATCGTTGGTTCAGAATAGATGTAAATATTCTTGTATCACTGTAATGATTTTCAAGGTTGGGGTAAAGGAAGGAGACCAGGGTCGGCGTACGGGCGTAAATAAATTTTATTATTTACAATAATAAAAATTAAACAAAGAAACAGTCGCGGCAGGTGCGCGCACTTCGCAGCCTTCACTCTACTGTGGTTTTCGTAGCCTTCTCGGTCCAGCACGAGTCCCCGTCTCTCTCGTCCTTCGCCAGCTGTCGCGCTCCTTAAATGGTTCCCCATGCCAATCACTGCAACGAGATCCAGCTGTTTCTTGTTTCTCACCTGAACCACTTACTGCCGCTCGTCTCTTCACTCGCTCTCCCGTTGCAGACTTCGCTAAACCACGCCTCCCCCGCCACATACCCCCACCGCCCGACTCAGGCCGGGGAGCCATCCGGCCTGCAGCCCCCCCCCCCCCCCCCCCCCCGATTCCTGGAGAGGAAGTCGGCCACAGCCATCTGCGCCCCCGGCCTGTGAATCACCTTGAACTTAAACGGCTGTAAAGCTAGATACCAGCGGGTGATTCGCGCGTTGGTATCCTTCATGCGGTGGAGCCACTGGAGGGGCGCGTGGTCCGAGCAGAGAGTGAACTCCCGTCCCAGGAGATAGTAACGAAGGGTGGGAACCGCCCACCTGATGGCCAAACACTCCTTCTCTATGGTGCTGTACTTAGTCTCCCTTTTTGAGAGCTTTCGACTAATGTACAGCACCGGGCGGTCCTCCCCCCCCCCCACCTCCTGGGACAGGACCGCGCCCAGCCCCCTGTCCGACGCATCGGTCTGCAAAAGAAAGGGGAGAGCAAAATTAGGAGAGTGCAGGATCGCCATCCCCGAGTCTACACAGAACCGTACCGAGCCGTCCGTTTTGGGCACCAAAACTATCGGGCTCGCCCAATCGCTGTGTGACTCCTCGATTACCCCCATCCCCAGCATGGCCTCTAATTCAGCCTAAACTACCTTTTTTTTGTGTTCAGGCAATCTATACGGCCGGCTGCGAATTACGACACCCGACTCTGTCTCAATGTGGTGCTGAATCAGGTCCGTACGACTGGGTAGGGGCGAAAACACGTCCGCAAATTCTACCTGCAACTGCGCGATGTCAGTGAGCTGCGAGGGCGAGAGGTGGTCCCCTCCTAGGGCCAGTGCGAGGGGTTTTCCTTTAATAATCGCTTCTGGCCCGAGATCCTCCTCCCCACTCACTACCGTCGCTAGCAACACTGATTCCTCCCCGCTCCATTTTTTAAGGAGGTTGAGGTGGTAGATTTGCCGTGAGTCGCCTCTATCCGTCCGTACTACCTCATAATTGAGATCTCCTATCCGCCGTGTGACCTCAAAGGGTCCTTGCCACTTGGCTAACAATTTGGAGCTAGAGGTTGGCAGTAAAACAAGCACTTTATCTCCCGGTGTAAATTCTCGCAGCTTAGCTCCCCGGTTATATAGCTGGCTTTGTCTGCCCTGGGCCCGGAGCAAATTCCCCATAGAGAGCCGCCCCAGTGTATGGAGTTTTGCGCGCAGGTCCAGGACATATTGAATTTCATTTTTGCTATCCGAGTGTCCGTCCTCCCAAGTCTCTCTCAGGATGTCTAGCACCCCCCGGGGCTGACGTCCATAGAGAAGCTCGAAGGGGGAAAACCCCGTGGAGGCTTGGGGGACCTCGCGCACAGCGATTAAGAGGGGTTCTAGCCAACGGTCCCAATTTTTCGCGTCTTCTTGTACGAACTTCCGGATCATGGTTTTTAATGTGCGATTAAACCGTTCGACCAGCCCGTCTGTTTGTGGGTGATAGACGCTGGTACGCACCGCTTTAATGCCCAACAACCCGTACAATTCGCTTAACGTACGTGACATAAACGCGGTGCCCTGGTCCGTGAGAATCTCCTTTGGGATTCCCACGCGGGAGATTAAACGAAACAAGGCGTCCGCCACACTCTTTGCCGAGATGTTGCGGAGCGCCACTGCTTCAGGATACCGTGTCGTGTAATCCACTAAGACCAGCGCGAAACGGTGTCCCCGTGCGGATCGCTCTAACGGCCCGATCAGGTCCATACCAATTCGCTCGAAGGGGACCTGCACTAGAGGAATAGGGCGCAAAGGCACTTTTGGAACGGCCGGTGGGTTTACCAACTGACATTCCCGACAAGACGCGCACCACCTGCACACGTGAATGCCCGGCCAAAAGAATCAGGTCGTTAGACGATTTAGTGTTGCTGCTACTCCTAAGTGCCCTGCCATAGGATTACATTGCGCCGTCTGGAAAAGCATTCCCCGACGGCTCTGTGGTACTAACAGCTGGGTTGTATCTTCCTTTGTCTGAGCATCGTGGGTCACTCGATACAACCTGTCTTTAATAACAGCAAAATACGGGTGGGATAGCGGACGCTCAGGGTGGAGGATCTGCCCATCAATCGAGTGAACCTGCTCGAAGGCATGTTTAAGCGTCTCGTCCCGGGATTGTTCCAGGGGAAAGTCATCGCTGCCCGCAAGGTTTAGCCTCACCACGCCGCTCGGCTCCCCTGGGACCGCCCCGCTAGGTCCTGGGATAGATTCTCCCACCTGAGCGCTCGCCCCGCCCCCCCGGCCTGTTCTTTCCCCGACGGCACCCGCTGTCAAACACCCCAGCAAATGTTGAAACGCCGGCCAATTCATCACCAAAATTAGCGGATGCCGGAGGCGCGTACTAACTGCCACCTCCACACTATGCTTTTGGCCCCGAAATTTAATGCCTATGGCTTTTAATGGGTATTCCCTTATATCCCCGTGCACGCACCTCACCTTAACCATGCGGCCCGTATCCAATGCCCCGGATTGTATCAGGCTTTGATGGATGGAGGTCTGGTTACAACCTGAATCCACCAGAGCCTGATAGGTACCCCCCTTAATACTCACAGGCATTTGGTACAGCCCGGCTTGATCGGGGGCAGCCTGCGGGTCGTCCGGGATCCGGACCAGAGTCCCCACCTCCATCATCGGGCACCTGTCCACAAAGTGGCTGGATCCCCGCAACACCTGCAGGCTGGCCCGGGTCTCCCCGCGGCCCCAGTGGCGGGAAGTGGCTCAGGGAATTGACGTGGGGAAGCAGCCGGAGGGTCTCCACTCCCCCGTCGCGAGGGGGTGGCCATCCCTCGTGCGGGACCTCGTGCCCCGGCCGCAGGCTCCATCGCCACCCTCCAGTGGGGTGCAGCCCTCGGTGGCCCCACCCAACGGGACCTAGGGAGAGATTTCGGAGCGGGGGGGAAAGGGGAGACAGGGGAAGAGAGAGAGAGAGACAGCAGGGAGGGGCTCCCCGACCCCGGAGCACGCCGCCAGCTGATCCTCCGCCAGCTGGATGGCCAGATCCAGCGACGCCGGGCGGTGGCACTGGAACTACTGGGCGGTCCTCTTTGGGAGGCGGGAGACGAACTGCTCCAGCACCACCGCGTTGATGATGGACTCGGCGTCGCCGTCCCTGGCCAGCAGCCATTTGCAGCATGGGTCCCGGAGCTGCTGAGCCAACACAAAGGGTCGGCCCGCCTCGGCCAGCTCCAGCGACTGGAAACGCTGGCGATGACTCTGGAACAGCTCGCGGTCCTCCTGCTGGACCCGCATCATCGTCTGGAACCAGTGGTCCCGGTCGGTCCGCAGGTCCAGCAGGGCCTGGTGGTGTTCTTGGTGCAGGCCCGCGAGCGATGAAATGATGTCCGCAAACGGCGAGGATGATGTGGCTGACGGAGTCTGCATGGCGGATGCTCTCCTTCCTCCCGGGTTTCGGCACCAGTGTAATGATTTTCAAGGTTGGGGTAAAGGAAGGAGACCAGGGTCGGCGTACGGGGCTCGTGAGAAGCTTTATTTACAATAATAAAAATTAAACAAAGAAACAGTCGCAGCAGGTGCGCGCACTTCGCAGCCTTCACTCTACTGTGGTTTTCGTAGCCTTCTCGGTCCAGCACGAGTCCCCGTCTCTCTCCTCCTTCGCCAGCTGTCGCGCTCCTTAAATGGTTCCCCATGCCAATCACTGCAACGAGATCCAGCTGTTACTTGTTTCTCACCTGAACCACTTACTGCCGCTCGTCTCTTCACTTGCTCTCCCGTTGCAGACTTCGCTAAACCACGCCTCTCCCGCCACAATCACCTACACTTTGGGCCTCCCAAGCACTAGAGAAACCATTGAGATACAATAGAACTCGAATGTACTGTAGGTAACCCATGTTTTTCTACCTACTTCATCCAACTGAAAGAGCATATTATAACATTTTCTTGGATACCGGTAATCAGGCATGGACACTAATTTTATCCAATACATTATGCACCTTTTTGTATAGGTAGTGGATAATGCAAATCTACCCAGATCGCCCAAAACAGCTACATTGCTCACACTCGAACTGATACATAAGAGTCTCTTACAAAAGGACAACTGAACATTCTCAATACATTCCACAGGCTCAAAGCCCCATATCTCAGATCCATAATATAAGATAGGTGCAACCATATGGTCGAACAAGTACAGCGCTTGGTTACAGCTACATTTCTGCTTACGAACAAACCTTAATAAAGAAAGCATTGCCTTCTTTCCTTGGTTTGCTAAATGTTGTCTGGTTTTCCACCATGACAATTTTGGTGTAAACCACATACCCAGGTATTTATAAGCATTGACCACTTCAATCTGTTCCCCTGCAAAATACCATTTTTCATTATTATTTAAAACGCCCCCCCCCCCCCCCCTTCTAAAAGTTGTTCAATTTCCTTCTGCAATCCACCAATTGTATCTGACACATTGGCCATATCATCAGCATACAACAAGGTTTGCACTTCTGTGATATTTTCAATCTGTATACCTTTTCCCTTACAGCTTTTCTTTATCATAGTTATATATTCGTTTAGGAAAAGAATAAACAAAAGAGGACTCACCATACAGCCCTGTCGTACACCAATGGTACATCCAAAATACTCAGTTAAACCATCAATTCCTTTCACACATGATATAAGTTTACAATACATAGATTTCAGTCCCCAAAAAACTTTTCCACTAATACCATTCCTAATGAGTGTAAAATACAAAGTAAAAATTTTACCAAGTACATTAAGCAATGAGATTCCTCTGTAAAGCCTGGTTCACACGGCAGGATAATTAGGCCGATTTTAGCCCCGATTGACACCTTCCGACAATCTTAAGGATGCTCCGATTATCGTAAAATAATCTGATCAGATATTCCTGCCGTGTGTGGTGTGTTAAGACTGCTCTCCTCTGCTCGGAAGGACGTAGGGACCGCTCCGATCTCAAATCGGGGATATCCAACATGTTGGATTTATTTGGCCCGATTTCTTCTCGTGTGTGGTGTCCCCCGAGGACAAACGATCACGCAGCCTGTGGACTGTGGCGTGTAGCCAATCAGAAAGCGAGGTGACGAGGCAGCGAGGAAGTACCGGGAAACAAAATCAAAACAGCCGGCGGCATGGCGCACCAGAAAGTCTGGTGGACGTCGGAGATGGAGGACTTTGTCTCCACTTCTTTGACCATCGCCTTTTCTTGTTTTTCTTATGTTTTTTTTTCGGTTACAAACAAAGCACAAACTATGGCCACTGCATCCTCTTTGTCCGCCATGATTGTTTACTCTGAAGTCATGTTTGATCTCGAGGGATTTTGCGAGATTTCCCGTCTGACCTGGGAATGCTCGGGAGTCAAATCGGTTCGTGTGTGATGTGTTGATTTTGCCGTGTGGCTGCACACCACACACTGTACGACCAAAACTGTTAGACCCGTGATTTTTTTATCGCAGTGTGTGGGGTCTCTCAGGTTTGGAAAATCGGCCGACAATTTTAAAATCGTCCCGTGTGAACCAGGCTTAATTTTCAACATTGTTTCTATCACCACCTTTATATAATGAGCAAATCACGGACACCAGGTCTCAGGGAAGTCTCCTGTATCTTATATTTTATTATATAGAGAAAGCATGATAGGACATAACGTATGTGATGCTGCTTTCATCATCTCAATAATAATTCCATCAGGACCAGGGGCTTTTCCATTGCTCATAGACATAATAGTTTTAAGTATTTCATCATAGGTAATGTTGCTTTCCAGAACTTCAACTTGTTTAAAAGTTTCAACTTGATAAAAAGTCGAACTTTCATGAGTGTTTAAACAATTTACTACAACATTTTCAAAGTCTTTGCCCATGTTAAATTTTGAATCAGACAATAACCTTGTGAAATATTCTAGCCACCTGTCGTCCTTGATATCGTTTGCCTTTGTGTTAAATTTTTCATCACTTTTGATTTTCTTCCACAACTGTTGTCTTTCTGTAACACATTATCTAAAACATTAGAGTTGTACTGCTTTTTCTTACTATTACATAAGTTTTTAAAATGTTGCCTCTCAAGAACATAACTGTTCAAATTGCTTACATTACCAGTTCTTCTGAATTGATTTAAAGCATTATTTTTTACAAGTTTCTGAGATGAACAGTCTTTATCCCACCACTTTGGTTATTTAATTTTCGACGTAAATTTATTAATCAAAAATCTACCTTCTTCATGTAAACAATCTGTCAAAATCATAACGGTTACATTAGTATTTTCTTCCACTGCGGTAAAAAAGTTATTAAAAAAGTTTTCATTCAATAAATAAGATAGTCTTTGCAGAAATTGCCTCTCACCATCAGTTCCCCATTTAAATCTTATCCAGGGTCTAGCGAGACTGTTATTTTTCATTTTAATCCTTGAATCAACCCTATTTACTCTCATATTGTACAATAATGGAAAGTGATCACAAATATCCACCTGTAGAATCTCAAAATCCAAAAAATGTGCAAATAGTTCACTAGATATGATGAAATAATCAATCACACTGCATCCAGCTGCAGAGACAAATGTAACATCACCATCAATATCTTTTCCAACTCGCCCATTTACAAAATGTATATTTAAACTACGACACATATCCAAAAGACAACGACCAAAAGTATTAATAACCTTATCTTTTGATTTTCTATTCCATTTAAAATAATCATTTGTATAATATCTACCACATGCTATATATTCAGAATCATCACATTCAACATAATCACATTCACTACCTGTTCTAGCATTAAAGTCTCCTGAGATAATTAATTGTGCATCTTCCCCTACTTGATCCAGCACACTTAAAATGTCATTTTCCAGAGAGTTGATTCCATTTTTCTCTTCTCTATTTCTATATGAACTGGATCCCACAGGAAAAATATACGAAAAGGCAAAAACAATATTATCGCCAAATAATCCACTCTCTTTGTCAGAGTATAAAAATATGCAGTCAGTTGCTTGTTTATGGATTCAAGAAAAATGTTTCACAATAGAGTCAACTCTTCAGTGGCTCAGTGGTTCATGTAGGTTGTCTACAAACCGGAAGGTTGGTGGTTCAATCCCCGGCTCCACCTGACCAAGTGTCGAGGTGTCCTTGAGCAAGACATCTAACCCCTGCTGGTCCCGACGAGTTGGATGGCGCCTTGAATGGCTGTTGGTGTATGAATGAGTGGGTGAATGTGAGGCAACTTGTAATGTGCTTTGGATGGCCATGGGTCTGTTGAAAGTGCTATATAAATGCAGTCCATTTACCATGTACGTATACACATATTATGTCCAAAAGCTGCCACATACTTATGCATGAGACAAAAACATGTGTAACCAGCCAATAAATGACAACACTCAGACTCATCTTTTAATCACACTTAAGTCAAGCAGATGATAGATTTCCCTCGCAAGGTATCCATTAATTAATTATTATTTACTTTCATCTTTAACCCTTGAACATTCCATGCGATCATAGTAAGTTCATCTGGGCTGAGACCGGCATCCTACCTTACACGAGTGCCAAATGTGTCTTCATTATTCACTCCAATTTCAACCACAGTCTCTGACTCGTTGTCATAAGTGAAAACTCTACCGTCCACAAAAAGTTTATCAAAACGAAGCGACATCCTTGTGTTAGATTGATTTAGACGAAGTAAAATCTCATCCTTATCCTTCCACCTGGTAAAACGGACAACCAACGGTCACGCTCTCCCAGGTGATCTCTTCCCCACCCTGTGAGAACGTTCGATCGGGAGTTCCACATCACTTTTGGCTCTGGCCAGATCAAAAAATTCGGTAACATGGTCTCGAACCTTCTTCTCACTCTCTTCCCATGTTTCCCGTTCCGATTCTGGAATGCCATTGAAGACAAGATTATCTCGTCTGTTCTGATTTTCCATGCGATCGTGTCCTTCCCGAAGTTCAGCGTTTACATGCTCGAGTCCCTCAACTGACTCCACGAACTTTTCAACGACTTCTCTTAAGTCCCTCACTTCTTTTTGAAGGGACTCGATTAATGAAGGTGCATGTGATTCTGAGCCAGCCGTTTCTCCAAACAATGTTTTCTGTCGGGTTGTTCTCTCCGTCCTGAACATCGTGTCTGAGACTCGCTCAGACACCATGCTTTCCTCTCCCAGGGCCGGGATTCTTTTCCACATCGCCCGCTAAGATTAAGAGAAGGCCAACAGCGACCGCCAGCCTTAGTCCGGTCCGTAGCATACCATACTGAATGTTAATTGTGGCTGTATTGAACTTTCCTTTGGACGCTGGTTGGAAATATCGTCCGATCCTTTGCCTCCATTGTTCCGTGGTGATCCCCATAATACCAGAAGTCAATCAACTCAAAAAAAGCAGGTAACATATACACCAGATAGCAAATAAATCCAGAAGAATTAGTAAAAGTCATATGGTTTTGGAAACAGTGTCCAATCTTGCTTTTGAAGCACCAGTATCTTGCATATTTTAGCTCCAATCATTTGAAACAAACCTGAACCATTTAATCAAGGACTTCAGGAATGCTAGAAACTTGGCAGGTGTGTTGGGACAGGTTAGAGATAAACTCTGTAGGACTGAAGCTGGATTAAACACCACAGCAATGTGTTATGGCAAGCAGAGTGGTTTTATTTGATTTGTGAAATGTTTGTAACTTGATTTTGATATGGGCCAACTAGGTTTCATTTCTTTGATTGCTGGTTGTTCTAAAGCTTTAGCTTTAAAAGGGACTAAGCATGCAATACTTCCAGGTAGTTTCTAACATCAGAGAGTTCCAATTTGTCTTCTTAAAGTCTGAAATGGCAGCTCTAATAGATAAGGGAATCTGAGAGCAAAAGCGCAGTAAGGCAGAAGATCAGAAAAGATCTCCTGGAGGAGAGAGGAAGGGATGGGTGCCAAGAAACTGTTTAGAGCTAAGTGAAGATAATCTCATCTGAGATGGTCTCAAATTGGGGTTGCGTTGTTATGGTGGTACCAGGTTCTTACCTGTCTGAAGCAGTACAAGTATCACCAAGTTTTAAAACATGCAGGAAATTCAGATATATTTTTCTTTCCCTTTTCCTTCATTTACCATTTTTCCAAGTCACAGCATGTCATTGTTAATATTTTCTTAGTATGGAATGGGAGTTATTTGAGGCTCTGTCATTTGCCAGCCTAGAGTTTAACTTCCAGAGTTTCTAGTACATTTTAGTTTCTGGTCAGCCCGATTGGCACTGTTTACAAGGCAAAACTCCATGATGTCCCTGCAGTGTAAAGAGAAACATCAAGACAAATTCCCAAAGCCTTTACATTACAGGACTAGTCTGCTAAACTATCATTAGCAAACATACTCTTGCCAGAGCTTGTTTTTTCCTATACTGTTTGCAGCTTTGGAGTTGTCTTTGATTTTGAGTTAGCACAGCTTAGCAGAATTTTGTTTCCACTATCTCCATCCACCCCCTGCTGAAAATATGGCTACTTTTAAAGCGAACTCTGCATCCAGAGTGTTTGGAGTTTATCGAGATGTACTTGAAACAGTGTTTTTGCAGCTTACAATTAAACACTCTATGTGTGTTGATGCTGGGGCTGGAAAAAAACAGTTTGTGTAGAGTTAGTAACTCCTGCATGCAGAGACGGATGATTTTGTGACTGATAAATCTTTGAGCCAAGCTTAACTGCTTCAGGCTTAGACAGTTTATTATAATATTCTGGTTCAATGAGAGGTAGGCTTTTATGTTGTTAATGTATTATTGTTATGTGAGTACAGCCAATCCTCTCTCCAGGCCGTTATAATACTTTGCTCACTGTGGCAGGCAGGAATAGAGGCATTTTTGGATTATTACTGTCAGAGTGTCAGTGAGAATGGTACAGACTTTACCATCACCTCAGTTTACCTCATACTTTGAGCCCTATATAATGTTGTTATCAGTTGGTTTTGAAGGTGGCACATTTTGTTGTATCAGCATGTTTGGATAAGCCATTTCTAAAATACTGAAGATTTAGTAGCTAAATTCTTAGATTTTAATTAATTATAGAGCTATTGTAAATATATATATATATATATATATATATATATATATATATATATATATATATATATATATATATATATATATATATATATATATATATATATTTATCCCTGTAATATATGGGATATAATATATGCTGTTAAATGACTTTGAACTGGCCTTAATGCATATGCAAGCAAAGAAAACAAAGCTGTTAATGTCTTTGGAGTGTCATTCATGCATGTTAAATATTAAAAATAAATGTTTTGGAAATTATATCTAGTCCGCATCAGCTTGCATCTAGATTGCATCAGCTGAACTGGTGTCTTTTCAATTACGGTTTGAGTGCTAAATCAGGTCAGATCAGCAGTTTACCCAAAGCAATATTGGCAAAAGGTTTTATTTTTATTTATTTTTTTATTTTTTGGCCACCTACAAAGAAGAGTGGATTTGTGTCTATATTATGCTACTGAGAAAATAGATTTTTCTATTGAGCTACACTAACGTGGTATAATAGAGAGACACAAGAACCAAACAATTGGAAAATTTTAGTAAAGATATTCTATTCATAACACTAAAACCTGGAAGAGAATTAGCATTTTCCCCTTAGATTTTCCTATTGGGTTCTGCAAAATGCTGGTTGTTAATTTTGTAGTTATATAAGTTGGTTGTAAGTGACATTAATAGACACTTGCATACTACAACATAAATTACACAAACAGTCATTCCTAAAATATAAATTTTGAAACTGCAAAAAAAAAATGTAATACTACTTTTGAAAATTTGGACAAAACAAGTTGACCCCCTGTTTGAGCAGGCTGTAATGACTGTTGTGTTTAACTAATACTGACACCTAGTGGTGTGGATGTCACATTGCGTAAATGTTTTTTAGATAGCAATACAACTGTAGAAGTGCATGATTCAACAATTAGGTATAATTAATTTGTTTCATGAGGAGAAAATGATTGAGTCTGTGTCGTGCTTTTGACAACAGAGTTGTCTGAAAGGAGGTCAACCTAGGCTAAATTTTGGCATAAATCCTATAACTGGACATATGCCTACTCAGAGATCACACAGAAAACAGATTAGCAGAATGATCCCCCTGGATGAATGTCTGGTTGGTAAATTCACTCGACTTATCTTACAGTTTCTGCCGATGCCTGTGACAGTTTTGAAACAATGTCTCAACTTTTCCACACAGAATTTGTTTAGATATCACTCGTTTTTCTGTAACCTTAATCTTTTTGTTTGCATGACAGTTCCTGTAATCCCTGTTTTAGAACATTACACTTCCCAGATTGAGACAGATTCATCAAATGACTGGGAAAACAAGATTTTCAGAGCAACGACATTACAAATAACTGCAACAGTATATGATCTGATAAAACATCCTTTTAGGAGCGGAACAAAAGATTTAGAGAGAAGATTAAGGAGGTGCGTATGGAACAGGGATTGGGTAATGGAAATGACAAGACTGTTTCGGCGCCGCTGGGCATGTCAGATGATGTTTTGGCTTTTAACTGACAAAGTGCAAGGTGGGCAAAGGCAGATCTGATGGTGGAATGATGTGATGTTAAAAACTGCAACTCCACTAATTACTAATTTTGATAGATTTTCTGTCAGTCTTTCTGTCGGAACACATGAGTCCAAATAGTTGCAGAGAGTAGAATTTTTTTTTTTCCTGAGATCACAGACAACATTAAAGTTTCCTTCAGACAATCATCTGCAAAAGTAGCATACTTTCTCATTCGTTTGTTGCAAATTAGTCCTGCCACCTCTGGCATTTGTTGAAATACAGTTCAGCTGTAATAGCACTGGATTATATACTGTCTGGGAACATACTGTATATGCTTTTCATAAATGCCAACTCAATTGAGGTCTGTACTGAAAGATGGGACAGGGGAAGAAAATTGTGAGTGTCATGAGAGGTAAAGTCAGAAATCTGCTGATTTTGTGCATTCAAAAGAGGATTTGCGAGTAATCCAACGAAATACATAAAAGGAAAGAACTATTATAGTGAACAGTGCAGTTTTCTGTCAAAAAAGTTTGAAAATTGTGGTTGTTACTGTGTGGAATTATCGAAAAGAAGGAGGTGGATGGTAGGAGACATCTGAGGGGGGGAATTAAAAAGGCTAAAGACAGAACGAGTGGGAGAAGATGATGTTTCTGGGCATGTGACTCCTCGGACTGTCCCGTGCACTGTCCTATTGTCTTTCTTCACGGTTTTCGGCTGTCTGTTTTTATAGGCCTCAGAGACAAGCTCACGGACACATCAGGCTATTTTGAGGGGGAAGCTGGTTTTGTGATTCCAATGACGTCGAGAACACTGCCCTCCTAGTTTAGGCCGATCCCATCTGATGAGCCTCCAGCACTCTCTCTGGGTCCACACTGAACTCTCTGGCCCTGCTCCATTCGTGGACAATTCCCTAATGCTCTGAAATACAGCATATTGCAGAGTCTGCTGTTATGCATGACTGGGTGTGTATTTGTGTGCATATGTGCGTGAGGGGAGAGAAAGTGATGGAGAGAGAAAAGGAAAAACTTGAGGAACTTACTTAACTTTTCTATATTTATTTCTATATTTATATTATATATGTAGTTTCTATATTTATTTATATATTTATTATTTTTATTATGAATATTTCAAAATTATGTTTTCAAAATTATGATAAATTATACATAATTTGAATCTGATAATATTGCATATATTATAAATAACTACATATTAACTATTACTATGCTGTAACATTACTAAATTTTGTAAACTTATTAATCATGTTTGTGTTTTTAACATTTAAATTAAATTAAAGTTAAATTAATATGTTAACATTTATTTTTTAGTTAATATGATTAATTTGATATCCCAAAAACATTTTGTAAACACACACACAAACACACACATTTATATTTATATACAGTATATACAGTGCTTAATTTGTAAATTGCGAGGCCCCGGAACAAAGCGGGGTAACGGATCCGGCATATGATTACAGGAGGGAGAGGTAATGGAACATTCGCGCAATCACATTGCTGGACCAGCTTAATTGATTTTAAGAGCGTGCATCAGTTGCATTTAGGGTCTGTAAGGTCATGAAAATGCCATGCGATTTTAAAACAACAATTTCCAGGCCTAAAAACGTTTTGAAAAAGTTGTGGAATTTTATTTTTCAAATCTCTGTGTAATAGTTATAATCAGGTCCTACATTTCTGTGGTTTTAATAATTCTCGCAGCTTTCAAGTTTATAAAGAGGTAAATTCCTGCATTTATTCAACATAGCTTGTAGGTTTGAATAATAAAATAAATCCACACAAACAAGATTCAATCAGTCATTCGAAACCATAAACTCTCTCGGAGCGTGCTTCACATCAGCGCATCTTGTCTGCACTTCAGCGACCTGCTGCAAACTGCGATAAAAGACTCACTCGTATAGCGATCAGGACAGCTGGCAGAACTGCCACTTGACTTGAATAATCGGGTAATTGTTGCATTGTCAAAAAATGTATAATTTGTACACCTTTTAAGTATTTTAAGCCATTTGGTACTCGCGCGCTCCACATGCTGTATTAGGCTATGTGCCCTCGTAGTCACATCCAAAGCTTGCGCGTATCAAGCCGCATCGCGAGTATTAGCCTATATAAGAGTTATTTTTCATAGTTTGTTGAGTTTAAGCAACCAAATACACACAATATGATGAATGATGGTTGTTGACAAATAAAACAGTTTCATGGCACACTCTACTAAAATACAGGGGGGGGGGGGATGAAAGAAAAGGGGGGGTCAAATATTAAACACGTCGTCAGTGTTTGTGTTGTATCAGACACGTGCAATTAACATTAGGCTATATGAAAAACAAGCTCAAATGGAGTTAACAAGGTCTTTGGCCGGCGAATGAGGAGATCTGTGTTTTGTCTGCAAACAGTGCAGTGCATTATATGCTATCATCACCTTTTACAGGCTATATAACGTTTATAGTTGCAATATGGGCGCTTGGTTTTTCTTGTTGTTTAGTAAACTTGGCCAATGTCTCATGATATAAACTATAAAGCGCTTATGCACAGGATATTCAAAACGTACAAAAGTATATTGGCTAGATGGCAAAAAACGTACTTCTCCAGTCTTCAAACACACAAAGACATAAGCCTTTACAGACATAGTGTTTGAGTAAAGGAAATGCTGTATTCAAACAGTTATTTGTTTACCCTAAATATTTATAAAACCCTCTGATTTAAAATAATAATAATGAATTATAATAGAGATATGAATTTTGGTTAATTTTTCATGGCACATATCTGGGGGGATCCGCCAAAATGAGGTGACAGATCCGATTTCGGAGGTGCTGGATCCGGATCCGGCTTGTTCCGGCACAAATTAAGCCCTGAGTATATATATATGTACACTCACTGGCCACTTTATTAGGTACACCTGTTCAATTGCTTGGTAACACAAATTGCTAATCAGCCAATCACATGGCAGCAAATCTAAATGTGGTGAAGATGACTTGCTGTAGTTCAAACTGAGCATCAGATGGGGAAGAAAGGGGATTTAAGTGACTTTGAACATGGAATGGTTGTTGGTGCCAGATGGACTGGTCTGAGTATTTCAGAAACTGCTGATCTACTGAGATTTTCATGCACAACCATCTTAAGGGTTTACAGAGAATGATCCGAAAAAGATAAAATATCCAGTGAGCAGCAGTTGTATGGACGAAAATGCTTTGCTGATGTCAGAGGAGAATGGGCAGACTGGTTAGAGATGATAGAAAGGCAACAATAACTCAAATAACCACTCGTTACATCCAAGGTATGCAGATCTCTGAACACACAACACATCGAACCCTGAAGCAGATGGGCTACAGCAGCAAAAGACCACACCGGGTGCCGCTCCTGTCAGCTAAGAACTGGAAACAGATGCTACAATTTGCACAGCCTCACCAAATTTGGTCAATAGAAGTTTTGAAAAACGTTGCCTGGTCTGATGAATCTTGATTTCTGCTGCAACATTCAGATAGTAGGGTCAGAATTTGCCGTTAAGAACATGAAAGCATGGATCCATCCTGCCTTGTCTCGACGGTTCAGGCTGGTGGTGCTGGTGTAATGTGTGATGGATATTTTCTTGACACACTTTGGCCTCCTTAGTACCAATTGAGCATCGTTTAAACGCCACAGCCTACCTGAGCATTGTTGCTGACCATGTCCATCCCTTTATGACTACAGTGTACCCAAATTCTGATGGCTAATTCCAGCAGGATAATGCACCATGTCACAAAGCTTAAATCATCTCAGACTGGTTCCTTGAACATGACAATGAGTTAACTTTTCTCAAATGGCCTCCACAGTAACCATATCTCAATCCAATAGAACAGCTTTGGGATGTGGTGGAACGGGAGATTCACATCATGGATGTGCAGCCGACAAATCTGCAGCAACTGCATGATGCTATCATGTCAATATGGACCAAAATCTCTGAGGAATGTTTCCAAAACCTTATTGAAACTATGCCATGAAGAATTAAGGCAGTTCTGCAGGCAAAAGGGGGTCCAAGCCGGTACTAGCAAGGTGTACCTAATAAAGTGGCCAGTGAGTGTGTGTGTGTGTCTATATATATATATATATATATATATATATATATATATAATATATCAGACCCACTAGCACCCCCTTTTGGCCCTCTGAGGTCAAGAAACCCCAATTTAAACAGCTCTACTCTACAATGTCATTGCATGCTGCAGCATTAAGTCTTTTTCTTTAAAATATGTCTATAAACGTGAAAGACTGTGAGTTTGCGTGTGCATCATTGCATGTTTATCTGTTTGACGTGTGCTTGTCATCACTATCTGTTCTTGCTCTAATATGTAGCAGCTCATCTCAGTGTTAGTGCTCCAAAGCAGACTGGATTGCATAAGCCCTTCACAATCTGCGCTTTAACCGCAGGATATGAGGATGAAAGGCTGGCTCACGGCTGCATGGAAACATGAATCAAATCTCCCTCCTGATGGAGGAAAAATACCTTTTTTGGATCTTTGACAAACACTTTTTTACAAATTAAATCCTTGCTGAAATGGTCTTTGGTTATGAACGAATGCACATTGAATCTAATAATCTTGCATGGAATTAAATTAAATTTAAACGCAAGATGGCAAAACATTAGACATCACTCATTCAATTATTCTTTCATTGATGATCTGTTTTCTTTAGATCTCTTTCATCAGCTATGATGAGGCAAACACATTATTTAAAACCTATTATAGATTTATACAGATAAAAATGCATATTTAGTCATGTTTCTTTTTGCTTGTGTGAAAATCTACTGCCACTGAGTTTGTTGACATTTCAAGGTTGAACTCCTAGGCTTGACAACTACTAAACTTGATAATCAGCTTGTCGACTCCAGTGAAAAGCAATGTCCTGGTCCCGAGGCTGTATACGTCCTCAATGTACATATTCTGTCGTTAATAACAGCTGACAATGGAACTGATCATTGGTCAACACAGATGCATGTTTCACCTACATTTCATTCTGTCTCAATCAGGATTGCTTCAGGGCTTTAGGTTCCTGTTATATTCCACCCAGGAGTTAATCTTTGACATTTTGCTAGCATTAATGATTTACCGTATCCCTAAATGAGTTCACCACCTGTGAGAAGTGATGCACACATATTTTCAGCGACCACCTTTTGGGAACCTTTGTGTTAAAAACACACTTGCTGTGGGCTTACTTAGCAGCTTAGTATATAAACAACTATATTTGATAAGTTCTTGCTTATATTCTGGAGCACAATCTGCATCAGACCATTATAGATGATCAAAGGTCTTCTCATCTGCCAGGAGAGAGAACCAGGGTATGAAATGTTCCGTGACTTCCCAAGAAATATTCCATGCTCCACAGTTTCCATGGGAACCTTCTAGCATTCCAGCTTTCTACATCCTGCCTGAGTTTTCTGTCTGTAGATGTGACACTGAAGTCCATTCAGCTAATCGGACTCTCTCCAAACCCCATCAGAAATTGAAATGAAATTGAATTGAAATGTATTATATTACTGTATACAGTCATAAAAACATTGGCATGTAGGACAAATTCTAAACTAAGCAATTATCATGCTTTCAGAACACAATATTTCATTTTAGCAATTATTTACATTCTTTTCTTCTAAGCTGAAAAGATTCAAAGGCCTAGGCTACATACCCAAACTTACCTATTAGGGCCAGACTCCTGGGACCGGGGTAGAGCTCAAGGCTAGGAATCAAGAATAGATTCCTTTAAAGGGATACAACCAAGAGACTAGCATCATACTAAGTCTTGGCCTGTCACACAGGGGCTGTCACTTGCTCTCGTATAATCTTGCTGAAGGAACTGTCTCAACAGATCCCTAGTAGCAACACCCTGTTTAAATAGGTATCCTGAGGATACATAGGTGGAGTGATGCCCAGATGAACTGGGCTTTTACCAGCTCAAGAAAGGGCACGAAGCAACAGCGCGAAGCGGTAGTATTTTAGAAAAGAACGCAAAGTACTAGCGTGCAAACTTACCACAGTGTGGATTTTAGAAAGTGCACAAAGACTTCATGTGCACAATTACCATCAGGGGCGTAGGTTACGCGGGGAAGTGTCCCCCCACTTTTAATATCACGGAAATTCCTCCCCCGCACTTTTTCGAGCAAATGTGTTCGCATAGAGGTTTTCAAGAGCTGGAGTGAAGAAATATAAATTCTCAAAGAAAAACTCAAAGAAACAGGATAGTCTGCGCATGACCTGATAATTTATTTGGACCCGGTCACCCAGAATAAGGCGAGATGAACATCACGGAGTGCTAAACACTCCTGCAGTGTGTGTTTCATTCATACTCGAAGCCGGAGGACACTGTCGTGCAGAAAGTCATACCAGGAAATTCCTTATATGGACAAATGCGTCCAGCTATATGAACAGTTGTTTTCACAGAAAAACAGAAATGTTTGGAAACACAAAGACATTAAACATACGATTGCGACAAATATATGGTTTTTCAAGTCATCTCCAGCAGGTGATAAAGTATATGAACAATGCAGTGCTAATTGACATAGCATTTAATACAGTATAGAAACTATTCTGCCTTATTATGTGATAAAAAAAAATGTTTGTAGTATATAAATAAATCATATTTAATAAATCATATAATAAATTATCATTTGTTATTGTCCAGTTATAGATTTCTAAGCCAATTAAAAGCTAGAAATTAGAGAAAATTAAAGCTGCCTATAGTATCCACTACCAGTCAACAGTTTTTGAACAGTAAGCTTGTTAATGTTTTTAAAATAAGTATATTCTGTTCACCAAATCTGCATTTATTTGATCCAAAGCATTTAACATTTTGAATTTGATTTCAAAGCTGAACTTTAAGCATCATTACTCCAGTCACATGATCCTTCAGAAATAATTATGATATTCTGATTTGCTGCTCAAAAAAAAGAAGAAGAAGAAGAAGAAAACACTTATGATAATGTTGAAAACAGCGGAGTAGATTTTTTTTTAACACTTGCTCTATAACATTTATTGGTAGGGTCTGGGACAAAAATGTATGAGTGTGTCCCTGTAACAATGTAAGATTTTTGAGTCTGGAAGAAGGAGGCGAGAACCGGCGGACATTTAAAGAAAATTTTAATAACAAAATAAACACAAAAGAGTGCGACAGCCCCTCGCAGACGACTGTCGCGCACAAACAAAAACAGGATAAAAACACAAAATAAAATCCAGGCCTGGTCCTCTCTCTTCTTGTACTGCCATCACTCCTCCTTTTATCCTTCCGGAGCTCCTAACACAGTTCATTCCTCTATATCCATTGGGCTCTACAGACCTCCAGAACCTGCAGAAACAGATCAGCATCAGATGTTTAGTGGTGCTTTCTGTGTGATTTTTTACTGACTATCAGAATAATTTATTATATAATAATAATTTAATTCAGTGATTTTTCACCCAGAGATCAGTGTGCTGTCATCAACCCAGTTCTCCACATCACTGGCAGTCAAACCAATCCAGACATCAGCATCAGCAGACATTTTCTTAACAAGACCCTAAAAAGATGAAACAATTACATTGTAATCTGATAATGCCAAAATTCAGTTGACTTCACACAGACATACTTGTATATGTATCCAAAGAAAACACACACAAAGACCCACACACCCACACAATTTATTTCACTCACTTGTTCATGATGATCAGATCTTCTCCTCTCTCTGTACAGTATCTTCTGCTCTCAGCCCAGCTCTTCTCCTCAGAGGAAGTTAAGTAAAGAATGGACTGATAGTACATCCATCCACCTGTTAACATAAGCAGTTAAGTATTAGCACTTTATTCCCATCCACACTGAATTACACAATTTATTCATAAAGATATTTTATGTTGTTAATGTTGAATGCTTGTGTGTCTGTGATTTAGTTCATGATTACTCATTTCAAGATGTCTTCGCAGGTGATTGTTCTCCCACTGTAACTGCTCTCTTTGTTTGATAAAATCATCACTCTTGGACAATAATACTGTTACGATCATCAGGTGGAGTGCCCATGAACTCCTATAGAGGGCAGTCCACTCAGGACTCTGGCATCTTCTATTTCCATTCCCAACTCCATGTCCCATAATTCCGTTCTTAGTGCTAATCACAACCAGGTGTTCCCCATTACCACTCCCCTATATAAACTGTGTTTGAACTCTCAATCATTGCGAAGTCTTGTTTAGCCCTGTATATCATTTCCGAGTATTTTCCCTGTGTTTGTTCTTCCCGTGTCTGATTTTGGATTGTTTATACCGACTCTGATTCTCTGCTGCCTGCCCTGACCTCTTCTTGTTACTGTTAATGATTCTGGATATCCCTGACATGCCTGACGCAGTGATTACTGCCTGTCCGACCATTCTCTTAATAAAGTTCTGCATATGGATCCGAACGTCTCTGACTCATCGTTAAAAATACTTTCTTTTCAATTGTCAGGTTAGTAACTGGTGTGTCTCTTGTGTGTAGTTTGTGTTTTTTTTTGTATGCACTATGCAGCACTATGACTGCAGTCAGCAGAAGAACACACAGGCATGTCCTGATATTACTGAGTTAGATGTGTTCCTAGGTCAACATATTTTGTTGACCTTGGAACAACATTTTACTCAAAAAATGTAGTCTTGACCATATCCCCACACCTAAACCTAACCTTAACCATGAGTGATCCTTAAAATCAGAGGAAATGATAGATGAATGAAACTGATGTACGTACAAGCACCTAACAGTGATTGTAAGCGTAAACTTCACAAAATCTATAAACTTGTTCTTCAAATCTGATTGGTTAATCACAATGTTGTTCCAGAGACAACAAAGATGTTGTCCCAGGAACATGTCTCACTTGGTAAAATCAGGTTCTGCAACAAACAGCAGCACCAGACACACTGCAGCTGCTCTGGAGCTTCTGATCTTCACAGAGTCATTTCCTGAACACCACGTACATGATGTAAAAAGACTGAACTTGTGCAAACTGTGAAATTTAATCAAAGAAATTAATGTGATTACCTGTGTGCTGAAGTGGTTGGTGTGTGTTTGTCTCAGTCCTGAATTCATAATCTCTCACACAATCAGCACTCACGTAGATAGCCACCGTCATCTCCACTCTCTCTGTTGATTCCCTCAGTCTCAGTCCCAATGACAATGTCATAAAGAGGGCAAGCGTGATTTCACCAAGTACAACATGTTCCTGGATCAACAGCCTTGTTAATCCTGGAACAACATTCCTATCAACCAATCAGAATCGAGATATAACATTTTAAGAAATATTTGTTTTAGGCTTAAAATCAAGGTTAGGTGCTTCTACACTTTTGTTAATCAGCTATCATTTCCCACTGATTTTAGGAATAAATTATGGGTAGGGTTAAGTTTAGGGGTAGGAACAATACCCTACAATAATGTTGACAATAATGTTGATCCAGGATCATCAAAAGATGTTGATCCAGGAACATTTCTTACTTGCCAAAATCCCGGCGACCCATAAATAGTATCAGACATCTCTGATCTTTGAATGTCCAATACTAATATTCTTTAATGATGTTGAATCTTCTTTTGTCATTCAGCTCACAGACAAACTAATATAACTAAATGAAATGGATCTGGCATGCAGTAAATGTGTGAAGCCTAAGATCATGTGACATTAAACTCTGAAGTATGTTTATAGCGATTTGTAAAAGATCTGCAGCAACAGACCAACATTAGATGTTCATTGTTGCTTTCTGTGTGGTATGATACTGACGGAGAATCATTTATTCAATTATAATAAGTTCAGTTTGATGATTTCTGACCAGACGTCACAGGACTCCTGAACACCACAAGGTGCTGTAGCTTAGCTTAGATAATTAAGAACAATTTGGACTTCCACAAACAGGTGACAGGATTGTGACAGGATTTGATCTTTATTTGACCACTAATTTCAAAGTGACTTTGAAGTACGTATACACACTCTAGAGACTTAACTAATATAGATGTGAAAGTGCAAATGTTAAGAGCAAATTATTTTAGGCAAAAGTGTCAAAACTTCCGGAAATCTCAAGTCTTCAGGAAATGTCGTTCCTGACAGCTTTTTTATTCTTTGTCAGGTCATCAATAAGTCAGCAGCCATGTTAGAGGAAAATATAGTCTCATTAATGAAAACATATGCTAATATTGAATTGTTTATAAGTACATGTCAACTAAATGTTGAGAAGTCCTTAAACAATGATTAATAAAATATGCAAGCACTAGCCTTAATTAAAAGTTCTGTTTGCAGTTGGATGCTTTAAATGCGGCAACAAAATGACGACTATACAGATTAATTACCCTTGTGTGCCATGGCTAAGATGAAATGTTTTATTTTAAAATGTGAAAGATTGAGTTTGTATTGCCTCTGATAATAGGTGTCATTAAAGATGCAGCTCACAGTTCTAACAAGGTCTTGAAAGTGTTTCGGAGCCTTGAAGAATTTTAATGTTTTGAATCTCTTAAGAAGTGACCTATTTACATGGCGTTAGATAATTTAATTTCCTCCAGATTCACACACACACACACACACATACACACACATATTTTAGACAGCCTACTTCAAATTATGAACTATTATGAATTTTTATGCAGTACTTAAAACAAACAGAATAAATCTGTGTCTCTTAGAAAGAATTTCGATTTTGGTCAACTGTGTGTCAGTGGTAGAGATAAGCAATATAACAGTAGAGATTTCCCCACACAGTTTTCATAAATTGATGTGGATTGGCTACACTGACTGAAGGCTTTTATGAAAACCACAAATCACACTTTTTTTGGCATTCCTGCTGACAGACAGTCAGTTTGACCAAGTGCATTATGGGTGTTGAATTTTTCCATACCCATTCGCAAAGGGGATAGCCCTTTTCATGTTTTTTCTTACCATTTAGGACTGATAAAATATATAATAATAATAATAATTATTATTATTATATAATTATATGAGAATAGGGAAGTCCACACCTCAACTATAATGGAAATGACACAAGAACTATATCACAACTCATTTTGTCTAGTATAAAACAATAAAACATTGACAGCCAATAAGTACCTAATAAGTACATACCTTTATTACTATAAATCATAAGAGAATGATGTTTTATGGATTAATTTTTTTTTTTAAGAAAGCCTGGATATAGATTGACAGATATCCACTCTTATCTTAGATTGTGATGAATAGCTTAAATGGCATTAAGAAATAAAAAAATGGCAGTAGTAGTTTGTATCCCTAATTTTTATTTTTTTTTAATCGAAAACAGTTGGTAAATATTGTCTCGCTATTCAGCTACTAACATCTTATCTCAGCTCACATTCAAATGCTATGCAGCTCACGCCACTGCTTGCCTTCAATAAACTTGGGAACATTTTGTGAATGTTGGTTTTGTCAAAACCACTCTCAGAGAGTTTAGACTGTGGTGTCAAATGATGCAAGATGACAGTGGCCATACTGAGATGCTTTGGCTTCACTTTTCTATAGTGGACGCCATCCTTTTTTCCTTCTTTTTTTTTTTTTACAGTCTCTGGTTGGAACCTTTTGGACTGCGGCATCTAGAGTTTCAGGACATAACTTTTAATTTACATAATCAGCGTTGAGATTTACACAATATGCTGAGAACTGTGACATTTTATGTAATCTAAAATGCTTTGCCTTATTTCCAGCAAAAATAACTGTACTGCGATGTATATTGTTATCTTGTAATAAAATTACTTATATTGCAATGTAAGATTTTGGGCATATTACCTACCAGTATGTAAGAGATATACATTTCTGAGAGTGAAATACTGTAAGAAGAGCGTTTTGGCATCCTCTTTCACCCTTTGTGCCCTCTATCTTTTACTCACTGTATCTCTGTGTTTGAGAGTGTGTTTGCCACTGAATATTTCCTCTCTCTTTCAACTCTAAGACTTCTCCAGGTGTTGGTCTGCCTTTTAGCAGGTTGAACAGCCACCTGTGGGTAACAACAGCTCCCTCTGGTCCATCCCCACCATCTGCCCCACACGAACACACACACGCCTGTATTCACATACCGACATGACATCTGATGAATACTAAATATGTGGTGCCATTATTTTAGGTGTGTTTTGTGAATGTAAAATATAGTTTGAAATGTTGTCGTATCTCAACTGGTGCTAACAACATCAAAGTTGTTGGTTGAATTCTCATACAAGCAAAGCACTTATATGTTGAAGCAGCTGCTAAAAGCATTAAATGGTTTGTCCAGATGTTTGGTTGATGTGTATATTAGTGTTATTTAATTTCAGTACATTAAATCAGGGCTTTTACCTATTAAAGTCACTTTCTCTGTGGATTTTAGTGGCAGTTTAACATTGTTAAAGATCATTGCTGTGAAATTATCACAACACTACTGATTAACAGGCTGATTGCGCGATACTGATTACTACAGCACTACTAATTAAATACAGAATACAAGAGCACAATTAATCTGATTACAATCTCAGAGGACTGTGGGAGACACCAAACACTGCTAATGTCTAAACAATGCTATAGTTTTACAACCTTATACTATCCCTAAATTATATGTCATTAAAGCGGATACTTATCATTTGTAGTTTCTGTGATAGAAATAACTCAAACTAGTCTAGAACTTCTATTGTGGTGTAAAGGTCAATTCACAACACACAGACAAATTCCAACAAACACCAAAAATGGGTGCCGTCAGAATGAGAGTCCAAACAGCTGATAAAAAAAAAATACCCGGGATATTTTATGTACAAAGATGTTTCAAAATTTTCAGGACAATGGCTTTGTACCATTGGCCTGGAAGAATTTTATTGTTATGCCGGTACCCAAAATACCTCATGCAAAATTGTTAACTATTGGTTGGCTTGATATTAGTTTTTTACATCTTAATATTGTCAAGACAAAAGAGCTATGCTTGAGGAGTCAAACAAGAATAGTAGATACAAGCCCATATAAACTAGTAATTATAAAAGGAAAAATTGTAGAGCAGGTCTCAAATTTTAAATATTTAGGAACATGCAATTATTGACAATAAACTCAACTTTGAAAGTAATGCATAGTCTCTCAATAAAAAGGCAAGACAGTGCCTTGGTCTTCTAAGAAAATTGTGGAGCTTTAATGTTAGTAAACAAACTCCAACTATGGTATACTGTACAGGTCAATGATTGAGAGCTTTCTTAAATATAATATTGTATATATATATATATATATATATATATATATATATATATATATATATATGTGGTAACATTTTAATTTAGGGTTTCTTAACTAGTTGCTTAATAGCATGAACATTACTATATTATTAGCCATTTATTAATAGTAATTAAGCACATATTGATGCCTTATTCTACATCCCTAATCCTACCCAATAACTAAACTTAACAACTACCTTACTAACTATTAATAAGCAGCAAATTAGGAATTTATTGAGGGAAAAGTTAATGGTGAATAAGTGTTCCCTATTCTAAAGTGTTACCATATATATATATCTCTCTCTGTGTGTGTGTGTGTGTGTGTGTGTGTGTGTGTGTGTGTCTCTGTGTGTATATTACTGTGGATGATGAATTGTAATGTGTAAGGAATGTTTGGGGTTGAGTCAGTTGCCTAAACTTGTGTGATTTTGTGTGTTTTATGTGCTGTTAATGTGTGATATGTTTCTTAAGTATTAATGTGGATGTGTCACCAGTGTCAAAGACAAATTTCGACTCTGTGACAAGCAAAACAGACAATAAAGTCTTCACTTCACTTAATTTCACTGATGATCTAGAGTCATGTGGATTACTTGTGGATTATTGTTATGCTTTTATGAACTGTTTAGACTCTCATTTTGACTGAACCCATTAAATTCAGAGGAATTTTCATTTCTGGGTGAACTATTCCTTTCATGAATTTATTTGTAGAAAAAAAAAGTGATCAAAAATTTATATTTTGATTTAATATGTTTGTAAATAATTGCACCTTTAAGCACCTATATGATTCATGTGCTAAGAATCCAGGAAATGTTACATTAATATCCATGTTGCTATTGTGAACTGAAGTATGTAAAAGTCAAGTTGCTCTATTCCATACAATGAAAGTGAATGGGGACCAGGGACTGTCGAGCTTCAAAAATGCACTCTAAAGGCATCATAACAATTTATCATACAACTTAAATTCCAAGTTTTCCAGGTCGTAGCTTTGTGTAACAGACTAAAATTAATTGTTTATCTTACTATTCACTTTCTATAGAAAAGAGCAACTTGAACATTCTGCTAAACATCTCCTTTTGTGTTTCAAATAAGAGAGAAAGTAAAGTGAGTTTCAATAGACATGAGGTTGAGTAAATGATTTCAGAATTTTTATTTTCTGGATGAACTATTGCTTTCACTTCAAACTAGTTTAACAGGACATGTAAGGTACCGTGAATGAAAAATAGAAAGAAGGAATATCTCAGACACTGTATTCTCTTCAGGGCCCCTGAAGGAAGGATGTAAAGAAGGGGAAAAAAACAGCTTCTTCTTAAGATGTGCTGTTCAATGGATTTCGGGGAGCTGAATCAGAGAAAAGACAGAGAATTTCTTTTCTTTACAAAGGAGTGTGTGTGTTTGTGTGCATTTGAGAACAGCTGAATATGCATCTCTTTTACTTCGTTGAGGACAATCATCCGTATTACGCTGCTAAGTCCCAAGGACATTTCCCCTGAAAAATAAAACAGAAATTCTCATATCATTAAAAGCAGAACGAGACGCACATCAGTGAGAGGTTTGAGCTCAGTTTTGTGTATCACACAGACTAAAACCAGATTTTATAGTCATATTCATCTCGCCGTGTTCCCCTCTACTGCATTACAGGATTTGGTCTTTAGCATTACTATTGATTTTTTTGGCTGTTTCATGAAACTACAAAGCAAGAAACATTACTGAACTCTCATAAGTGGGTTTGCCGCAGTCCAAGTTTGCAGTTCTTATCCTTTTTGGGCCCTTTTTTCTCCCAATGTGTTTTTTAACCTGATTCATCGGTCTTTATACAAGTTGTAATGATCTGGCAGATATGATGGTTTGTTAAACAAGATTCTTTATCTGTTGTTTCTTTGACAACACAGACTCATTCTTGAGACTTTTACAAAAGGAGCCTGTAGGCACTAGGGTGTTTTGTTTTCTAGGGGGCTAGTTAAGTCTTTGTGCCTTAGCACACTGTAAAAATGATTCTATACTATCAAGTAAATAATGCAGGAAAATAACTAAGATGTACTTTGTTGTTGTTTGGGTTAGCTTAAGTTATAAGTAATGCATCCGTGCTATCACAATATACCATTTGTGTATTGAGTGTTCAAGTAATGTCAGTGGTTTAAAAATATTATTATTATTATTATTATTATTATTAATGTATTTATTTGTCATTTGAATTCATTGTAACTTAGTTTTTGTTAGTTTTCACTCAACTATTGTTCTTTCCAGTATTTTCAGTATTTTTGTTTGTATTATAGTTGTAGTATTTTATGGCTGCCAAAGTTAACAAAATTATGTAAGTCTTTTTTGGTGTTAAACTTTTATAATATATCATGCTTGCATTTTTTTAATGAACTAAAATGTATTTATTTTAAATGTATTAATCTTTTTTTTATTTAAACTGATTTATATTTACCCTAACAACACAATTTTAAACCATTTAAAACACTGAAAATTTGATTTTGTAAACACTGGATTTACTTTAAAAAAAAAATAACTGTAACAATAATTACAAAGAACAGCATGTAATACACATTATTAAACACGAATTAAGAAAAAAATTACACATGGAATGATCTACGTTAACTTTGCTGTTAAATCAACTTAAGAAAATTAGTTTACTTAAAACTGTTACCTATTAAATCATATAAAATTTTAGATAATGGCTGCTTGACATTTTTGGATTAAATTAAAAATTCAGGTTAAGGTTATCTAACCCTTATACAGTATCCATACAGTGTGAATCTACAATTTTCATAGTCATGAAAATAAAGAAAGACTCTTTGAATGAGAAGGTGTGTCCAAACTTTTGGTCTGTACTATATATATATATATATATATTAATATTATTGTTTTTATTTATTTATTAATCTTTTTACTTTGAGCTCTACAGCCTCATTTATAGACTGCAGGTGGGATATTTGAGGGACGTGACGCCCACTAGGTCACTCCTGCCCTGCTGTGCTTGCAGACAATTGACACAGGTTTGAAAATGGCAAAGCCACAAGTGGTTTACAGGGACAATCATCAGTGGCATTAAAAGAGCGCCATGTCAAAAAATCTCATCTTACAAAACACACAAGGAGTGTTCATATAGAGATGAGGTGTTCTCTCATCTGCTTTGTCCCCACCCTCATTCATCACAACCTTTTTGTTTTATTTCTTTATTTCTCTGTAGGCACATCATTGTGGTTGACAGTCAGAATAAGTAGTGTCAGCAAGTAGATTGAAAAGTTATTTTCAGGCGTCGTAATCTTTTGTTTCCTTGCAGGAAAAGAAAACCTCAAGTTTGGTTCACACACAAAGCCAATTATAGGCACAGTAAAAGGATATTTCATCAGGCGGCAAAGCTGTCTATCACAGATGTAGATGGTTTGACTGGAGTCCCTCACATATCACTGCCGGATGGTTTGAAGACGAGGTCATGCCTTTCAATGAGCGGGACATTGATGAATGTATCAGACTCATTCACTGTTGCGACTCTTACATGATGACTTTATTTTATGTTCCAGGAAACCCAAATGTAGCATGACAGTTTCACTTTACGGGATGGATACCTTACATTGTGTGTCCTTTTTGTACCAGTACCAGCTTGGCTTCTGTTGAACAAAAAATTTTCTATTATCGTGTTTGTTGTGTCTCTACTCTTGTACCCGTGCTAAACATGTACAACCTATACTGTATATTACATAAATATCTATTTATATTTTATCCAACAATTCAGTGTAATTTATAGATGTCATTTATAATCTAATATGTTTGAAGGGGCCAAAATTAATATTTCTTTAGTGGTGTTAATAAACAAATTTTCTCACTCTGGCAGAAATGACTTTGCAATAACATCGGGTCCTCCAAAATGTGTATCAGTTATGTGTATTATTTAATGCACATGACAATTAGACGAGAAAGGAAGAAGGAAAGCAGGGTTTGACAAATAAATCATGACTCACGACTTGACAATTGACAAACATGACAATTAACGACTTTACTGAAGCATTCCAGCGAGGCGAAATTGCTGAAATCCACAGCAGACATTCAGAATGAGATTAGGATGGGACGTTTCTGGACACAAAACCACCTCTGCTTGGATGGACCGAGAGGAGGCGTTTGTGCATGGGAGAGAGTAGAGAGCTATTCTCCTATTGTCACACATTGAAATATGTGAGAATAGGAGAAGAGGGGGTGTAAGTTTCTTTGCTGACGTCTTGCTGATTTCTATAGAGTCTCCCACTCTACATTATGCAACTTTATTGCTGCAGTTTTTCTCCATTTGTTGATCAACTTTTAATCTTATGTTCAAGATCTGATATTAATCATCATTAATCAGTAATTTAATCAATATAACACATTTATATCTTCCAAAATAGGGAATCTGCATTCTAAATGTTATCATTGCATTAATATAATCAGAAATGGTCGATGAGTTGATATCACAACCAGATCTCATTTTTGAGATTTGATGTGCCTCCAGCTTCTCTACAAAAATCCAACTGAAGAATCTGCAGCTGTATGTTGATGCTCAAGGAAAATTCCGATAAAACACTCTTCATAAAAAACACCTACGCACATTCATACAGACGTGCAAAGTCAGCAGTTCAAGGACAGATATGATTAATCTAGTAATATATGTGAGAATTTTAGCACTCAAGAGAAGTCCAACTCCATGAGAACTGGTGAAATAATTTGAACCTTCTGAGCGCTGAATAATAACGCTAACAGCTCATGACAACGATTCATACATCATTCAATCTTTTGAAGTTGGCTTTGATATTAAAGCCTCAACTTAAACTTTTTTTATCACTTTGAGTTACTGGAGTCTCTCTCTTTCTCTCTCTATCCTTATACATGGGCTGCATAGCAATTTTCAAACTTATAAGGTACTATATGCACTATGTACTTCACTAAATATGAGAAAGTACACAGCCGAAATTTGAGTGTGACCACCTTTCAGCGTTTGTGTTGGGTTGGGTTGGAAGTGTTAGCATAGCTAAACAATAGGATCTTTTAGGACCATACACCAGTATACTAATAAGTCAAAATCTTGTGATTTGATTTCACAGATGGCCCTATTAGAATCTATTAAGTATGTCAGTTTACCACATGATACTATGTAATAAAGTTGTGGTCTCCAACCAGCTAAAACTAGCCTGATCTTAGAAGTAGAAGTGGCAGGGAGACCACCTAATTTTGACATTTGCATTTAGGTTCTAGCATAGCTAAGCATAAGCATCTGTTAAGATACTACAACAGTATTGGGACATGCTAATAAATCATCACAGACTGTGTTAGCCAAAGGTGTTTCCTCTGAGGAGTCAATGGAGGCAGTATCTCCCCAATATATTGAATGGGAAAAAAAATTGTAGTACAAAAAAACAAACAACAACAAAACAATAAGACCAATATTTCAAAACATAGGCATTAAAAAGTGTAAAAATCACTCATTTTACTTTAGAAACCTTGTCCAACAGCGACACCAGCAGGTAAAGTTACAGTGGGAGTCATCTCTCTTGCCTCCCCTGAGCCCATTGAGTTTTAACAGACCCCATAAAGAATGCGTTGGGTTGAGTGGGGGGTAACTGAGAATGAATGGGGCAAAGTCATCGTGATATGGATAATGGATATGACTAGTTATGTTTGGCTGTTATTGGTTCCATTGATATATCCTGCCTCATGTGTTCTTGAACGTTCCAAGTTTGTGAATCAGTCTGAATGAACAATATAATGACGTTAATGAGAAAACTAATTTAAAAAAAGTTAACAACTGATACACTTAGATATAACCACTTTGTCACATCAAAATGGAATGAAAACATATGCATAGACCACCCATGCACTGTGTCGGGTGTAACGCGAGTTCCCTTTCAGTCGGTCACGTTCGACGTTACGAATGGGATCTCGCCCGAGAGCCCAATCACCTTCGAGTGGTACAAAACGAGCCAATGGTACACAAAGTACCTTGGTCTGCGGGATTTGCATCGCGAGCTCCGCCCCGCAGAGCGGGTATATAAGGAGCAACGCGAGCAACTCCCATTCAAGCTTTCGCTTCGGAGCCGAGCACATCATGTGCTGCTTTCACCGGAGTGCTACAAGCAAGAGCTGGTGTTGGTGTGAAGGCGCGATTCAGCAGTTCGTCTGGGTTTCCTGCGACAGCTCCCGTGTTCCCCTGAGCACTTCAACACCTCTGAAAGAGCAAATTTCTTTCACAAAAGAAATACGGGCCGATTTGCGTCTTTTTAAAGATGTCATTTCGCCGGTGTGTTTCTGGGTGCAGTCGATACATTGCTCCTCGTGACGTGTCTGGGCTTCCAGCACGCTGAGACTGCATTCGTGGATAGCTCATGTTCTCATTGCGGGGACATGACATCTTGGCGTTGAGATCGAGACTCGATTACCTTAAAAGGTATAGAGTCCCCTCTGCCACACCACGTTCTAGCTCTTCTTCTCGTAAGAGGGCTACTTCGGCTGGTGGCCAGGGTGATCTGAGGGTTACTGTGTGGGCTTCCCCGACGAGCCAACCTCCTCGAGCCACACCCCCCTCACATACGCCGCAGCCGGTCGAGTTTCCGGATGAGTTTGCTGGACCCTCTCAGGCTCCTGACATCTCATACGGGGCTCGCGAAGAGGACAGTATGTCGATCACCCCATCACAAGGCGGGCTTGAGTCCTCGGGAGATGAGGATTCGGCTGTGTTGCCTCCCTCGGGAGTGCCAGCATTGTCCGAGTCCGATCCTGAGCTGACGGCCGTGCTTTCCTGGGCAACGGAGAGCATTGGGCTTAAGTGGAATCCTCCGCCCTGTCCCGAGCACTCGAGGCTGGATGATTGGTTCCTGGGGGCTGCTCATGCGGATCGCCAGCACCCCCCTCTGGTTACTTTCTTCCCGGAAGTGCACCAGGAAGTAACCAGTTCATGGAAGGCACCTTTAACTGCCCGAAACCGTTCTGGTACTTCCTCTGCCTTCACTGCCCTCGATGGCGGGGCGGCCAAGGGGCATGCTGGGATACCCCCGGTGGAGCGTTCTGTCGCGATGCAACTGTGTCCACAGAGCGCCTCCTCTTGGCGTGGCAGTCCCAAGCTGCCCTCCAAAGCCTGTAAGTTCTCATCCACGCTTGTGGCCAAGGCTTACAGAGCTGCGGGCCTGGCCACTTCTGCCTTGCATGCCATGGCCTCACTTCAGGTCTATCAGGCCAAGCTGCTCCGGCAGCTGCACGAGGGCAGTGCTGACCCAGGGATTTGCAGGAGGCGCGCACTGCTATCGACCTCACTCTCCGGGTGATGAAGGTCACTGCGCGCTCCTTGGATCAGGTGATGTCCACTTTGGTGGTCCAGGAGCGCCACCTATGGCTAAACCTGGCAGACATGAGGGAGTCTGATCGGGCTCAGCTCCTCAACTCCCCGGTCTCCAAGGATGGCCTCTTCGGCGACGCGGTAGAGAGCTTTGCCCAGCAGTTTTCTGCCGCCCAGAAGCAGTCTGAGGCCATCAGACACATCAGTTGCCTCAGCCTGCTCGTCGCCAAGGGCACCCCCCTGCGGCCTCCTCCACTCCCGCTCGGCCACAGCAGCAGCCTTCAACCCGGCCGCAGCGAGGAGATGGCCGCAGAAGGGCGGCGCAACCCGTCTCTCCCCCTAAGCCTGCCAAACGCCAGGCTAGGAGTTGGAGACGTCAGCTCATCAGGAGATGGTAGCAGGACCACTCCTTCCCCCGGATGAGGGCCGGGGGAGAATCCTTTGTTCTCGTTTTCTTTTTGTTGAGCCACTTGCCCTGCAACCGGTGGTACCCAACCTTCACTAAAAGAGCTGTTTCCTCTACCTCCGGGTCCCAAGAGGCCACAAACGACAGTTGGCGACGTGCTTCCTCGCCGCTCTCGTTCTCCTCTCCCCTTGCCAGTTTCCATGCAAAGCCGGCTCGAGAACGCTTCGCCTTCTCATGCCCTCTTTGCTACTTGGAGTCAGACGAGTGCCACACTCCGCCCACGCTAAGGGATGCTATGCCTCCCATGCTGGGGCTGTCTGCTCCACCACGCTGCCCCACCGTGGGTACGCCTGTAGTCCCCTTGACCCCGCTGGTTCGGTTTCTAGGAGCCTGGCTAGAGCTCCCCAGGCCTTCCCGCTGGCTCATCTGGACGCTCAGGCTCGGCTACGTGATTTAGTTTGCCCGGCGTCCCCCCAGGTTTCGGGGTGTCCACGCGACGATGGTGGGTAAAGATGCCCCTGTCATACGCGCGGAGGTCGCGACCCTGCTGGCAAAGGGTGCGATAGAGCTGGTCCCTCCAGCCGACATGAAGTCCGGCTTTTACAGCCCTTACTTCATAATACCCAAGAAGACAGGTGGGTTACGTCCAATCCTGGACTTGCTTGCCTTGAACCGAGCTTTGCACAGACTCCTGTTCAAGATGCTAACGCCCAAGTGCATTTTCGAATGCATTCGTCCGATGGATTGGTTTGCAGCGATCGACCTGAAGGACACGTTCTCCGCGTCATGTCTCCATTCTTCCTCGACACAGACCGTTTCTTCGGTTTGCTTTCGAGGGGCAGGCATATCAGTACAAGGTTCTCCCATTCGGGTTGGCCCTGTCTCCCCGCGTCTTTACGAAGGTTGCGGAGGGAGCCCTGGCTCCTCTCAGGGAACAAGGTGTCCGTATCCTCAACTACCTCGACGACTGGCAGATCCTAGCTCACTCTCGAGAGCGGTTGTGCGAGCACTGGGATCTGGTGCTCAGACACCTCACCCGACTGGGTCTTCAGGTCAACTGGGAAAAGAGCAAGCGCTCCCCTTTGCAGAGGATCTCTTTTCTCGGTATGGAAATAGACTCGGTCACCATGTTCGCACGGCTTACAAACGAGCACGCTTAGTAACTGTTGAATTGCCTGAGACAATTCGAGGGCAAGAGAGTGGTTCCACTGAAACTGTTTCAGAGGCTCCTGGGGCATATGGCATCCGCGGCGGCAGTCATACCGCTCGGGTTACTCCATATGAGACTGCTTCAGCACTGGTTTCACGACCGAGTCCCGAGATGGGCATGGCAACAGGGCATGCTCCGAGTGACCAGATGCCTCTGCCACGGGCTGGGGTGCCATGTGCAACGGGGATGCTGCGTTGGGCTCCTGGACAGGACCTCAACTTCAGTGGCATGTCAATTGCCTCGAGTTGCTAGCAGTATGGCTTGCTCTGCACCGCTTCAGGGCCCTGCTGAAGGACAAGCACGTTCTGGTCCGTACGGACAACACTGCAACCGTAGCGTACATCAACCGTCAGGGTGGTCTACACTCCCACCGCATCTCGCAACTCGCTCGCCATCTCCTCTTGTGGAGTCACAAGCATCTGAGGTCGCTTCGTGCCATTCACATTCCGGGCAGGCTCAATCGTGCAGTCGACGAGCTCTCACGGCAGCAGTCTCACCCCGGGGAATGGAGACTCCACCCCCAGTCGGTTCAGCTGATTCAGGAACGATTCGGAGACGCTCAGGTAGACCTGTTTGCCTCTCCAGAAAATTCCCACTGCCAGTTGTTTTACTGACCGAGGGCACTCTCGGCATGGACGCCCTGGCACACAGCTGGCCGCTGGGCCTGCGCAAGTATGCGTTTCCCCAGTGAGCCTTCTTGCACAGACGTTGTGCAAGATCAGGGACGACGAGGAGCAGGTCCTCATGGTTGCGCCTTTTTGGCCCGGCCGGACCTGGTTCCCCGAACTTGTACTCCTCGCGACAGCCCCTCCCTGGCCAATTCCTCTGAGGAAGGACCTTCTTTCTCAGAGACGGGGCACCCTCTGGCACCCACGTCCCGACCTGTGGAACCTACATGTGTGGGTTCTGGACAGGTCACGGAAGGTTTAGGTTCCTTGCCACCACAGGTGGTAGCTACCATCACTTCAGCTAGAGCCGTGTCCACCAGACACGCCTATGCTTTGAAGTGGAACCTCTTCGTCACTTTGTGTTCTTCACGGCGTGAGGACCCCTGAAAATGTCGGATTGGGTCAGTGTTTTCCTTTCTTCAGGAGGGGTTGGAACAAAGACTGTCTCCTTCCTCCCTCAAGGTCTATGTGACCGCCATTTCGGCTCACCTTGACCCTGTTGAAGGTAAGTCTCTGGGGAGGCACAATCTGATCATCAGGTTCCTGAGAGGAGCAAGGAGGCTCAATCCGCCTCGCCCTCAGCAAGTCCCCTCTTGGGACCTCACAGTGGTTCTATCGGCACTGCAGAGGGCTCCCTTCAGTTGAGCTAAAGTTTTTATCTTTGAAAACTGTGCTCCTGACAGCTTTGGCTTCGATGAAGAGGGTCGGGGACCTGCAGGCATTTTCAGTTGACGAAGCGTGCCTGGAATTCGGGCCGGCTAACTCTCACGTTATCTTGAGACCCCGGCCTGGGTACGTGCCCAAAGTTCCCACCACTCCTTTTAGGGATCAGGTGGTGAACTTGCAAGCGCTGCCCCTGGAGGAGGCAGACCCAGCCCTGGCACTGCTCTGTCCAGTACGTGTGCTCCGCACCTACGTGGACAGAACTCAGTGCCTTAGGACCTCAGACCAGCTCTTTGTCTGTTACAGAGGCCAGCAGAAGGGAAAGGCTGTCTCCAAGCAGAGGTTATCCCACTGGATAGTGGATGCTATTTTCCTGGCTTATCAGGCTCAAGACCTGCCATGCCCCCTAGGGGTGAGAGCTCACTCAACTAGGAGTGTAGCTTCCTCCTGGGCGCTGGCGCATGGCGCCTCGCTAACAGACCTCTGTAGAGCTGCGGGCTGGGCGATACCTAACACATTCGCGAGATTTTATAATCTCCATGTAGAGCCCCTGTACTCCCGGGTACTCGCCCCTTTGGGCCAGTAAGGACCTGCTCGGTGTCAATCTGCTTGCTCCGCCATTCCACTCTGCGGACTGGATGCGTGCGCTATTTCCCTCAGGTGAGTTCCTCAGTCAGAACCCTGGGTTCCTCCAGCACTGTTTATGTCCAACACTTGCGTACATGCACCTTGGTCAGCCCTGTGTGGGACTAGGTGCCTCCATGTGTTGTGATTCCCCTTTTCTGGGCAATCCCACATGTGTATGTCCACAGTAAGTCTCTCCGCAGCATGTGTCTTTCCCTTGGCAAGCCCCTTGCCAGCTCTGTCATTGAAACTTCCACCCTGCGGGCTGGGTACCTCAGAGTTCTTATGTATCACCACCTTGGTGGATACCTGCCTACTGTAAGTCCTCCCATGGGCAGGCAGCCTGCTAACAAACGTCCAGCTGGAATATGCTACCCAGTGTATTCTGTGTGAGCTATTGGCCCTCACTCGTGCTGGCCTTACGACAGGGTGCTATCACTCACACGGGTCGCTGGAAGACAGCCATGTGGCGTTTTGAAAGGGACCCCATTCGTAACGTCGAACGTGACCGACTGAAAGGGAACGTCTTGGTTACGTATGTAACCCTCGTTCCCTGAAGGAGGGAACGGAGACGTTACGTCCCCTTGCCACATTGCTGTTCCGCTGAACGGCCAGGTCACTGGCTCGGCTCCTCAGCGAAGACTTGAATGCAAGTTGCTTGCGTTGCTCCTTATATACCCGCTCTGCGGGCCGGAGCTCGCGATGCAAATCCCGCAGACCAAGGTACTTTGTGTACCATTGGCTCGTTTTGTACCACTCGAAGGTGATTGGGCTCTCGGACGAGATCCATTCGTAACGTCTCCGTTCCCTCCTTCAGGGAACGAGGGTTACATACGTAACCAAGACGTTACATATCAGATTACTTTTTTAAGTAAGTAGTAAATCAACGTATTAATTTTTCATTTAGAAAGAAATATCTAATTTACTTTTTCAAATAAGTAACTGCAGTTACTTTGTTTCCCATGTCTTGACTGACAGATCTCGTGTTGCCAGGTTGAGAGAAATCATGAGTATATGCAGAGGTGTTGTGTGTGAACATGATTTTACTGTAGTTCTATATTAAATTTAATATGTGTTTACTCATCTCACAGATGCACTTTTCCTCAAAATGATTAAAAACAGTCAAATGCAAACTCAAAATATTATAAAAACCTGCAATAATTAAATATGTTAAATAAGACAAATATCATTTATGTATTTAATCCCATTTTTCTTACCAGTGTCTTTGCTGCTGACCTTTGATGATCCAATTCAACCATACTAATAAGCAAAAATGGCACATTTGTGTTTCATTTTTGTTATTGCTGAATAGTGTTGAACTTTCTTCTCCTGTGTCATATTCTTCATGCAATTAGTTTGAGCTGCTATCTCTACTGTACAGACATGAATTTACATTTCCTTCAGCCCAGAGGCATATTCATTTCACTTTTGGTGTGAAAGGGCTTTTACATTTGTAAAAGAAGAAGAAAACGCAAGCCTTGTGAAGATTTAAAAAGTAACTCAAAAGTAACCTAATGCATTAACTAGTTAATTTAATTAATTAATTTGTTACTTCTTTAGGGCGTGACGTAATATTGTAATGTTTTACTTTTAAAAGTAACTTTCCCCAGCAGTGCCCATGCATTCTAACATCTGCATGACCCATGAATGATTGTGGTGTGTGACTAAACCAATGCCAGGCATGCCAGTGTCCATTTGTCAGTGCATGTGAGTAATGAGTTTAATCTCTCCAGAGACTGTGCGTTCATATTCTGTGATTGGGCCTGAGCCACATCAGCTACAGGATCTTAATCTCAAATTGGCCTTTAAGGTTTTAAATAATTTATGCAACAGCATGGAAGATGTGCCCGTGCTGTTCCTGCCTTTATCTTTGTACCAAGTACCTGTGCTGAGCAAGCCTTTCAACTATTTCTTTATTTTCAGCAGACAAATGACACCAAGGGTGACCATCCGCACGAGTAATTCTTCGTCTTCAGTCAATATGCATGTGAAAGATGACCGGTTCCAAGCATAAGCATAATTAGTGGCTGATGTGAATTCACACATGCATGCGTGAACTCACAAACACACACTCCTCATTTCAATTATCTTGCACCTGTCTGGCTTTCAATACGAGAGACTTTACTAAAGTAATGTTCCCAGCATGGGTCTATTATTAGATCCATGTTAACACAGCCCTCATGGCCCTGATGGTCAATTAGGCTGAGTGGCACATGCTGCAAACTAATAATCTCATTCCAAATGAAATGTAGAAAAGATACGATCAATCCATTGCAGGTATTAGCCTTCTCATGGACTATTATGGGCACTTCTGAATGTGCAGGCAATGGACAAAATGATTTGAATATGTAATGGTTACATAACCATTCCAAATTCCAGAGATCCAGATTTGTATACTGCAATGTTCATTCATAAAATGTTTGGTAAAATAAATATTTTATAAAATAAATGCAATAAATACCGTTTTCATACTCTTTCATATGGCGTGACAGATCGATGTAAAAATGCCTCAAATGGCAGCAAAGTGTGAGAGTGTGCATGGTCATCCCTTCTTCTTTACTACTGTTTTTTAACATGAAATAAACATGAATGAACATCTCATGAAATATAAGATGACTATATAATATGTATTATATCTTACTCCACCTGTTTGTGAAACAAGTTATGGCAGCCAATGTGTTTAAAATGCGTAAAACTTTCAACAACAAATATAAATTGTATTATTTAGAAGTTAATTGAAACTGCATTATGTGCAATTTACATGTTTGAATACAATTATGAGTGTTGATTATTATATTTAAAAATAAATAAAATAATAAAATAATTTAATTTACGTTTGTGCTCTGTTGTTAATTATAACCTTTTAGTAATGTAAATTCTCCGTATAGTTAAGAGCATACGCTATGGTAGATTTCTTTCCCTAAGAAAATGTTTATTATAATTGAATTTATTTAAAGAAATAGCAATTTCTTCAGTGAACCACTGTTTATATATTTTCAGTTTTATCCCCCCTGATGTACTGAACCATACCATGACATCAAAACTGAGGTACGTACCAAACCGTCAAATTTGTGTACCATTACACCCCTAGTAGACAGATAATTAAGGATGGAAATGCAAGGGCAGGACAAAGTAAATTAGCACACAAGTGACATTTTTGTAAAATACTGATTTTAAGATGCTTGGCGACATTGCTATACAACTGTCGGTTCAATTTCGAATGAAATATGTTTTAGTTTTTTCGTAGTTTTAGTTTCTTTAAACTTTCGTATGAAGGTTCCCTTTTTGCACTATACAGATGTTGTGCAATAGAAATTTAAAGGTTCTTCTAGCAATCAAAGATGTTGATAAAAAGAGAGTATAAAGAAAATAATCAGAAATTTAGTCCTTGACTGTTGGATTCTTTCGAGAAAGTAAATGTAAATAATTTATAATAAAAGGCGGATAAATAACTCTGAATCTCTCTTCAGTGTGCAAGTTCATGTATAAGTTTTGTTGTCTTTTTTGTATTCTCCAGCATATATGCATCACGAACAGTTAAACCTTAGAATGACTTTATATTTCATTTAAGTTGTGAATGTGTTCAACAATGTTTCTGAAATGCTGAACATGTTCAGAGAGCACAAAACACTGAAAGAAAAACATTAGATATCACTTTTTGCATAATTTAACATTTGATCTTGCACTTTAAATTGTTGCACAGGCTTACATTTTTTAATATCAGGATTATGTAAGAGGTGTCTTGTGGTAAACTATCTTTTAATCAAAGATGCTTGTGTGTATGAGAGCAAACAGAACCAGAGAGAAAGAGAAAAAGCATTGAAGCGTCTTCTGGATTGACAGGTTAAATGATAGTTTCAACTCTAAAGGACATAAAATTACAGTTGTTGACACATTTGAAACCAGGTTGATCTGCAGATCTACAGCTTGGAGGTTAAACGGCTCTGATATAGTAATCAGTGCATTTCATCTTATTATTGAGGGCCACTCAGTCCACATGTACGTAGGCTGTAGCATAACTACACAGAACATCACATCATTTAAGTATTAAGTGCTTTTTGACTTTATCCATTTGAGCCTTTGAAATATGCAAAAAGATCTTAAACTTTGTAAAGATTCACAAATTTGCATATTCATCAAAAGTGATTTAGATCTCACAAAAAATTTAATTTGTTTTAATACCATCAGAAAATGAATGGTTTGTAAGAGTTATTTATTTAAATATACATAATGCACATAAATAAATATTTTTTCTGCCCTTTTTAAGTTAAAATTGCATAAAATCACAGAAAATGTTTTTAAAAACCTCTAACGGTTTTTGCCTTTATCTATTTAGTCATTTAAATGTTAAATTAGCTGTTTCCTATTATATAACATTAAATATTTTGTTTAATATATGAGCATAATGTTACTTTAAGAAAATTACGCAGGACTGTGTGTGTTTTTATGGAGACATCAGGCATGCAAATGTCATCATGGTGCTTATTCTGCTATTTGAACACTGAAGTCCTGCCTCAAAATTAAAATATAGTTATGCACAGAGTTTTTGCTTACACTGACAGATCTTAAACACACTTTCAAACTTGGATTACTGACTTGAACAAACTCCCGATTTAATATGATAATATGAATTAATACGTTAATCTCGCTTGAGTTTTCTTTTTAGCGTGACTTTTGTTTCAACTTTCTCTTCTGTATTTTTTTCCCTCCTCTAACAGGGACACAAGTGCACTTCAAATAATTAAGTCCCCTCTTTTCCTAGCCGCTGTGCTTCCTTTCATCCTCTCAGACACAGAGGACACAAGCACACATCCAGACAAACACAGCACCTGACAGAACCGACCGGCTAAGGTGGAGGCATCATTTAGTATTTATAAAACGAGTCTGTTGGAGCGTGTTTGTGTGTGTCCGTGCGAGCACACGACTGAGCAAACACATTGCCTTTAAATGCACCTCAATGAGGGTAAGTGATCCCTTATTAGCAAGACATCAGCCCCCAAAATGGGATCAGAGAATGGGTTTCATTGGTGTGTAAATGGACCTCATGACTTCCCAGCTGGGACGATTCTGCCAGGAGGACAACTGACTGAAATCACCATCTGGACAGGGACCAAAAAAAGCCTGAGTGACCTTAGGAAGTCTGTTTTTACTTTTTGTCTTCCTAGTGGCATCTGATTTTGACCAGTTTCAAACCTCAAGTAGGCAAGAGGAGTGATTCTCAAATATGCATTTACACAATTGCACTGGAGGACAAAATGAAGAAGTGTATGGATAATGATTAGGTTGAGACCTAGAAGCATTTGGCAGAACATTTGTACAGTTTAACTGACTTGTGCAAGTTAAAGACGGCAAAACTACACTAGACGTGCACAAATCAGATGCTATTTATTGCAACAAAGTGACTAGACACTGTTTTAGTGGCCTTGGTTCTGGAAGCCTTTTTCTAATTCTTTTTTTCAGTAAGGATGTTGTGTGTATATATAGCTGCAATAATAAATTGCATTCAATAATATTACAATATTGCTGTTTTTACTGTATTTTTACATTTAAAATCACTAAAAAGACACTATTAACTTAGTTACTGATTAAAAGAGTAAAATTAAATATATATGTGCAACATTTGGTTGGATCAGAACTGACTTTCATTACAAAAAAAGTTCCTGAACGATGATTCAGGAACCTTGGCATTCAACTCATCTAAAAAACGCTAATGTTTACAAAGCTCTAACCTAAAATACTTTGCCAATTCTACTTTCTCTTTACAAATAGCATTATCACTCTCCCTGAAGATATAGATTCATTAGGAATGGGAAGTCTGTCTCATTTACGCAAATTGCCTCTTTCAGACAATTAGTTTTGATGAACCTGTTCAAAAACCAATTCAGTGGTTCTTTGCATCACTGTTACATGTCCCCTTACTCCTGCTGTGGCATTTCTAAATGCTCTAATACATTCTCATGAAGCCATTTCAATGCACAGATTGTGGTTTTTGATGTTTTTTCTATTATTATTATTGTGGTGATTGTAATTTGTAATTTTAATTTTATGAGTTCCAGTTCAGTTCTAAGCCCACTTTAATGAGATTAGTGTTCTTGCCATATAATATCCTGTTACATTCAGTGCTTTTCCTGCATATTGATTATTATTTTGATAAATATTGATTAAGTCTTATTTATGTTCTTATACCCTGCAGGACAAATTTCTAAATAATTAATTGGTTCTTAAGCAAAAGTATTAAGAGGATAACTTTTTTTTTCTTATCAGTTGTGCATTTTGTTTTTACAGCAGTCACAATTTAGTTCATAATAGCTTCAAGACATTTATTAAATGCAATTAGCATTTATGTTAATCAGTAAAAAATGATTTACATCTCTTAGCTGAAAATAAAAGCATTAATAATAATAAAAATATATATTTATTAAAACCAATCCTTTCTTAAATGTCTCTAAAAATATGTTTCCAGTTCATTATAGTTATTTATGCTGTTTAGTTAATAAAGTGTTTTTCTTCTTTTTAAATGTATTTTTATTTCATTGTTTCAAGTAATTCAACTTAAACTCATTTCATTTTTAGTTAGTCTCAGATTTTAATGTTTATACTTTATTTTAATTCATCTTTATTTTACATCTTTTATTTTATTTTTTGTTTTTTGTTTTTAGTTTTAGTGTAGTGGGGCAGATTTGGTTTCATTCATAAACAAATCATTCATATGGGTTTAGTGAACCAGATGTGAAGTGATTCATTAAAAAGATTTTTTACTTATGAATAAAGATTTGCATACAAATACACTTTTTTTGTTGTTGTTTTATTTTTTTATTTTTTGCATCACTAAAAATCAAATTAGTTGTTCAAAGATGTTTACATATATTACAAATGTATGGAAAATCAATTTTGATGGGACTGGCATGAGCTAATGCAGCTAAATTATCCAGCGCTTATTTCATAGGTTTCTCTCCCATGAGAGTAATTCTCACTTTTGTTTCACACTATCAAACTTGTTCATGACAGAGAGGATTTAGATGATAGAACAGGTGTTCAAAAACAAAGGTAACGGTACCCAGTGTCCTTCAATTCGGCAAGCGCTTGCTCAGTCATTAACCTGACAAGAGATTACTCTGAGCTGCCACAGGCTTCCAGGGGCATGTGAAGGAAAATAAGACCATCATCTTCACCATTTCGATTCCGTCATAGCCTCCGTCCAACCTCCAATCATGGCCCGTCTCAGATAAACGTGGTTTAAAGATGTCTCTCGTTCATATTCCAAGGTCTTTGCGTCACGTAATGGCTTTGCACTTTCTCTTTGCTTAGAGAGAGAGAGAGAGAGAGAGAGAGAGAGAGAGAGAGAGAGAGACGAGGGAGAAAGTGACTGTGAGATATGTGTGTCCGTTGCAGTATTTCACAAGGGCAAAACATGGTGATTACTGCACAAGGGCATCACAGAGACATTTTTATTGTGCGGTTTTAATAAATAGCTTGTGAGAAACACACAGAGGCAGGAACAGTAAGGATACTAACTTATAAAAATGTATCATTTTAGCAGCCTACTATGTTTCCTTTGTACCATGGAGTATCATGTAAATACTACAGAACTATGATGCTATTTCTATTTGAAAGCAGCATGGTACCACCATAGTATTATCTTTTTGTTAACAGACGGCAATTTAAAATGGGAGTCTTCAACCCTCACAGAGGATAGGAGGCAGAAAGGACATTTTTCTCTTGTTCATTTTCCCAGACTGCAATAAGGTTAAACTGAGAGCAAATGAAAACTTTTAAAGAGAAAGAGACCTCAATTACATCACACGTCTATTTATTTTCATGCAAGATCTCGATTGTCTCAAACTGTCTTCACTTTTGCAAAATTAAAATCAGAGAGCTCTGTATGAACCAAAACACTTCTTAGACCATTTTAAAAAAGCAAATTAAATGCTTAAAGCGGTTGAATATATATTATGCAAAAAGAAAAAAAGAAAGAAAAAGCCATCTGAATTAATCTCAAAATATGGTCTCAATCATAAATATTTTTGAAGGAAAACGAAAATAATTTGAAAAAGCTGATACTTTTGAGAACTCCTGAGAACTCAATTAAATATTTTTTTAGTCTTGAAACCAGGATATCATATTTTTTGTTTTATTTTTATCTTGATACTCTATATAAAACATTAAATATTAGTTTTTTGTTTATCTTACATTTTTACATTTTATTTTAAAATTTCTTTTCAGTTTTTTTTATTTATTTTTTTTATAATTTTGTAGCTTCACTTGATATTGAATAGCAACGAATGAATGGCAACTAAAGTTAATGCTTTTGACCCTTTTCACTTTATCATAATACTCCGCATTTATCCCATCTAAAATGCACAGACACAGAGGTGAACACACACCAAAGAGCAGTTGGGGGTTTGGTGCCTTGCTCAAGGGAACCTTAGTCATGATACTGAAGGTGGTACATTCACTCCCCCCACCTTCAATGCCTCCCGGTATGAGGCTCGAACCCACAACCTTTAGGTTACAAGTCCAACTCTCTAACCATTAGGCCATGACTTCCCCAAATGTAAATAATTTAAATATGTTTAATGATGTTAAATTTGTTTTACTTTGTAACACAATGTAAACACTAAAATTCATTTATTTAGTTAGTTAAAATGTTCGATTTATTATCATTATTATCATTATTATTTTATTATTGCTTTTTGTTACCCACAACAACACTGTAATGAAAAGTTCTTACAAGCACATTTATCTCTCTGTCTCTCACCTGCACTCAACTCTACATATCTTGATTGAAACTGATTTATTTTGGTCTTCAAAAGTCCCCCTCCCAACACACTGTCCTTCCTTACAAGCTTTGAGTGCAATTACTCAAGCCTAGTCAAAGGAACAACAATAGTATTCCAAGGTCATTGGCAACAAGCTGAGCTGACAGTTGGCAGCCCGCACAGATACACAGTAATTTACTCTGTCCTTCAGGATATCTGCCTTTCAAGAACCTGCCACACAACCAGAACAAATGCTCTGTCATCAACAGCAGATTCTTCTCTCCAGAAGAACCTAGCTAAGAACAGAAGTGTGTGCTTATTATTTTATTGTGGTGCAGATGGTGTGCTGATGCACCTGTGGTTTTGCAAGCACTCTTATGGGTGTTCCAGGCCTGTTAGAGCTCTGGGTTTTTGTTTGGGTTTGTGAGGTCACAGTTTGCGAGAGGATTTAAAGTCGCTGGAGGAAGTTAGGTTTATAATTTCAGGCCGCAGTTTCACACTTTTTCACTTGGTTATTCTGTGAGTGCACACACACACACACCCACTCGTCACATATATATATATATATATGTGACGAGTGGGGTGGGGCCGAGGGACATGGGAGTGACGACAGTGAAGGACGAGAGAGGACCAGGCCTGGGCTTTTAGTTGTGTCTTGGTTTTTATTTGCGCGCACCAGTCGTCCGTGAGGGGCTGGTGCGCTGTTTTGTGTTTATTTTGCTTTATTAAAATGCATTTGATTGTCCGCATAAAATGTTTGATTGTCCGCAGGTTCCCGCCTCCTTCTTCCCGATGATTAGCAAGGATGAATTCATTACAATATATATATACACATGCAAACGTGCAGGCACACAGTGAGCCCAGAAGCTATGTGGAACAGTCTAAAAATAACAAGTTAATGTACGATATTATAACACTTCATAGTTTAGTACTATTAATGAGTTTATTCAATTTGACATTGCAACTTCATGGTTCATCCAAGATTAAAATTCAGTCATGATTTACTCACCGTAATGTCGTTCCAAACCAGTATGAAATTGTTTCTCCTGTGGAACACAAAAGAAGATATTTTGAAGAATGTTGGTGATTATTGAGCATTGCACTGTATAGACAAAAAACATTTCTCAAAATATCTTGTATGTTCCATAGAAAGAATGTGAACTATACATTTAATGCTCTGCACACAGTGAAATCTAACTGGTTCAAAATCATTCTTTTCATAAATGTACATTAAACATAAAAATATGTTTTGAATGGCATAGTACAATGACTGTTCATGGCAATTTGAGCCTATTTATAACTTGCACAATAAGCAAGCTAATAAGCTAATGAGAAGTGTTTTTATTGAAAACTAAAAGCAAAAAATGTATTAATTGAAATAATGCTGAAATAAAATGATTAATAAAATAATTCATATTAGATGAAAACGTTCTTGCACACAAGAAGCCACAAAGTAGTATTGTTATTGTAAACTAAACCTAAAACTATTAAAAATTAATTTTGAATATAAATGAAATAAGGTATAAATATTAGATGATAATTTGAAATGTTGCCTTGGCAACTAATTTAAATAAATTAAGTTTAAGTACTAAAATTACTAAACCTAAAGCAAAAATAAAACTGAGAAAAGCACACAAGAAACTGAATAAAAATAAATATACAAATAAAATGAAATCCGAGTGTAACATAATAAAAGTATAAAATAAAATCATACAAATAAAGACTAATTAGAAATAAAAAATCTAAAATACCAGTGAAGAGAAGTGATGAAAACAAGCATATACTGACACAGCTATAAGTAGGTAAACATTTATTAGATGTTTTTATCCAAAGCAACTTACAATTCACTTGTCAGGTTAAGTGGCTTTCTTTAAGGACACAATAGTGGTAACTAATGAATCACCCCTCACAGGGTTTAAAGCTACAACCTAGCCAGACCATTGTTTCAAACTGCTTAATTAAAGCACACCCTCATGATCTGCTACATGAGATTGCTGAAATGTTCTTTAGCACTCTCGTTAAGAACAAACAGCAACTTTGAGTGCTGCGTCCACACCTTTAAGACATAAATTATGCCTCTATACACTGTAAAAAATGTACTGTAGAATTTACAGGATTTTACTGGCAAAAAAGTTGCCAATAAAATCTTGTAAAAATGATGTTAATTGCTGTAAAATGCATTACAGGACATTACTGCAAAACAAATTACAGTTAATTGCTGTATGTGAA